>NC_134357.1:148299749-148613083 GCF_048569485.1 Anomaloglossus baeobatrachus
AAGCTTCCTGCTTGAGTAGCTGAGGATAACTATTTTTTATGTCTTTCTCATGTTTGTCTTACCTTCCTAGTGTCATTTTATTGTAGTGGAGATACTAGCTAGTGTGACAGTAGTCAATGTGAGTTCAGGGTAAGCAAGGTCCTAGGCATGTGACGGTGAATGGGGGAAAGGACCCATCTGGGGATTTGAGGGATCAGCATCAGGTGAGTGTTAGGAGGTGACCCTGTTCCCCTCTCCCTAGCACCAAAGTCAACTGTTCTATTATTTCCCTGGTATACCCTTTGTGTTGCGTCACTCGCTGGAGGTTCTCTCGTACCTGGAGTGACACCTGCAGTTACATCGTGACAGATGAACCCTTGTTTGGCAGAGGGAGCAGTTAGACATTAGTGAATAGGGACCATTTATATTTAGGTACACATTGACGAGGTGGCCTTTTTTTGCATTTTTTGAATTCTTTAAAAAACGCTAACTAAGTACCTCCGATTTTTAAAGTTTACAGCAATAGTGGTGTTCATGTATGTATTAATAGCAGCGTGCTAACGCTTAGTGTTTGTGTATGTTTGTATATTAGCTGCATGGTATATTTGCACACCTCTGTGTTAATTTAATTCTAAAGATGTGCGGCCTGTATTTTTTAGTTTTTTATTACGTAAACTAGTCACAACTATCCAAGGATAAAGCTTAGCGCCAACTTCATGTAGAGCAAGGTAATTGAGGTCCCTAAAATGAGAGAGGTCATGCATTATCTGACCCAAGATAAAGTAACAATAATGGATCTTTTGGCCTATATCAAGATATTTTACTGTTTTTGATGCTTTTTTATACTCTATAGTTACTGTAATTATTCTGTCTTTGTTTCAGCTTGCAATAAGAAAATCCCATGCACACTTTCATTTATTTACATACCAAGCCAGTAACAATTGTTTGCTGCTTTCATCACCGAATGTGCTGATTCACTTACAAAGCCGTGACCAATTACGAGGTTCGGAGTTATCAGCATCCTTTCAGCCATCTGACTATACTCAGGTCTGCGATGCTGCTTATTAAACTGCAGGTCTGCCTAGGCAGCATTTGCTTTACTCATCTTAATGTATCCTGTCAGTAACAGACCAACATTTCTTGCAAACCGGCACAATCATTTGTTAGTGTCATGTCAAAGAACATCATTAAAAAGGCCAAAACTATTTATTAAATATTTGTTTCTTTACGTTCTTTATTAGCAAACAGACATCTCCTGTAAGTAGAGAAAACAGCAGAGTCAGGTGGAAAGCAGGTCCCTCGTCACGTCTGGTTATCTGCATACCTGACATCACTGCCCGCTAAATTGCTTGTTGATAAATTAGGCTATTTAAGAGCGAGTGATGCCGGCATTACTGTTATTAATGATGCCGAAGTACAAAGACATTAAAAAGTAGCCTGACTGCTAGATTGCGTCTTCATGTGTGAGTAATGTAGGCTTCAATGATAGGACTTTAAAAGTGACTGGAGAACAAGGCAAAGATTTACAGAACAAGGAAACAATGAAGGTCAAACTGACAATTATGAACAGCTTTATTAGAAACATTTATTTATTGTGATTTATGTTTATATTTTTGCATTTAACTTTTTTAGTTTTTCATCATTGTACAAAGCAAAAAAGGATACCCAAAAGCTTGACAACTGTGAACAGTGCTAAGAATCCCATTTTGACACACTTGGCAATTTTTTCATTCTGCACATCTGAAAGAAGAGTGTTTGTGTCATGCAAAGTGCACCAACACATTTTTTGGCTGCAAATGAAGATTTCTACTTTCACAATATGCCACATACCAAACCTGCAGGCCTTAGAGAGAAAAGTACATTATCAGCTTTTTTGCAGAGTCAGTGTTGGTACACTCTTCCATACAGTACCGAGTGCTATTCCACAACTGTTACAAGCCAGGACATGGCAAGAACAACTAAACTAAATCTGCATTGTGTTCTTAAAAACACACTCTTTTCATGATTATCTTTTAGTGCAAATACGCTGCCGATCACCTTATGAATTAACATTTTGCTCATGAAATGATCTTTTGCGCAGCACAAAAGATAATCGTTCTCTGCTGTGAATTTTCCTATGTAAACAGGGCTCGCACTGCCAAGAACTATATCAGTCTATATGCACTGAGTGCTCTATTATAGATCGCTAAGTGCATATAATTTAATTTGGTTTACCTATGAAATAGACTATTAATCAACACCATCAGAAAAGTTTTACCGATTGGTTGTTATTTCATGCCATCAGTTGATCTGTATAAACAGATCCTAAGTAAAGGGAAACAACAATCCATCATTACTTTAAGACATGAAGCTCAGTCAGTAAGGAAAATTGCTGGAACCTTGAAGGTATCCTCATCGCCCTCATGAAATCCATCAATTTCTATAATGAATCTGGCTCTCATAAGGACTGCTCCAGGAAAAAAAAACAAGAATTACCTCTGCTGCAGAGGATAAGTTCATTTTTGATACCAGCCTAATAAAACTGGTAGACTGTCTGAGCTTTTTTTATCCATTGACTCTTAGCAATGGATCAATATAAAATGGATGAAGCACATATAGAACACTGAGATGCATGGTTCATCTTTTTGATATGACTCTCCATAGACTTTAAAAGCTGAATATGATCTGAATAATAGATTAGAACTGTATTAGCACTGAGTCTCAAAGATTGCACATAAAGATCCAAATTTAAAAAGAATATGAGCATGGATGAATGAATTAAACTCCACGGGTCAGTGTGCTGTCCGAGAAAAAAAAGAGGACAGCAAGCAGATGTGTGAATACGGTACAGTAATATAATAAAATGAGTGTTAGGACTGTTTCTAATTACAGGACACTGCTTAGTAATATAGATTGCCAAACTACTGTTGCTTTCAGCAAAACACTAAATGGAAACATAATAAGACAGATAACAATCGTGCTGGCTTAGAAAATATTAACCCCTGATAAAACCCTGCTCACTGAGAGTTAGGCTTGTAGAGAGACAGATGTTTAGAGATCAGGAAGAAATCAATGAATGGCGTGTTTCGTGCTCCCCAGTGACACATTGAATGTGTTTTTTTCTGATGCTGTAACAAGCTATTCGCTGCTCAATAAAAAATTCACATAATGGACTTCGATGTAATGTGCTACTGGATTTTCTCCAGACTGAAACACTTTTGAATACAACAAGCGTGTAAAAAAGATGGCACAGTTTTCAGCAGTTCAGAGGTTTGTGCAAGGTTTGGACTATGGCTTTAAAAAATATACAAGATCACACAAACCGTAAGATAGGACATTCATTTCTGGTAAACCACTTACTACTTTTGCACACAAGATGCCATATTGTAAACTACTCTATAGTTTGCCATCTGCCAGAATACATGACTTCATGTGTATTCATATGAATAAGAAAATAGTACATAAATGTTAGAAGAAAACCACATAGAGCGAGGATTCATAACTCTGCGGCAACATATAGCCAAGGGCATTTGACAGAAACTGTAGTAAAAGACAACACTTATCTGGTGGAAGGACAGTACAACATAGCTGTAACAACAAACTGAAAGAAAAAAGTTTGAGAAACGTTTGGCTTGAGAAAGCTTCTGTGAACCGAAATGTTGCCAGCTACATTGTGGGCCAATAAAGGTCATATTTTTTGCAGAAATTGGAGTGCTGCCTTCCTTCTATGTAACAATAGACTGCTATGGAGCAACCAGGAGTTAATTGCAGTTTAAAGGCCAAAATATTTTTTCTTTTTCTAGATTATTTTTTTTAATTTAATCACTGTTATATATTTTGGAAAATATGCCTATATTGTCAGATAATAAATGTCATGATGGCTTTGGAATAGCGGGCAACCAGGGCTGCTAAGTTGTCCTTCAAGCTAGGGGACCGTATACTATCCCTAATCTCAGGGATACTCATGATCGTGGCGAGACCTGAGTCTCCTTACTGGCCCAGGTCTAGACCAGTCCGGATTCAACTCCTATTCCACCTAGAGAGCAACTGGACAGGAGTGTGGGGAAAACAACAGATATTGATAGACAAGGAAGAAAACAAAACTGTCACACAGCACGCACACACAAAGGTAAAGACAATAAGAGATTCAGTAGGAAAAACAAGAGCAGGAAGGAAATACAAAACAACAGAGGAAAAGTCCCCAACTGTTCCAAAGCAATAGGCACAATTTAAGCACAACTTTCACCAGAGAGTCTGGGACACCACATCCCACAGATCAACATACAATAAACTATAGCTGGCATGGGGAAGGATTCTCCAGCATAAATAGAATGGGAGCAGATGTGATAGGTCTCCCCTAAACCTTGGGATTAACAGAACAAACAGACTAGCAGAGATTAACACTTGCTAGCCAGCCTATGAATGAGCACACAGCAGGACAATGCCCTAATACACCTGTGTTGATTACATGCATTAGAGAAAGCATCAAGCGGAGTGTCAAAATCTGCAATCTGAACAGAGTCCAATACTGCTGTGGGTAAAGTTTGTGCAGAACTCTGTGTGACAATAAGCAATATATTATGCTTAGATAAACCCTCTTTTTTATTTTATAGCTTCAGTATTGGCTGAGGGGTATCACAGTCCGAGTAAGGACCCCAATGCACAAACTGGCAGTAAGTCTCCTGACCTGAACATGACAGCTTCATGTGTGCTTATAAGGCCGTTTAGTTTAGGTCAGAAGACCCTTGACTAGAGATGAGCCACCCCATTAGTGTTCGAGTGCGGTTCGGTTTGCCGAACGGAGGCTCCGTTCGACGAACGTTCGATGAACCGTTCGACGATCCACTTGAACCCCATTGAAAACAATGGGAGGCAAACACAAACACATAAAAACACATTATACTACATGTACACATACAGTTAATAAACATTGCCATAACACTTACAGGTCCCCGCGACGTGTCCTGCACTCTGTCTCCTGTCGCTTTTCCTTCCGATAATCGCTGCGTTCTCCCGGTAACCAGCACTGATGATAGGACCTATCGTGACATCAAAATAGCATGTGACCAGTCACGTGTCTATTATCTCATTGGCTACAGACTGGTCACATGGCTAGACGTCATTGCTAGGTCCTAACAGTGCATCTCTCCGGTAAACGGTGCTCGTTTGAGCATGACCGTGTACCAGCGAAATGCTCTGGCACATGGTCGACTCCTCGTTCCTGCATGTGGGCGCTCTTTACAGAGTCAGCCCACATGCAGGGACTAGCTGTCACAGCCGGTAAATAGCGGCACCGGGAATCACGTGATCGGAGCACCGTTGTTATGGTAACCCGCCTGTCAGCAGTGACATCACCGCTTACAGCACGCAGCTTCTGCTCACTCACTGAGTGAATAGACTGCATGGGTGCAGCAGCGTTCTTCCTCCCATGTTGTGCTGTCGGATGTAGCAGAGCTGCATGGGTTGAAGGAGAAAGAAGACAGAAGAGCAGGATCGTGGAGGGCTGACAGGGAGTAATAAACATGGAGTCTCTAATGTGTCTGTGTATTTATTTCTATTAAAGTATTTTTCTCTGTGTGGTGTCTTTTTTTAACCCTTTATTGGAGATTTTTAATGGCCGGGTCAAACTTGCCTGACATTAAGAATCTCTGGCTTAATACTAGCTAGTAAAACAAAGCTTGTATTAACTCATTATTACCCAGCAAGCCACCCGGCTTCAGAACTGCTAGAAGAGCGCTTCTATGAAAGCGCCATTTTCTGGGGTGGCTGTGGACTGCAATTTGCAGCAGAGGGGCCCAGAAACCTCGGGCTAACCTGTGCTGCGGATTCCAATCCCCAGCTGCCTAGTTGTACCTGGCTGGACACAAAAATAGGGCGAAGCCCACGTCGTTTTTTTTTTTATTATTTCATGAAATTCATGAAATAATTAAAAAAAGGGCTTCCCTATATTTTTAGTTTCCAGCTGGATACAAATAGGCAGCTGGGGGTTGGGGGCAGCTGTGCCTGCCTGCTGTACCTGGCTAGCATACAAGAAAAATGGCGAAGCCCACGTCATTTTTTTGTTGGGCAAAAAACTCCTGCATTCAGTCCTGGATGGTGTATGCTGAGCCTTGTAGTTCTGCAGCTGCTCTCTGCTCTCCTGCATACACTAGTTAATGAAGCATGCTGAGACTTGTCATTCTGCAGCTGCTGTCTGCTCTCCTCCATACAGACAGACAGCAGCTGCAGAACTACAAGGCTCAGCATACTCCATCCAGGACTTAAATTTCATAAAATAATTTAAAAAAAAATGACGTGGGCTTCGCCCAATTTTTATGTCCAGCCATGTACAACTAGGCAGCTGGGGTTTGGAATCCGCAGCTCAGTGTGCCCAAGCTTTCTGGGCACCCATGCTGCGAACTGCAGTCCACAGCCGCCCCAGAAAATAGCGCTTTCATGGAAGCGCCATCTCCTGGCGATGTATCCAACTCTTCCAGCTGCCCTGGTGACAGGTAGCTTGCTGGGTAATAATGGGGTTAGGGCTAGCTGTATATTATCAACTGGCTCTATGCCCGAAATTCATGGTGTCACGCCAATATCACGTCATTTTGTTTTTAGTTTTTTGGAGAAAAAAATAAAAAATGCTTTCCTGAATTTTCCATTGCCAGTGAAGGTAACACCAAGCAGTGGGGGTTAGGAGCCAGTAGCTGCTTGGATTACCCTTAGCTAGCAATACAAAAAATGCAGCGGGAACCCATAAATTTTTTTTTTAATTATTTATTTAAATAACTAAAAAAAAAATGGGCTTTCCTGTTTTTGATTGCCTGACATCACAGTACTGTAAAAATAAATCTTTAAAAAAAATGATGTAACGCTTCGCGATATTTTTGATTCTCAGCACAGATAAAGCAGACAGCTACGGGTTGCCACCCCCATCTGCCTGGCGTTACCTTGGCTGGCAATCAAAATACAGGGAAACCCATTAATTTTTTTCTTTAAAAAAATAGTTTTAAAAAAAATATGACATGGAGTCCCCCCCATTTTTGATAGCCAGCTAGGGTAAAGCAGGCGGCTGTAGCCTGCAAACCACAGCTGGCAGCTTTACCGTGATTGGTGATCCAATGTGGACGTCACCCCGGGCTCTTTTTTTATAATTACTTTATAAATAATAATAATTACAAGAAAAAGTATGGTCCCCCCAAATTGGATCACCAGCCAAGGTAAAGCGGATAGCTGTGGTCTGGTATTCTCGGCGTGGGAAGGTCCATAGTTATTGGCCCTTCACAGCCTAAAAATAGCAGGCCGCAGGCACCCCAGAAGTGGTGCATCCACTAGGTGCGCCAATCCTGGTGCTTCACCCTAGCTCATCCCGTGCCCTGGTGCAGTGGCAAACGGGGTAATAAATGGGGTTGATACTAGCTGTAAGGTCACCTGACATCAAGCCCAACAGTTTGTGATGTCATGGCGTCTATCAGATACCCGACATCACAAACTGTCAGTACAAACAAAAAAAATAGACAAAAAAAATGCACTCCTGATAGCAGAGCTGTCACTGCAGGGCATGACAAGTGCTGCTTTAAGGAGAATAGCGAGGTAAATTACCTGCGGTGATCGCTGCACTCCTGATAGCAGAGCTGTCACTGAGTTCAATGACCGCTGCCTTCACAAACTAAGTATTGCGGGTGCCTGTGACATCACCGCTAGTGACAGTCTCGGGTCAGCAGTCAGAGGAGATGTGACAAGCGGCGGGCATGGAGGACAGTGACAGTGCTGACGTCGGGAGGGCAGGACTTCATCACCGCAGGTAAGGAACTTCACTAACCTCTGACGGCAGCGCTTGTCATCCCCGCGGCTGCTGTCACTGCAGTGTGGGCAGCTGCGGACACCATACAGTGCGGGCATATGCTGACACTGCAGTGTGGGCAGCTGCAGGGCTGGAGCTGGAGCGGGACACAGACTGCAGCGGCATCCAACGGAAGTCACGCGGAAGTGCTTCTGTGTGGCTCTCGGAGATTTTTGCACACGTAGCCCGGGTAAACATCGAGTTACTAAGCAAAGCGCTTTGCTTGGATACCCGATATTTACCCTGGTTACCAGCTTACCGCAGGCTGCCAGCGATGGCTCCCTGCACACATAGCTGTAAAAAGCTACGCTTTTGGTGATCAAACCGTTCTCAAACGAAACTCGAACTGCCGAACTTTTAGCAAATAGTTTGAGTTTGTTGAATGACTCGAACACCCCCCAAAATCACTCGAACATGAAATTGGCGAACCTTGAACATCGCTCATCTCTACCCTTGACCAGTCCTGACATCGTGGTTCTTACACAGACTGTAATTCATGGATGTCTGCATTCAGCCCTACTTTGAGTTAATAAGGTGGAGATGTTGAAAGTAAATAGCATGTATTATGAAGATTTAATCCAGCTATGGATGAAGAGTGAAAGCAGAGTATTCTAAAAATGCGCTGTGGTAAGAGTTTGGACTACTACATATGGCAGTCTTGCATGGAATAGGCAATTACCGTTGGCTCACAGCTAAGTAGTGGCTTCAAGATGTTCAATGTGACAATGTGCTACAAAAAATACCTCCAATGATGCATGGAATATTTTTATTTTTATTTTTTCAGTTATAAACTATATGAAATTGTAGGTATATGGAGCTATGGAAGCCTATAGGTGCTATGTCACATTTCCATGCAAGTTGCATATTATACAGAGCTGCAATATAATTATAATGAATTAATATAATTTAAATACAAGTAATTAAAATAGTCCAGGAATAATCACCCAAATATCACTTACTAGTTCTAAATTCAACAGAAATTCAATACTACCATTAGTCATTTCAAATGTTTGGAATTGGGCATTAATCAAAACTTGTCTTCAGCAACGACTTACCAAGAATATCTGCTACAATGAACCAGCAGTTACAAAGTGCCGATATGAGGCATGCATAAGTCAGCCCCAAACATGTAGGTTCACAAATATCCATAGCGTGATCCACCATAACAATATGTACAACACCTAGGGTTTGGTGAAACCAATTTGCAACTAGATTAGGTTGGCCACTTCTTTACAACTGATGGTCCGAAGTCGAGTACTTCACATCCACCTCCTATTTATTTGAATGGGAGGGGAATTTTCAGCATTTGGCCATAGACACTATCAGAAGAAAGAGCAGCTCCAGAACTGAGCATTTCCGGCTGCGTGCTGCCACTGCCAGCAATGAGAACAGCTGATTGGTGGGAGGGCAGGGTGTAGGGCCCCAGCTGATAAGACATTGATGACCTATCCTAAGGATAGGCCATAAATGTTAAAGTAGTTCTTTAAACTGAACTGCTACAGATTTCAATATCCACATTGTGGGTCAAATTATGCACTGAAAATGTACTACAGTGTACATGAATATATTTAAATCTCATCCATTCTGCTGCTACTGTATTTTGCTACTGATTTGTAAAAAAAATACTGGAAGCAGAAAATTAAGCATGTAAAATGCATGTAAAAATGCTGTAATATTTAAAGTAAGCCTGTCTTGGAAAACATGTTCTGTTCTTGATTCCCTCGTCCCTTGCAGCAAATAAAACTTCTTCTATTACTCACACCAATAGTTTAATATGTCCAGGAACTCTCATGAGTCTCATACTCCATAACTTGCCATCCACTCTTTTTAGCTGAGCAGTTCCTTTTCATTAGTAATTCTATTACTATTATTAGCAGATTGCCTATAAAGCATGATTGAAATAAAAATCATATAGAACACTGCGCATCCAGTGGGGATTAAATGTAATGATGCCAAATAACACCCAAGAAGAAGCCCTTTTAACACTCTAATAATAGGTTAATTGTCAGGAGAAATACTTCTTTACACTATGGACCAAAGCTACACAGTGGCGATCAGGCCACACAACAAAAGTGATATTGACTCAGTAAGGCCTAAGCCACACGGCGAGAAAAACAGTGCGAGTGGAGTGCGATAAAACATCGCATTCCCCTCGGACCAATTCTAGCCTGTGTGCCAGCACACATGAGCGATTATTTTCTCAGCCCTAATCGGACCGTGAAAACAATCGCAGCATGCTGCGATTGTAAGATGAGTCTCTTTCTCTCGCACCCATTCAAGTGAATGGGGCGAGAGAAAAATCGCACTGCACTTGCGGTACACCGGTGTACCGCTAGTGCAGTGCGAGAATGGCAATAGCCAGCTACGCAGGAGAGAGGGAGAGAAATCCCTCCCTCCCCTCCTGAGTGCCGGCCCGCCCCCCACAGCTGAGGTCTGCTCGCACGAACGGACCTCAGTTGCAAGGACACACGCATGACACTCGGCTCTGCTGTACTGCCAGCACGTGCCGAGTGTCATGCAAGTGGATCGCAGTAGTCCCCGTGTGGCCCCAGCCTAACTGTGGGGTTGAAAAATTGCAGATGGAACCAGCAGATGGTGTGCATGGCCCATCGTGTGGCTAGAGCTTTCCAAACAGGCTGAATGTAAGTGTGACCTCTTCCAGGGTGAGTTGTGCAGAGCGGGTGGCAAAAAATGTGATACAGGCCGGAGCACCCCGGTCGGTGGTTTCCCGGCTGAAATGGAGTCTAGGAAAGCTCTAGCCACACTACGGACCACACACTATCTGCTAGTTCCATCTCCAATTTTTCTAAGTGAGTGTTACTTATGTTGTGTGGCCTGATCGCCACTGAGTAGCTCTGGTCCATAGTGTAAAGAAGTAGTTCTACTGACACTTAACCTATTATTAGAGTGTTAAAAGGACTTCTTCTTAGGTATTATTTGTTTAGCATCATTACATGTAATCTCCCTGGATGCGTAGTGTTCTATATATTTTTTATTTCAATCATTTTGTCTGGGTGGTTGCCACACAGGGCCACTTGATCACCAGTGGCTCCACCATCTCTGTAGTGCCGGTGCTCCATTTAGATGCCTATAAAGCATGTTACCTATCAAGTTAAGTTAAGTTGACTAACATTACAGTAACTGGTTATGACATAGTGCTAGATAGTTAATGTATATGAAGAATATAGCATTCCCTTTGTTTTTGATTAGGTTTTCTTCAAAGAAAATATCTAAAGACCAAAAAAGACTGTTTTATAGGAATAATGTGAATTTTATTTTAACATAAAGTACACATCTATCATAACAGACAGAAAATACGCTTTTCAATAAATTGAGACTTATTCTCAAAGATCCATATCTAGACAACTACTACTGGGCTCACCAAAATAAAGTCGTTCACCCCCCTGTTTTAAATGGCTGTAAATATGATAATTAGGTTGGGCTCTGCCTTAATCATATTCATGAACTCATTACGGGTGAATATATATACATTCAAATGAAGGTCTAATTATAATGCTCTGATTTATTGTTCTTTCTTGTCCCATTTATTTCCCCACACTACAAATGCACTGGGTCTTTGAAGGAACCAGGAATTCTGAAGGAGGTGGCGTATATAAAATAAACATTCCTATAAATCTTAGTGAATAAAAAAAAACACTTAAAAAAGAAAACTTTACTCTAACCCCGATATCCATTTCTTATACATTTTGGGGCCAATTCATCATTTACAGCTTTTCTAGAAAAAAAATTATTGTCTTGCTCATTACTTTTGTCTTTTATCTTTTCTGTGCCTTTTATAGCAAAATTACATGTGGCATTGCTGTATGCAGTTGGATCATTGACACTACTATTTCTAATGTTTCAGGTACTTAACAAAATTGTAGTTACTATATTTATGTATTCTAAAATGTATGATTAATTATATAATTTAAGGTATATTTAGAGAAAATTGATTAACTTAAATTTACTGTATAGACTATATTGATGTTGTTTTGAGCATAAAAAGTGGTCACACTAAATATTGATGTGATTTAGATTTCTGTTTTGTTCATTTACTTTGCATTTTGTTAAAATAAACTATTAACTCCACTATTTTAAGGCGTTCTTACTTTTCTAATTTTTTCTACACCTGTCCAACTTTGGCACAGTGCTGTATAAATTGCTAAAAATCTTTGATGTGACCATAAATTAGCTCAGATAAAACTTCAGAAGAAGTGAAAACATCAGGTTTAGATTAGTGTGTTTCAAGGTTCGCACATTGACTGCAATGACCTGACTGACCGCTAGTCTCCAAATGCTGCCATCATAATAATCTCAAAAATGGATTCACAGATAAATTATTCTGAAGCTATAGTTACAGTGCTTTGGAAAAGTATTCACTTTTTCACAATTTTTCACTTTACACCCACAAACGTAAATGTATTTTATTGGATTTTATGTGACGTGCCATGCATCAAATATTTTTGAGGTGTAAAGGAAATGATACATGGTTTTCTAAATATTTTAAAAATATAAATCTGAAAATTGTGACGTCAATTTGTATTCATCCCCCCAAGTCAATACTTTGTAGGACCACCTTTTGCTACAATTAGAGCTACAACTCTTTTTGGAGTATGTCTCTACCAGCTTTTCATATACAGTAGAGAGGCTGAAATTTTTGCCCATTCTGCTTTACAAAATAGCTGAAGCTCAGTGACAATTTATTGGCAGTGTCTGTGAACAGCAATTTTCAAGTCTTGTCACAGATTCTCAATGGGATTTAGGTCTGGATTTTGACTGGGCCATTCATACACATGAATATGCTTTGATCTAAACCATTCCATTGTAGTTATCGCAGTATGTTAGGGTTATTGTCCTGCTGGATAGTGAAAATAGACCCCCGTCTCAAGTCTTTTGTAGCCTCTAACATGTTTTCCTTCAGGATTTTCCTGTATTTAGCTACTGGACATATCTTCCCACCATATCTGACTAGCTTCCCTTTTCCTGCTGAAAAAAGCCTCCCAACAGAATGATGCTTGACGGCAGGGATGGTGTTTTCAAAGGGATATGCCACGTTAGGTTTCCACCATAAATAGCATTTTGCATTTAACCCCAAAAGTTCTCCTATCGTCTCATATGACTTATTTTACATGCTAGCTGTGTGTAATAAATGGCTTTTTTCAAACTGAAAATGAGACATCTTATGGAATGCTTCATCTGTGGAGTATATGACTAATAGTTGTCCTGTGAGCAGGTTCTTTCAGCCAAGCTGTGAATCTCTGCATCTCCTCTAGAGTGACTATGGGCCTCATGACTGTTTCTCTAATTAGTGTTCTCTTTTCTTGGGATGTCAATTTAGGAGGATGACCATGTATCGGTAGGTTAGCAATTGTGCCAAATGACAATCATTTTTGGATAAAGGATTAAACAATGCTCTGTGAGATGTTCAAAGCTTGGGCTATTTTTAATAACTTTGCCTTTCTCTTCTCTACAAGTTTATTCCTGACCTGTCGGGTGTGTTCCTTGATTTTCAGGATGCTGTTTCATCCCTAATGTTCTCAAACAAACCTCTGAGGACTTCACAGAACAGCTGCAGTTATGCTGAGAACAAATTACATATAGGGCAACTCAATTTACTAATTTCTGGAAGCGATCACTCAGGATTTTATTTAGGGGTATCAGACTATGGTGAGCTAAATACAAATGCACGTCACAATTTTCAGATTCATATTTTTAAACATTTAGAAAAACATGTGTCATTTTCTTTACACTTCACAAATACTTGCTTTGTGTTGGTATATCAAATAAGCTTCCAATAAAATACATTTAAGTTTGCAGGTGTAATATCAAAAAATGTGGAAAAATTCAAGGTGTAAGAATAATTTTTCAAGGCACTGTATACAGTGCCTACAAGTAGTATTCAACCCCCTGCAGATTTAGCAGGTTTACACATTCGGAATTAACTTGGCATTGGGACATTTGGACTGTAGATCAGCCTGGAAGTGTGAAATGCACTGCAGCAAAAAAGAATGTTATTTCTTTTTTTTTTTTTTTTTTTTTTTAAATTGTGAAAAGTTTATTCAGAGGGTCATTTATTATTCAACCCCTCAATCCACCAGAATTCTGTTTGGTTCCCCTAAAGTATTAAGAAGTATTTTAGGCACAAAGAACAATGAGCTTCACATGTTTGGATTAATTATCTCTTTTTCCAGCCTTTTCTGACTAATTAAGACCCTCCCCAAACTTGTGAACAGCACTCATACTTGGTCAACATGGGAAAGACAAAGGAGCATTCCAAGGCCATCAGAGACAAGATCGTGGAGGGTCACAAGGCTGGCAAGGGGTACAAAACCCTTTCCAAGGAGTTGGGCCTACCTGTCTCCACTGTTGGGAGCATCATCCGGAAGTGGAAGGCTTATGGAACTACTGTTAGCCTTCCACGGCCTGGACAGCCTTTGAAAGTTTCCACCCGTGCCGAGGCCAGGCTTGTCCGAAGACCCAAGGACAACAAGGAAGGAGCTCCGGGAAGATCTCATGGCAGTGGGGACATTGGTTTCAGTCAATACCATAAGTAACGTACTCCACCGCAATGGTCTCCGTTCCAGACGAGCCCGTAAGGTACCTTTACTTTCAAAGCGTCATGTCAAGGCTCGTCTACAGTTTGCTCATGATCACTTGGAGGACTCTGAGACAGAATGGTTCAAGGTTCTCTGGTCTAATGAGACCAAGATCGAGATCTTTGGTGCCAACCACACACGTGACGTTTGGAGACTGGATGGCACTGCATACGACCCCAAGAATACCATCCCTACAGTCAAGCATGGTGGTGGCAGCATCATGCTTTGGGGCTGTTTCTCAGCCAAGGGGCCTGGCCATCTGGTCCGCATCCATGGGAAGATGGATAGCACAGCCTACCTGGAGATTTTGGCCTAGAACCTCCGCTCCTCCATCAAGGATCTTAAGATGGGTTGTCATTTCATCTTCCAACAAGACAACGACCCAAAGCACATAGCCAAGAAAACCAAGGCCTGGTTCAAGAGGGAAAAAATCAAGGTGTTGCAGTGGCCTAGTCAGTCTCCTGACCTTAACCCAATTGAAAACTTGTGGAAGGAGCTCAAGATTAAAGTCCACATGAGACACCCAAAGAACCTAGATAACTTGGAGAAGATCTGCATGGAGGAGTGGGCCAAGATAACTCCAGAGACCTGTGCCGGCCTGATCAGGTCTTATAAAAGACGATTATTAGCTGTAATTGCAAACAACGGTTATTCCCCAAAATATTAAACCTAGGGGTTGAATAATAATTGACCCACACTTTTATGTTGAAAATGTATTAAAATTTAACTGAGCAACATAACTTGTTGGTTTTTAAGATTTATGCATCTGTTCATAAATCCTGCTCTTGTTTGAAGTTTGCAGGCTCTAACTTATTTGCATCTTATCAAACCTGCTAAATCTGCAGGGGGTTGAAGACTACTTGTAGGCACTGTATGCTGTTATACATTGAGGCTATAGAAGCTGAACAGATTTTTTTTCAAAAGGTTTTTCTGATTTCAATTTTTTTCAGGACAAATACTTTTGCTTGCAAAAAATAACAAAATTGGTGTTGCTCACAAAAACACCATAGTTTTTCCAGTATAGATGGCATTAGCTGCTGACTCCTATTGGCTATTAAGGTGTGACTCACTCTTTCTATTTTGAAATGGCAAAATTCAGAGTTCAAACCTTAATCCGATTGCAAATACTGTGCCATTACCTCAAGAGAGTGGAGCATGCAAGATATAACTGAGTTAGATAACAATCAGTCCATATTTTATTGGTAATCATAATGTTTCATTGCAACTCTATACAGAGCAAAATGTATACTGCCATTTCATAGAAAATCTTCTATCTTGAACTTATCTTAACACCAATGCAATATAACATGTTCAGCTCATTATATATAAAACACACACTCTTTCCACCTCAACAAAAAGATGGACTGGACTACGAATACAGATGCCCTGTATAAGAAGGGCCAGAAGTCGACTCCACCTATTGAGAAGGCTAAGGTCCTTCAGTGTCTGTAGGACTCTGTCTAGAACATTCTATGACATGGTGGAAGCATCTGCCTTTTTTTATCTAATGTTCTGTTGGGAGGTTGGTTGTACTGAAAGGGACAGAAAAAGGATCGACAAACTGGTACGGAGGTCAAGCTCTGTGCTGGGTTGTCCTCTGGAGTCCGTGGCTGTGGTGGGTGAGAGGAGGATGTTATCAAAGCTGAAAGTTATCATGAAAAACCCCCTCCACCCGCTGCATGAAACTATGGAGGGCCTGAATAGCTCCTTCAGTCAGAGACTTATACATCCGTGCTGTAGGACAGAGCGCTTTCGTAGGTCCTTCATTCCAACTGCAGTTAGATTGTATAATAAATTGTGAAGTTATCTTTTAAATGGGTAATTCAACTACATAACCATTGTTAATATGTATTCATATATATATATATATATATATATATATATATATTTATATTTATTACTTATCTTTTTTAATTCTACTTTTACCTTTTCCTGTATTGAGCTGCAGTAATGTGCAAATTTCCTCACTGTGGGATCAATAAAGTGTTATCTTATCTTATCTTATCTTACACTGCAACTTCTGTCTACAACAAATCACATTTTCATATACTAAAACTGGCAAAATAACAAAATGTGTAAACTGACGTATTTTAATATCTAAAAAAATCTAAATCTACACCAAACCCTATAGAACAAAAATATAAAGGCAATAAACATATAGTAAATAAATGTGCTGTAAATAAATTCATGTACATTCAATATCCAGACTTGCTTCAAAATTTTGCTCTCATTAGTGTTTTTTCTGTTATTTAATCATTGGCACTTGTTTACTGGTTTTATTCTATTAAACAATCCATTTAGGTGATTTCCTTCATTATTCTTACGAACATTACTGGAATTTATTTGTGAAGAAATAAAAAAAACAGATCCATATCTAATTTAATCTATATACCATATCGATTAATTGGGTACTCCTATGTCCCATCTTGAAAGATGGTTGCACTTTCTAGTCAGTTGAGGTCTGACATCTGGCACCCAGATCAATCCTGAGAATGAAGAGGAAAAAGCACTGCTTTAGTATTGTGTCCCTTTCACTGGGGTCCCGCCTACCTAGAGATGACCAAATTTAGCCACCACTTAAGTGTAGTTAGAAGGAGATGTGATGCCAAACCGTCACTGGGTCCTCATTATTTTCAAGGTTTATAAAAGACTGATAATGAGGAACTCTACTGACTATGAAGTTATGGCATATCCTAGGAATATGAGATAACTTTAGAGGATGAGATTACCCCTTAACAAATTATTCAGCTTGGTCCATTCTCAAAGAGTCATGTGATGAAAAGGGATCATAACTAGAGCTTGGTGGATTGTGTGAAATTCGAGTATACTAGATTAGCAGAATTTTCAAAATTAGATTTGTAGAGTATTGACTATCGCAATGCTGAAAAGCCTGTAATTAAGTGGAAAAAACTTATATTAGGAGTCTATTGAACCCATCTTGAGCTCTTTAATGTAAGCCCAGACCACTATGAAAGTGACCTTACATATTTTGCTATGGTAAATCGCATAGCACTCAGGAGAGATGAGCAAATATATTTGAGTGAAATGTAATTCTACTCAAATTTTCCAAAAATCCACATTTGACAAAATGCAGAATTATTTGTAATTTACTCCCATTTGGATTACACAAAGTGATGGCCACTGGCTGACATATTTCTAAGTTTAAATAGACATCAAAAGTTTTTAAAAAAAATAAAAAAGATGTTATACTCACCTCATTGCTCCCATCTCAAGCCCTTCTGCTCTCCAACATCACCCATCCAGTAGTACAAGAGCCAGAAAGGTGAGCAGTAGGGTGGGATAAGGATTTTTTACATCTTATGCTTATTATGCTCTGGGGTCTAGAGAAACCCCAGACCATAAGAAGGGGCATTAAATTCATAGAGAATAACTTCTCTGCAAACTGAACTTCATGAGATATAATTTTTCTCGTACAAGTGAATTTGAATTTTGCGTGATCTGCTTATCATTGGTGACCAATGACTGTATTTAGGTGGTGATATTGAGCTACTAAAACAAGGGAGCGTGCAATTTTTTTTTTAAATTATACAACACTCACACTTTGTTAGGTAGACGGTTGAGTTTACATTTCTAAATTATTAAGAGCGGGGAGAAACACTGCTAGACTATGGAAGGGTGAAAAAAGTACAATTTATATTTTTTAAAACCAACTGCAGCCGAAGAACAGGAAATTTCCAAAATTGGTAAACCCTTTTAAGCAAGGATTTCCTCAATTCGAACATAGACCAGAACATTTTTGAAGGAAAGATTGCTCATACCAAAAATTAAAATGGCTGTCTTTTTGTTGCTACTTCTTGGCATCGCAATATTCCCTTTCTCTCTGAGCAAAAAGGCAATTTTCTAGTTGCAACGTTACCATCAACTGTGGGATCGGTCCCATAATGTTCAGACTGGTTTTGACTAGTGCATGTAAAGAGGGGGAGCTGTGTGCAGATCCACACTACCCAAAAGCAAAAGTAATCCGGTGCCTCTCTAACAGTTGCATTGGCGCCTCTATATCACTGAGAGTAATTACACTGCTGCTTACTTCATTTAGAAATATAGAAATTAAAAGTTCGGATGCTTCCAATATAAGTAGCTTCTGTCTATGGGCAGACTCCCTACAAAGCAGTGGTTAAACATTTAGTGCATACATTACTATTTAACAATAATCTTGTAAAGTGGCAGCCTACAATTCTTCAAACTAAATCTTACTACTTTTAGACAGTAAAGCAGTAATATATCACTGACCTCAATGCAGACTGCTACATGGCAAGATTTATTACCTTACTGTGGTTTAAACAAATAAAGTGGAATCTTTATTGAATTTCTACCACATTTTCTCCAATATGCCCTCATTTAAAAGCTTTGCCATTACTTGACAAAGAGGAAATACTGAATAAGACTGCTTCTAACGTCCGCTCCTGTGAATGAAAATTTTCCAATAAAATTAGGAGCAGTTGAGAATTGCATTAGATAGAATTGACCTTGGAGTAACCCAGCCATTTATATTGTTTCAGATCCAGCCACTAAGCTATCAAATATAGAGCTATAAGTAATATCTAAGTGTATATAGGTATTGCTACTTCCACATTTGTTATTTTTCTCAGATTTGGTATACTTATTTTAAATCTTAACCATATATTTAACAAAAGAAAACCAGAATAAGCTATTTTATTACATATATTATTTATTGAAGAGAAGAGTAATCTAATACTAATATCACCTATATACAGTGGGGGAAAAAAAGTACCGTATTTTTCGCTTTATAAAACGTACCGGATTATAAGACGCACCCCAAATTTACACATAAAAAGGGTAAAAAAAGAAAAATGGGGTCCGTCTTATACTCCAGTGTTCTCTTACCGGAGGGGGTCAGCAGTGGTGGTGAAGCGGGTCACAGGAGGCAGAGATTGTGCTGGCAGGCGCGGCGTGTCAGTGGCAGCGGGGTCCGTGGTGGCAGGGGTGGTGGCATCCGTGGTGGCAGGTGCAGTGGCATCCGTGGTGGCAGGCATGGTGGCGTCCAAGGTGGCTGGCGCGGTGGCGTTCATGGTGGCAGGAGCCACGGGGTCCGTGGTGGTGGCAGCAGCGGCGGGTGAGTCGTGCAGCAGGCCGATGCAGCGAGTGTCCCAGTGTCCGCGGTCCCAGTTCAAAAGATGGCACTTGGAGCGGCGCATGCGCAGATGGAGCTCTCATCCAAGTGCTCCATCTGCGCACGCGATGACTCCGGGAGCGGCGCGTGCTCAGATGGAGCTCTCATCCAAGAGCCATCATTTGAAACTGGGACCGCGAACAAACTGGGTAACTTGCTGCACAGCCGCCCACCCCGCACGCACAGAGTGGCAGCCAGCAGGCTGCCCACCCACCCTGCGTGCAAGCAGCCGGGTACCTATGCTTGCGTGCCTGCGGGTGGCAACAGGGTACCTGTGGCTGTGTGCGGGCAGCAGCCGGGTGTCTGTGTGCGAGAGGCAGCCAGGTGCCTGTGTGAGGGCAGAAGCCAGATGCCTGTCGGTGTCGGCTGCCTCCCGCACACAGGCACCCGGCTGCTGCCCGCACAGTCACCTGGCTGCTGCCCGCACGCAGGTACAGGCACCCAACTGCCGCCCGCACGCAGGCACAGGCACCCAACTGCCACCCGCATGCAGCCACAGGTACCCGGCGGCCACCCGCACGCAAGCAGGTACCCGGCCGCTTGAATGCAGCCACAGGCACCAGCCGCCCAATCGCCGCACAGACAGGACATCCAGGTAAAGCTATATTCGGATTTTAAGACACCCCCCCCATTTTCCCTCCCAAAGTTTTGGGAGGAAAAGTGAATCTTATAATCCGAAAAATACGGTATTTAGTCAGCCACCAATTGTGTAAGTTTTCCCATTTAAAAAGATGAGAGAGGCCTGTAATAGACATCATAGGTAGACCACAACTATGAGAGACAAAACGAGAAAACAAATCCAGAAAATCACCTTGTCTGATTTGGCAAGATTTTTTTTTTTGCAAATTATCGTGGAAAATAAGTATTTAGTCACCTAAAATCATGCAAGATTTCTGGCTCTCAGAGACCTGTAACTTCTTCTTCTTCCTCCTCTGTCCTCTACTCATTACCTGTAGTTATGGCACCTGTCTAAACTTGTTATCAGTATATAAGACACCTGTCCAAAACCTCAAACAGTCACAATCCAAACTACACTATGGTGAAGACCAAAGAAAGGTGAGCAAAAATCCCAGAACCACACTGGGGGACCTAGTGAATCTGAGAAGCCCTCAGCATACTTTAATGACAGCTGTCAGTCAAAACAACAACAGTTCTTTAAATATCTCAAAGGTTTTTCCATATTGTTTAATTAAGAGACATCTATATACATTAGATTGTCTATGGGAAACCTAAGGGGGCACCTGCTTGGCTACTTATTGTGTGTAACTTGTTAACTTAGATAAATAATTTAATTTAAAAGGGGTTGTCTAGTGAAAACACTTCTAGATGAATGATAACTTGCTGTTCAGTGAGAGTCCCATCATGGAGCCCACATTGATCAGCAGAGCAGGCAACTTTTATTCCAAATGGGAAACTTTTATCAAACCTAATAAATGGCTCAACAGGTTAGATGCCTATCGGCTGCTCCATTTGTTCTCTACGGGGCTGCCAGAAATAGAAGAGCATAGTGCTTGACAGCCTACATAACAGACAGACATATACAGACAACATATTGAATGAATAGTGTGAAGGTGTGTACTGCTGTTCGAATCAACAAGTTACAACTAATGATGAGCGAGCACTTCCATGCTTGGGTGCTTGGTACTCGTAACAAGCAGTTGGATGCTTGAATGGGTGCAACGCTAAGTACCTGAATATAATTGAAGTCCATGGGGAACTCAAGCATTTTTTCAGGAAATTTTCAGGAAAATACTCAAGTTCTCCATTGTCTTCCCTTATACTCGGGTACTCAAGATGCATCCAACTGCTCATTAAGAGTACTGAGCACCTGAGCATTGTAACGCTCGCTCATCACTAGTTATCAGCTAGCCTGTGAAAAAATGATAACTTGTTTTTGACTAGACAACCGCTTTAACCCCTTCACGACCAAGGACGTAGCAGTATGTCCATGGCCGTGTCTCTGAATTTCATGCAATCTCATGTGCTGATCTTGCATCTTTCCCTACACGTCAGCTGATCTGATCAGCCAACATGTACAGCTAACAAGCATGGATGGATCGGATATCCATCCGTGCCTTTTACCTAGTTAGATCGCACTATCAAACTCTGACAGCGAGATTTAACATTTGCCAGGGAGAGCACACCATTCTTCACGCTCTTCGACAGCCCTGTAATATGATCACGGGGTGCTAATGGATTGCCATGACAGCCAGGGTTGGTTGACTACCCCTGTTACTGTCATGACATACTTCCTGTGAATGACGGCTGAGTGATTGGACAGTGCAGCTGCACTAGTAAAAACAATACAAAGTTAAAAAATAGTATTTAAAAATATGTAAAAAATTAAAAAAGCACAAAAGTTCAAATCACCCCCATTTTGCCCCATTGAAAATAAAGCAATAATAATAAAAAAACACATATTTAGTATAGCTGTATTCATAAATGCCCGATCGATCAAAATATAAAATCAATTTATCCAATCGGTAAATTGTGTAACGTAAAAAAATAAAAATGCCCAAATTACGGTTTGGTTAGAAAGGCAATAACAGTCGGTCAAAACATTGCATTTACACAAAAATGTTTTAATGAGAAACATCAGCTCAGGATTCAAAACATAAACCTTCACTGAGCCCCAGATCCCGGAAAATGAAAATGTTACGGGTCTCGGAAAATGGCGACAAATGCACAAATATTTTTTTTTTTACAAATTTCTGAATTTTTTTTCACCACTTAAATAATAATAAAAAAAAACTATTTATGTTTGGTAGCTACGAAGTTTTACCATATAATGAACATGTTATAAAAAAATAAATTAAAAAAAATTGTGGAATTTGCTCTTTTCTTGCAATTTCACTGTACTTGGATTTTTTTTTACCTTTTCCCAGTACACTATATGGTAACATGAATGATAGCATTCAACAGTACTACCTGTCCCACAAAAAATATACCTTCATTTGGCTATATTGATGGAAAAATAAAAATGTTATGGCTGTTGGAAAAAGGGGAGGAAAAAACAAAAATGAAAAATTGAAAATCGCCCGGAGGTGAAGAGGTTAAGTGAAAAATGTATGTTATGTTGCTTGATTGTGGTTACAGCCCAGTATTGGAATACATAGAAAAGCAATGCCCAAATTGTTTTCTAAGGAGACTTTCCAGATGTGCTCATTGTATTTTAGTAGCTGAGAACATGAATACTTTTTAATAACCTAATTTAAAATCTGCTTGCCTTTGATACAGTGATAAGTATGATATTTAATGTAAAAGTGTTCCAAATTCTAGATTTTCCCTGGACAGACACATGTGCCAATTCAGGGATTGTGCGGCTGTAAGTCACATGCATTGAGCTACAATAGGCCTGCCTGCAGCGTGCCAGCTGTCACCGCTCTTTATTCCTGCTGTACTGCTACATTGTGCAGTGTTCTGTCCAAATCAACCACAACGTGTGACCTGTCAAAGGCTTCCCCTGGCTAACTCCACCTCACAGCTGTCGCATTACAGAGAGCTCGTACACATCTCACTGTCATACCGGCATGTAACTTCCAATGCTTTCACTTGAGATCAGTCATTTAACCATGGATGTGCTAAAAAGTCCTTAACATCACATCAGGTACTAGTAATGGTAGAAAAATGTAGGTGTAAGTTATTAGTGAGGGAAAGGATGCCAAAGAAAGATGTAGATTACACAGATGTGCCTCACACAAACTAAGCATCTGGCTGACCATGGATGATGAGGTTAAAAACCACGCTGCTGTTGAATGCAGAATGAAACAAGACCTAAAAGGTGATTTTATTCCATGAGTTTTGGAGTGAAACTCTTTCATTAGCACAATCAACATTTGAATGGTGAATTTCATAATGAAGGAGTTTCACTCCGAAACGCGTTGAATAAAATCACCTTTTAGGTCGTGCTTCATTCCGCATTCAACAACATGAATGATGAAGTTTAATGATTTAAAGGGAAACTGTCAGGTGCAATATGCACCCAGAAACATGAGTAGTTCTGGGTGCATATTGCTAATCCCTGCCTAACTGTGTCCCTGTATCTAGTAGCATAGATAAAGAGATCTTTAGAAAAAGTGTTTCTAAAGATCTTTTATCACATGCAAATGAGCATGGGGACTAGTCCCAAGGACGTTCCTTCCCTTGCTAGTCAGCACCATTAGCACCATTACACCCCTGTGGGTGTGCTAACATGCTAATGAAGAAGCGTGAGAGTAGAAAGAGACCGCACTCAATCCGCTGTGGACCTGTGGAAGCCCAATTTGGGCGAAACAGCTGTCGTCCATTCTTGAGGAGCCAGCTCACAGTGTGTCTCCAGCCCTCCACTCTGCACGTGTTTGAATAAAGAAATCCTTCACAGCGGATTGAGTGCGGTCTCTTTCTACTCTCACGCTTCATCAATGGACTTTGCCTTATGACCAGCACCCCGCTCTTGGATTGTCGGACCCTCCAGGCTCTCCACCCGAGCACAGGCACAGGCGGTACCGCAAGCGATATTGCAGGTAATCTGCGGTGGTGCAGGACTTTGCTCCTCTCCTGCTTTAACATGCTAATGAATGCGCAGCGTCAGAGGATGATCTCACTCACCTCTCCGCTGCCATTGCCACCCAACGCTGGATTTTGGCTCAGTGCATATGAACCCGGAGTTTCGGTCATGGGCACTTCTTCAATCTGCAGCCAGGACACGTACACCCGGCTTCATAGTGCACATGACCAAAACTACAGGGTCATTTGCAGTGAGCTGAAATACCCCGTCGAATGGCGATGGCAGTGGAGAGGTGAGTGAGATCATCCTGTGACGCTGTGCATTCATTAGCATGTTAGCATGCCCACAGGGGTGTGCTAACATGCTAATGGGGCCGACAAGCAAGGGAAGCAATGCCCTTCAGATTAATCCCCTCGCTCATTAGCATACAATAAAAGATCTTTAGAAATACTTTTTCAAAAGATGTTTATTTATGGTAGTGTGCAGACACACATTTGCACTGCTTGCTCGCCAACCGGCCGTCCTGCCGCCTGTAATTGGTTGCAGTCAGCTGACACGCTGACACTAAGGGAGGGGGCATGTCTAACTGCAACCAATTACACGCGCCTTGGGCGGGTAAAACAATGAATATTGAATTGTCGGCACCGGAAGAGAAAAATGTGAGCCGGAAGGAGTTTGCTGCCATGACACAGCCTTGGGTGAGTACACTGTGTGCGCTCCTACCCCCCTATCCCTTCCACAAATGTTTGTAATCACCGGATTCTGGTCCCCATAGACTAATATGGGCACCGGAATCCGGAGCGGATCCGGATTTTTTTTCAATCCGGCAGTGATCCGCCGGTCCCGGATTTTGGCGGATTCGATCAACTTTAGTTTTGATACCATCTTCATGAGAGCAATAATCCTTTTTTTCAGATCCACAGAGAATTATTTGCCATGAAGTTTGGAACTTCCTTTGACCAACTGCCTCCCATCCACACCTCAGACTTTGAAAGGCGGGCTTTGCACGTTGCGACATCGCAAGCCGATGCTGCGATGTCGCACGCAATAGTCCCCGCCCCTGTCGCAGGTACGATATCTTGTGATAGCTGGCGTAGCAAACATTATCACTACGCCAGCTTCACATGGACTCTCCTGCCCTGCAACCGTCGCTCTGGCCGGCGACCCGCCTCCTTCCTAAGGGGGCGGGTCGTGCGGCGTCATAGTGACGTCACACGGCAGTCGGCCAATAGCGGCGGAGTGGCGGAGATGAGCAGGATGTAAACATCCCGCCCACCTCCTTCTTTCCGTAGAGCCGCCGGCGGCAGGTAAGGTGAAGTTTCTCGCTCCTGCGGCGTAACACACAGCGATGTGTGCTGCCGCAGGAATGAGGAACAGCATCGTACCATCGCTTTTGCGCTCGATTATCGTATCATCTAGAATTTACACACAACGGTGTCGAAAGTGATGCCGGATGTGCGTCACTTTCGATTTGACCCCACCGACATCGCACGTGCGATGTTGCAACGTGCAAAGCCGCCCTAACACTAATGAGTCACATGACATCGGAGAGTGAAAATGGCTAATTGGGCACAATTTGGGCATTTTCACTCAGGGGTGTACTCACTTTTGTTGTCAGTGGTTTAGACATTAATGGCTGCATTTTAAGTTATTTAGAGGGAACATCAAACTTACACTGTTATACAATCAGTACACTGACTACTTAACATTGTATCAAAGTGTCATATCTTCAGTGGTGTTGCAAGAAAAGATATAAAATATTCACAAAAATGTGAGCGCTGTACTCATTTTTGTCATATGCTGTATATATGTTGAAAAAGTATTACATATTACATACATGAATATTACATGAGTTTTTCTAAAGCTATACATTTTGTTTTGAGTGATATCTCATTATTTTACCAGCTATGAGTAAATATATACCCTAGGGTTAATAATGTAGCTGCAAAGAAAAAAATAACATATTCTAATGTAAAAAGCTGCCTTATTGTGACAAATAAATAATAACATCCAGACAATTGATGAATGCTTGTATCTACAGGGTATGGCTAATTACACTATAAATCAATGTGTGGCCAAAAGCCTTCACTAGCATTTGCTTTCTTTTCCACCACACTTTACAATGCACTGTACTTTGTATTACCATGTTGCCAATGGCCACCAAGGCTATTTTTTTGGTCAAATGTATTTTACACAGTTTAAACTAATAGTACAATTAATTGAATCCAATTCTTATGCCAAACTATTTGTTTGAAAGCTTAGGCTTACAGAGGCCAAACTAGCCGTGTTATTCAAGCAATGGCGACACAAAGGTTTGACTGCATTTAAATCTGCCATTTATCTTAACGCACTGCATATAGAAATTGGAGCTTACATATATATTTATTAGGTTCCACTGTGTGCAATATACAAATACTTACACTTATTGCACACCGTAAAATAGTACATAAAAAAATACTTTATTATAATACATAAAAAAATTACATTAAAAATCAGAATAATATTGAGAGTACATAAACTTAAAAGTATGAGCTATAACTTACATGGATAGGCTGTAAAAATTAGCAGTTAGCAGATTTTTTAAAATTCAAATTTACCGACTTCGATAAATTTTCTCAAAAAATTAGGTTTGTGGAGAAAAGATTTACATGAATTTCAATAATATAAATCCTTTAATACCTCTGATAATACACATGGCAGAGGGAAGGGAGAGAACCCAGCTGACCATAGGATCTTATGCGGGCGTCACACAGTACGATCTATCGTGCGATCGCACGAGCGATCGTACCCACCCCCGTCATTTGTGCGTCACAGGCAAAGCGCTGCCCGTGTCGCACAAAGTCGTTAAACCGCAGTCACACGTTCTTACCTGCTGAGCAACCTCGCTGTGAGCAGCGAACATCCTCTTCCCGACGTAAACATCGCGCCCACCTCCTTCCTTCCGCATAGCCGGCGGGTGCCGTGGGACGTAGGTAAGCTGTGTTCATCGTTCCCGGGGTGTCACACGGAGCGATGTCTGCTGCCCCAGGTACGATGAACAACCGGCGCAAAGAAAAATAAACTATTTTTTAAAAATAAATGACGAGTACACGACTCATGATTTGTAACCGATTTGTGAACGTTCAGCGTCGCTCGGAGGTGTCACACGAAACGACGTCGCAAATGATGCCGGATGTGCGTCACAAAAAACGTGACCCCGACGATGTATCACACGATAGATCGTCTCGTGTGACGCCCGCATTACACTTTACAGGGGAGAGAGGGAGAAGACCCTACTGACTGTAAAAGCTGACACTCTACAGTAAAGAGAAAGAGAGGAAGCTAGCTGGTGACCAAGAGAGACACAGAGATAGGACCACACTGATGATAAGAGTTTACATTCTACAGGAGAGAGAGGATCTCACGGACCACAGGAGCTTATATTCTATAGTAGAGAGAAGAGAGGACTACACTAACTACAATAGCTTACACACTACAGGAGAGAAAGAGAGAGAGAGAGAGAGACAGGATCTCACTGGCCACTCTTGCTTACACTCTACAGAAGAGAGAGAGAATAAGAAATAGAGTGAGAGGATCTAACTGACCAGAACTGTTTACACTCTACAAGAGAGAAGAGAGGACCCCACTAAACATATGAGCTTACCTTCAAGAGGAAAGAGAGGAAACTGCACTGACCATAACAGCTTACATTCTAAAGGTGTATGATTGAGAGATAGAGATAGGCCCCTGCTGACGATAAGAGCTTATACTCTACCGAAGAGAGAGAGAGGATCTCACAGACCACAAGACTTTACACTCTACAGTAGAGAAAAGAGAGGACCCCATTGACCATAAGAGCTTATGTACCGCCCCAGTGTCAGCAGCCAAGGCTGCTCGGATCCAGATCCGCTTTGGCTCGACAGATCTCCCGGGAGGGGTCGCGCGGCCACTCGAAATAAAAAGGCGGTATTTACAGGGGGTTTTGTGTTTAGAGTTCATGACGCCACCCACCCCAGTGTGTAGTTAAGTGGAGTACCACCGCTGCGGTTGGGAACGCCCGGTGGCAATGGGATGGAAGCCAGGTGTTTAACCCCTCCGTGGGTAGTGGAAATGCCCCGGGGCTCAGTGATGGTGAAATGGGGATGCCGTTGGGGAGGAAAGGGTCACTGCGTACTCACTCAGTCCAATAACACTGACACCGACAACTTGTAAACCGAAATTCTGAGCACCGCTGCAGCAGGGAGGGAGCACGCCTGGACCCCGTTTCCGAAGGTGTTGCTTGTTTGCCTGTTACCTTTCCCTTGGCACCTTCTTTACTGGTTGATCTCTGTAGTGTAGAACTAGTCGGGTCCTGCTCACCCATATGGCTAACGGAGTGAGCTTGCTCTCAGGGTTCACGCTTGTGAGTTAATGGACTGTGTATTGTGAAAGTCCTATCCCCTTCGTTGCACTAGTACTCCAATTTTGGAGCGGGTGGAGAACAAATCTTGAAGACTTCATCCTCATCGGGTAAATTACCAGGACGCTTGAAGCTACTTCCTGGCCTAGGGTCCAAGTACCCCGTCGTGCCCTGGCCCTGGCCTGGAGATGGCTCAAGGCCGTCGGCTGCCCTCCTTGGCAGTTCCGTACCCCTTGACACGATCCCCTGCGACCGGGGTTCCAGCTCCCACCAGGCCCAGACCAACGTCTGCCACCTAGTTTTAACAAGGAGCCCAGCTCCTGACCTCCTCCAACTGACTTGTGACCTCTCCTCACGAGAGTCACAACACAACTGACTTCCCCTGACACTCCTGACCCTCCCTAACCAACCCCCCCAGTGTCCTATTCCCTTCAGGCTACCCATTGGTGTGTCTGGTGGGTCTGGTGCAGAGTGTTTCTAGGATTTTAATTAGCTTGTTCTAAGCAACACCAAAGGTCAGGGACCCATAACCAAGGAGGATCGGATACCGTGCAGAAGGGCAGATTGTACAATATTTGATAGGTCAGGGCTTCACACTTACACTCTACAAGTGGGAGAGGGGATCCTGCTGACCATAAGAGCTTACACACCACAAGACTATGACTGAGAGAGATAGAGAAAGAAACACAGAGATAGTACCCTACTGACGATAAGAGCTTACACTATACAGAAGAGATAAAGGGCCTGAAAGATGATCGCTTATATTCTACAGAAGAAAGAGAGAGAGGACCTACCTGACTTGAAGAGCTTTTAATCTACAGTAGAAAGAGAGGACCCGCTGACCATAAAAGTTTACACTTTACATTTGGGAGAGGGTATATTGCTGTCCATAAGGGCATATACTCCACATGAGTATAAGCCGCTGGCATCATTTTCCATCAATCATTGTGAGGCACAGTAGATGTGATGATGTCACATAATCAGTTGTGCTGTGCATTGTGTCATTGCACCAGATGCCAAAGCTGAGAACTGGGGAAAAAGGAGAGAGGTGAGTTTCTAGTGTTTTTTTCTATGTATACACTACCGTTCAAAACTTTGTGGTCACCCAGACAATTTTGACTTTTCCATGAAAAATTATACTTTTCTTTATCAAATGAGTTACATAATGAATATAAAATATAATCCAGACATTGACGAGGTTAAAAATAATGATTTTTACTTGAAATGAAAATTTTATCTTTCAAACTTTGTTTACGTTCCAGAATGTTCCCTTCCCTTTGCAGCAATTACAGCATTGCAGACCTTCGGCATTCTAGCTGTTAATTTTCCCAGGTAATCTGGAGATATTTCACCCTTTGCTTCCAGAATCCCCTCCCACAAGTTGGATTGGCTTGATGGGAACTTTTTGCGTACCATATGGTCAAGCTGCTCCCAAAACAGCTCTATAGGGTTGAGATCTGATGACTGTGCTGGCCATTCCAATACAGATAGAATACCAGCTGCCTGCTTCTTCCCTAAATAGTTCATGCATAATTTGGAGGTGTGCTTTGGGTCACTGTCCTGTTGTAGAATGAAATTGACTCCAATCAAGTGCTGTCCACAGGGTATGGCATGGCGTTACAAAATGGAGTGATAGCCTTCCTTATTCAAAATCACTTTTACCTTGTACAAATCTCCAACTTTACCAGCACCAAAGCAACCCCAGACCATCACATAACCTTCACCATGCTTGACAGGTGGCGTCAGGCACTCTTCCAGCATCTTTTCAGTTGTTCTGCGACTCACAAAAGTTCTTCTGTGTGATCCAAACAGCTCAAACATCCATTTGTCTGTCCATAACACTCTTTTTCCAATCTTCTTCTGTCCAATGCCTGTGTTCTTTTGCCCATATTAATCTTTTCCTTTTATTAGCCATTCTCAGATATGGCTTTTTCTTTGTCACTCTGCTCTGAAGGCCAGCATCCCAGAGTCGCCTCTTCACTGTAGACGTTGACACTGACCTTTTGCAGGTATTATTTAATGAAGCTGCCAGTTGAGGACCTGTGAGGCATCGATTTCTCAAACTAGAGACTCTAACGTATTTGTCTTGCTGCTCAGTTGTGCAGCGTGGCCTCCCACTTCTCTTTCTACTCTGATTAGAGCCTGTGTGTGTTCTCCTCTGAAGGGAGTAGTACACACTGTTGTAGGAAATCTTCAGTTTCTTGGCAATTTCCCGCATTGAATACCCTTCATTTCTAAGATCAAGAATAGACTGTCAAGTTTCACATGAAAGTTCTTTTTTTCTGGCAAATTTGAGAGTTTAATGGAACCAACAAATGTAATGCTCCAGATTCTCAACTAGATCAAAGGAAGGTCAGTTTTATAGCTTCTCTAATCAGCAAAACTGTTTTCAGCTGTGCTAATATACTTGCACAAGGGTTTGTTAAACATTCATTAGCTTTCTAACACAGTTAGCAAATGTATCATTAGAACACTGGAGTAGTGGTTGTTGGAAATGGGCCTCTATACACCTATGTAGATATTGCGTTCAAAACCAGAAGTTTGCAGCCAGAATAGTCATTTACCACATTAACAATGTATAGAGTGTATTTCTGTTTAATTTAATGTTAGCTTCATTGAAAAAAATGTGTTTTACTTTCAAAAATAAGGACATCTCTAAGTGACCCTAAACTTTTGAACTGTAGTGTATGTAAGAGGCTGTACAGAGGCTCATAATGTGCATAGGGAGCTATGTGAGGGCTCAGAAATGTATATAGAAGGCAATTTGGGGCTCAGAAATATATATTGGAGGCTATGTGATGGCTCATACTGTATATATGAAGCTAAGTAGAGCTCATCATATAGATTGTGGGGCACATTATGCATAAAAGTGGCGATGTGGTGCTCATAATGTATTTATGATCTCTGTGAGTGCACAAGCTATATTTAAGAGGCTGCGTGGGAGCTCATGCTGTATAAATGAAGCTCAGTGCGGCTCATAATGTATATAGTATTGTGGGGCTCATAATGTATATATGAGGCTATGCGAGGCTCATAATGTATGTAGGCAGTTATGTGAAGGCTCATACTGTATGTAGGTGAGTGGAGGGGTTCCTACTTTATATATGGGGCCTTGTGTGGGCTTATACTGTACATAAGAGGTGATGTGGGGCTCACACTGTATATAGAGCGGCTGTTTGAAGACTCACATTGTATATAGAAGGGCTATGTGGCAGCTAATACTGTATATCAAGGGACTATGTGGTCGCTCACAGTGTATATAGAAAGGCTATGTGGGAGCTCATACTGTATATAGGGGGCCTGTGCGTAGGTTTCAGTGGTATATAGGGGGCTGTATGAGGGCTCACACTGTTTAAAGGGAGCTTTGTGAGGGCTCATGCTGTATATATGGAGGCTGAGTGTGGTCTCATACTGTATACAGGGGATGTCAGCATACTTAATTCTGCTCAATATTAACTGATAGAATTAATATAAATTAAATATTTATATGTTAATATTAATATTTAGCAAAATGAATTTCTGTCTATTGGTTTGGCCCTCCTCAAGAGTCACAGTCTTTTATGTGACCCCTCAGGAAAATGAATTACCCACCTCTGATCTACACTGATAGGTATATTAAAGAAGGGAAGTGTAAAGTAAAACCCAGGAAAGAGCAGGGTGTGACATCCAAAATACACTGGGGAGTAAGCACAGAAAACTGTATACAAAAGTTAAAAACAAACCATGAGATGGAATACAGGCCTAAAAGACATGGTTAAGTAGTGGAAAACAGTAATAAATATGAGATTAATGTACAATGACATGGGGTAACATAAACACAAGCATAAAGTAAAACCTAAAAAAAACCAGCGAGTATATTAATGGCCAAAGTACACACCAAATAGCCAGCAAGAATAAAAAGCAATGTAGAAAATATAAACCCTGAATGGCAACACAATCCCAAAGTACGTTTTGTGTGTAGCTTAATCATGATGGTCTTGTAGACTAACATAAGAAAAATATCAGTCAGGAAGAGCATGGTCTCTCAGGTGGCTTTATTGTTTAGAATAACGTCTCCGCAGAAGACTTAGTTATCCCCCTCATTTTGCAGTGATATGTAACATTATCTTTGACCTGAGTTTATTTTTATTTTACTATATTATTCTGAATTAGGGTCCCTACTCAAAATCATCTCTTGGGCTTCCTTCACACATCAGTGGCTCCGGTACGTTCGTTTTCACACGTATCGGAGACACAGACTCACTTAGACCCATTAAAATCAATGGGTTTGTGCAAACATCAGTGTTGTGACATGGGCCTTGTGTCAGTGTGGAGCACATGCGTGTCTGTGTGCTCCACATGGCTACAGGACCATTTTCCACCAGCAGCACGGGTGTCACAAAGACCGCACACTGATGTGATCTGTATGAGATCAGTGTGACACGTACCAGAGGAAACAGAGGTCACATACAAATAAAGAGTTTTTATACTTACCAGTCTCTGGCGCTGCTGTCTCTGCTTCTACTGTTACTTATGGGCCCGCTCATTATCCTCATGAATATTCACTGCACTCAGCGCTGACCCGGAGGTAAAAGCAACGCCACAGACAGCAGCGCCGGGGACAGGTAAGTATACAAGCTCAAGCGGTCTCTGTGCTATCCAGATGTCAAATGGATAACACAGGGACAGAGCATGTAAAACACACACACAGACACACGCACAGACTTATTACTATGGACTGTGCAAAACATCAGTGTTTTGCACCAACGTGTGAAAGAGGTCTCAGCAACAATGGAGATCAGTTACAAAGAGTATCTCACCAGTATGTATTGTTTTCTTTCCCCTATGGTGGCATTAGATAGAAATTGTACAATACTGCAAGAAATCCTTTCAGAGAACAGTTGACTGCATGGGGCTCTATTACTTTGTGACAAGGTTATTGTCATAGGATTCTTTCAGGTAAGGAATGTCCTAAGTAAAAGGATGAAGCCTTATACTATGTTCACACAGTGCGGTTTTTTTCTGTGGCAATACTTGATCTCTTGGCAGTAAAAAAGCTGTGATTTTTGCTGCGTCGTTGCTGCTGTTTTGCTGTATTTTTGGTGTGTCATTTGTCTACAGGACATGATTAAATAAAGTTAGTTTCATTCACCAAAAATGCTGTAAAAAAAAAAGCAGCAAAATGGTAGCTGCATTTTTTCACTCATTGCTTTCAATTGGAAAAAAAGCAGCAAAAATGCTGAAAAAAATCACACTGTTCTAATTTCAAAAAAAACATCAAATCCATTTCTGGAATCTCATTTATTTTGCTGGTACTATAAAAAGCTGCTTTTTATTAGCATTTATTTGCAAAAAATGACAAAAAAACAGTAAAAAAACAAACAAAAAACGCAACAAAAACGCATTGTATGAACATAGCCTTACAGGATGCAGTCTCTGGGGTGATTAGTGGTTAACCCCAGATCATGCTACCAGAACACTGCTGATTTTGGTATAAGAAGGCAAAAGAGGAAACACTTATACAGAGTAGCTCTTGATTTTCGATTTCTATGATGTCAATATGTCCTTAGAGAGCGCATGGACACCGGCTTTCTTCACGGGATAACCATTTCAAGCCATCTCTACTCTATAAATGTTTTACAGACACCGCCAGACATGTAAATTATTCTGCTCTTACAAATCAGCAGATATTATAAGAAGGGTTAAACGTAACTGAAATAGCTTTCTAAGATGTGAGTTACTAGCGGCATGTACTCATTTTAGCCCGTCTTCCCTACAGGTGGCTCGACTTAAACGTTTCAATTAAACCTCCAGGTGCGGACTGTAATAATCACACTCCATATGGATTTAGCTTAACTTTCTCTTTCTGACAACTCCTGCAGTAATCTAAGTGCTGCTACAGAAAGCCCCTGCAGTCTTTTAGCTTTTCCCTCAGTTATGTATTCTTCAGACATTCACAGCTGAAGTATAAAGGAACGATGTAATGTCTTTCAGGCTCATGTACACTTGAAGATAAGGCAGAGCGTAAAAACAGATTCGTGGGGACAGTAAAGTTGGATCGAGAAGAAAAGTCCCAATAACTAACAAATATTGATAACTCACCATGATAAAAAAGAATGATGGAAAACTACAAATTAGAACAGGGAACAGATAGAATCTGTAATAGTATGTTATCTGCAAAGGTGAGAATTAAGCTTGTTCTAAGTAGTTATAAGTGTCACAATGTAACCCATGGAAGAGCTTATCCATGCCGGCCCTTTCTTCTGTCCTTGAAAGGATTTTTAAAGTTAAACACGTGCAGGATGGTTATTCTGGCCCACAGTACAGATACATATTGAAGTCCACATGTGAAACAGAGATGAACGCATCTTTTGAAATTGGAATTTGCCTATTTCCCCCCAAAATGTTATTTGCGGTGAATAGAGATGACTGAACCTTTGGAGGTTTGGTTCATAGGGCACATTCAAACCTTAGAAAAGGTTCAGTTTGTGATCCTGACATGATCCAAAACTCTATAGAAGTCAGTAGTTGGGCAGGTCATGTCACCACCCACATGCAGCCAGCTATAAGCAGAACACTACTAAAGGAGGGTGGGCAGGGTTTTTCAAAAAACGTTTTGTGTGCACATTACATGTGATCACGCTGATTTTATCCCCAATGTGAACCATTGAAACACTGCACATGGCTCGCCCAGGGCTGAGCATCAATCACACCCAAGCACAGCGCTTCTCGCTTGAGTGGTTTGCACTCGAGTCGTACCTCGTTGGAACTTTGAACTCAAACTTTATTTTTTTGGAAGTCGGTTTCCGAACCCGAACCTTGAACCTAAGATTCACTCATCTCTAGTGGTGAATACATTTACATCAACCTTAATACTGAAAAGTTGGTAATTGCTCAAAAAATACAAATGTTAGAAACATTACACTATACAGTACAGGAGAGAGAGAAAGGGCCTTGCTGACTGTAACAGCTTACACTCTATAGGATAGAGAGACTTAAGAGGGGGCTTCACTAGCAATTAGCATTGGGATGTGATATGCTAACATGTTGTGAATGTCAGTTATGCTTTTGCTACTGTGAGACTCCCTCCTGTGGCCAGGAATGGTTTGGACAGAGACCAGGTGTGCTGGAGCAATGGGCGTTTCCATTGCTAACTGCCTATTTAAGCTTTGGATTCATGTCTGTCTGGGCCGGTTATAATTTGCTCTGTAGTTCTCCAGCCTTTTCATCTTGCTCCAGACCACATCTACCCCAGATAAGTGCTTGATTCTTTCTTATGTTGTTTTGATCTTTTGTTCTTATCTGGGTTGTCAATTATTGTGGTTATTGTCAGTTTATTTGCATGCAGGAATCTTCCCTCTCTGTTGCTTAGCTGGGAAGCTCCCTGCAGCTATGTTTGGAGTTTTTGCTCCTATTAGTCCATGTGTTTGTTGCTTCTTGAATTTGTAATTGTTCCTGTTTTCTGTTCATTTGTTTGACAAGAGTGCCTCATATAAGGCGGAGTGCAGATCATGCGATCTGAGGACCTTTTTGTACTATCAGGTATTTGGGTTTTGTAGGGTTTTTCTCTGGCCACCATCAGCCTCTTTCCTATCCTTTCCTATTGAGTTAGTGGGGCCTCACCTTTGCTAATCCTATCATCCATCTGTGTATTGTATTTTCCTATATCATCGAAGTCTGTGAATGTTGGAGGCTTGCTATAACTTTTGCGATCTATTTCTGAGGCAGAGTGTTATTCATCCTTCCTTCCTTTAGGATAGCTAGTTCTCCGGCTGGGTTCGCGGTGCATAGGATGTTAGTTCACCCCTCAGTACTCACTACTTCAAATTTTGATGGTTAGTAAGGGGATGGCGGCCAGATTAGTTGCCAATGCTCTTGTCACCTTTTTGCCAATGATCTATTGTGATCTTCCATGGTTCCGGATCATAACACTAATGACACTGAAACTCTGATGTAAGTGTAAGCCAAGTATCATTCTACTTTGTTCTGATTCTCTCACAGGTGTGGAGAAGATAGATTAATTACATCCGAGTGCAGACCAATGTTTCACATGAACCCATAGACTTGAATGGGCGTTATTTGAGATATGCTGCCAATCACAGCATGTATCTTTTTTTCTCATGCCAAATTGCATTGCTCCATGGTATAATATTGGAACGAGGGCTATTCGATAAAACATAAGATATCACTCATCTGTGTTATACGGTGGTGTGAGCGAGCCCTCACCCAATGACTATGGAGTTGGAAAATGACTCTGTTGTATTAACTGTTCCACCGGGAACCGCTGATTTGTGATGGCCCAGGAATTGACCATCACTGTACAAAGTATGATGTTTCCCTAGATGTCATAGATGCAGAGCATTATGGGATAAGAAAAAAATGTAGCATCACTCACCATCCCATGGATACAGTTTATTGTAGCATTACATTTATAGGGAACCTGTCAACAGTTTTTTGCCCTATAAGCTGCAGCCACCACTGCTGTGTAGAACATAAAAATCATTTTATAATACTCACCTAAACCAGTCGCTGCGGTGGAAGTGGCTCAATTGGGCGTCTTTGTCCTCGGTACCCATGCTTCCTCTTTTGGCCATCTTCGTCCTCCTTCTGAAGCCTGTGTGCATGACATGTCTACATCATACACACTCGCCGGTCCCGCACATGCGAACTACAATACTTTGATCTGACCTGCTCAGGGCAGATCAAAGTGTGCCTGCTCAGGACCTGAATACCGGCAAGTGTATATGACCTTGGACGTGTCATGCACCGCTGCTTTAGAAGGATGACAAAGGCGGCAACAAAGAGGTGGCACCGGCATCGGAGGAAGAAGATGCCCATTTGACCCACATCCATCGTAGCAACCGATTTGTGTTTTTTAAGTTCTACACAACGGTCGGGGCTCTTATATACAGCATGTTAGAATGCTGCATATAAGAGTCCACTGGTGTTGGCCGCAGCTTATAGGGCAAAAAACTGGTGACAGGTTCCCTTTAATGAAGGAGAGAGCAGGAGGAACAAAGGACAATGGCCATTTCATGTAAGCTATACGCTAAATCGGGTCTTACAACAGATGATTAGTCTGCAAGGCCATGTAAAATGACAATTGCTTGCTCTCTAATGTTTCAGCAGTGTGGGAAATTTTGCATGACGAGTCTTTTTTTAAACCATGAATTGAATTTCACAATGTTCATATTTACGTAAAATCTCACATTTCAGGAAATGTGACACAAACGCAATCCCCCGGGGAGCAATCTGCTCATCTCTAGACACAGTGCTCTTGTCTGGATGAATATTTCCTATAATAAACTTGCATTAAAGGGAACCTGTCATTAGATTCATGTTTCATGAATTAGAGCTTGACTACTTGATGCCACATGTTTCAGAGAAAACATACCAAATTTTTAAGACTATAAGGCAAAGTGTACACGTTAAGTATTTTTAAAGTTTTTTACCTCAATATTTGTAAGCCAAAATCAGAAGTGGGTAATAAATGCAGAAGTGGTGCCCGTATTTCTATTATACAGTGGAACCTTGGTTAACGAGAACAATCCATCTTGGGAGTGTGCTTGTTAACCAAGTTACTCGTTCAGCAAAGCAAGATTTCCCATAGGAAATCATTGCAATGCAGACAATTAGTTCCACAACTTGTTAAACGTCCCATCCTGGTCCCCTATTATGCCATTCCACACATGCACAAACACACACACACACATTATGCTCACCTTACCTTCCGTTCCATCGCCAGTCTCCTGGGACTTGCTGTTCACTAGTACAGGCTGTGTATCGGGTTACCATCACGGCAAGGGCGGAACTTCCGCACCTAGAGCGCTGATGTCAAAGGCAGGAGCCGCTTGCCTCTGATTGGTCAGCGCGCTGCCTTTGAGTAGCATCTGACAGCCAAAGTTCCTGCCTCGTCGCTATGCTTGCCGATATACATCCTGGAGCGGCGAACTACAGGACCCAGGAGGCCGGCGATGGAACTGAAGGTACACACATTATGCTCACCTTACCTTTCGTTCCATCGCCGGCCTCCTGGGTCTTGTAGTTCGCCGCGAGGATTCCTACCTCGTCGCAATGAGCCGGCGAACTACAAGAACCATGAGACTGGTGATGGAACGGAAGGTAAAGTGAGCATAATACTGTATGTGTGTGCGTGCATGTTTGTTTGTGTGTGTTTGTGCATGCTTGTGTGTGTTTGTGTGAACTGTAAGAGCGGGTCAGAGCGCGGTGGATGTACGGAACCGGAAGTGTGTGCGGTGAGGATTTTGCTCGTACAGCAAAGCTTTCTCGTGAACCGAGTTACAAATTTACAGAAAGCTTTGCTTGTTAAGTGAAATTCTCGTTAAGTGGGTTACTCGTTAAGACAGGTTCCACTGTACTTTCTTCTGAATGCCCACTCCTGGTTTTGGCTTACAATTACTGAGGTAAAAAACTCACCAAATACTCAACATGTACAGTATATGAAGAATAAGAAGCACTTTTTATCAAATTAATGTCTTGATAAAATGTATGTGGGTCTAATAGTCTGCAGTAAGTAAGGTCATACAAAAAATTGCGCTACACGACATATAAAGAATTAAATTTTATTATTTCATAATTTACTAATTGACATAATTGACACTCTCTCCCTGGAAAAAGACTGCTCGTCGAAACGCGCGTAGGAGTTTCCAGACAAGACCTTTGTTTCTCTAGGTAATTATGTACTTACTCTGATGGCTTTAACATATCCGTGATTATTCACATTGTTTACTATGGTGATCCCTTGATTAGATTAGTGTGGTTCTTTGGCTACCTGTTTGTGCAGGGCTAATTGTGGTGGTTATTTACCAAGCATTGACTATACAATTTCTCTTGATAATGGTTATTCCTACCTTGAGTCAGCATGCTTACTGAATAAAGTGCAATATTTATAATTTTATTAACATCACTAGGTATCTAATTCACGTACATTGCCTGCCTACTAACATCTATATATGATCCCTTATTTGGAATCACAGTAGTCTATATATTGGGGATATTACATGAAATATTGGTTCATCACGGATATATGGTGTATTTTTTGTCTAGCAAATTTTTGCTATGCACATTATTTGTGACCTTGTTGTGAAACAATCGTCTTCTGTCTTTAATTCTCTGCTGACGCCATGTCCACTTATTGATACTATTTGTTAGTAAATTATGAAATAATAAAATTTAATTCTTTATATGTCGTGTAGCGCAATTTTTTGTATGATATATTGCTAGTGTTGCGCTGACATAGGGTCATATTTTGCTTAGGCTTAAACCGCCTTTCTTTGACCTTATAATTAGCAAGATGTTTGATCTATAGTAAGTAAGGTCAGCAGTAGAGATGAGCGAACCGGTCCCGGTTCGGCTCGAGGCGGTTCGCCGAACGGGGGGTCTGGCTCGAGTTCGGCTCGTCGAACGTTCGACGAACCGAACTCGAGCCCATAGGAAACAATGGCAGGCAATCACAAACACAGTAAAACACCTAGAAAACACCCTCAAAGGTGTCCAAAAGGTGACAAACAACTCACAACACAACACAAACACATGGGAAAGTGACAAGGACATGTACTCATGCGAAAACAAAACAGCTGGACAAGGAAAAAGAGGAGGACACACAGATATAGGCATGGCACGCCCTTCTAAAGTCATGTAAAACACCGCAAGGTGACTCCAAGCGGAGTCTCCCTTTTTTCCAAAAATTGGGCCCCACACACCCACCCCTTCAGTGGCAGCAGTTGTGCCCCAGTTGTACACTTCACAGCTAGATTTGCATCAAGCACATTCAAAAATACGCCATTCTTATCCGTCCCCAGGATGACACCGGGGTAGGTAGCAAAGTCTTTCCTGATCCCAGCTCTGTTCATCTTGGCTTCTTTTAAAAACACAGCAAGCAAGGGTTACTCCAAGCGGAGTCTCCCTTTTTTCCAAAAATTGGGCCCCACACACACCCACCCCTTCAGTGGCAGCACTTGGGCCCCAGTTGTACACTTCACAGCTAGATTTGCATCAAGCACATTCAAAAATACGCTATTCTTAGCCGTCCCCAGGATGACACCGGGGTAGGTAGCAAAGTCTTTCCTGATCCCAGCTCTGTTCATCTTGGCTTCTTTTAAAAACACAGCAAGCAAGGGTTACTCCAAGCGGAGTCTCCCTTTTTTCCAAAAATTGGGCCACACAGACACCCACCCCATCAGTGGCAGCACTTGGGCCCTAGTTGCAAACAGGATGTTTTGATTTGCATCAAGCACATTCAAAAATACGCTATTCTTAGCCGTCCCCAGGATGACACTGGGGTAGGTAGCAAAGTCTTTGCTGACCCATGACTTGTTCATCTTGGCTTCTTTTAAAAACAATGTAAGCAAGGGTTACTCCAAGCGGAGTCTCCCCTTTTTTCCAAAAATTGGGCCCCACACACACCCACCCATTCAGTGGCAGCAGTTGTGCCCCAGTTGTACACTTCACAGCTAGATTTGCATCAAGCACATTCAAAAATACGCCATTCTTATCCGTCCCCAGGATGACACCGGGGTAGGTAGCAAAGTCTTTCCTGATCCCAGCTCTGTTCATCTTGGCTTCTTTTAAAAACACAGCAAGCAAGGGTTACTCCAAGCGGAGTCTCCCTTTTTTCCAAAAATTGGGCCACACAGACACCCACCCCATCAGTGGCAGCACTTGGGCCCTAGTTGCAAACAGGATGTTTTGATTTGCATCAAGCACATTCAAAAATACGCTATTCTTAGCCGTCCCCAGGATGACACTGGGGTAGGTAGCAAAGTCTTTGCTGACCCATGACTTGTTCATCTTGGCTTCTTTTAAAAACAATGTAAGCAAGGGTTACTCCAAGCGGAGTCTCCCCTTTTTTCCAAAAATTGGGCCCCACACACACCCACCCATTCAGTGGCAGCAGTTGTGCCCCAGTTGTACACTTCACAGCTAGATTTGCATCAAGCACATTCAAAAATACGCCATTCTTATCCGTCCCCAGGATGACACCGGGGTAGGTAGCAAAGTCTTTCCTGATCCCAGCTCTGTTCATCTTGGCTTCTTTTAAAAACACAGCAAGCAAGGGTTACTCCAAGCGGAGTCTCCCTTTTTTCCAAAAATTGGGCCACACAGACACCCACCACATCAGTGGCAGCACTTGGGCCCTAGTTGCAAACAGGATGTTTTGATTTGCATCAAGCACATTCAAAAATACGCTATTCTTAGCCGTCCCCAGGATGACACCGGGGTAGGTAGCAAAGTCTTTCCTGATCCCAGCTCTGTTCATCTTGGCTTCTTTTAAAAACACAGCAAGCAAGGGTTACTCCAAGCGGAGTCTCCCTTTTTTCCAAAAATTGGGCCACACAGACACCCACCACATCAGTGGCAGCACTTGGGCCCTAGTTGCAAACAGGATGTTTTGATTTGCATCAAGCACATTCAAAAATACGCTATTCTTAGCCGTCCCCAGGATGACACCGGGGTAGGTAGCAAAGTCTTTCCTGATCCCAGCTCTGTTCATCTTGGCTTCTTTTAAAAACACAGCAAGCAAGGGTTACTCCAAGCGGAGTCTCCCTTTTTTCCAAAAATTGGGCCACACAGACACCCACCCCATCAGTGGCAGCACTTGGGCCCTAGTTGCAAACAGGATGTTTTGATTTGCATCAAGCACATTCAAAAATACGCTATTCTTAGCCGTCCCCAGGATGACACTGGGGTAGGTAGCAAAGTCTTTGCTGACCCATGACTTGTTCATCTTGGCTTCTTTTAAAAACAATGTAAGCAAGGGTTACTCCAAGCGGAGTCTCCCCTTTTTTCCAAAAATTGGGCCCCACACACACCCACCCATTCAGTGGCAGCAGTTGTGCCCCAGTTGTACACTTCACAGCTAGATTTGCATCAAGCACATTCAAAAATACGCCATTCTTATCCGTCCCCAGGATGACACCGGGGTAGGTAGCAAAGTCTTTCCTGATCCCAGCTCTGTTCATCTTGGCTTCTTTTAAAAACACAGCAAGCAAGGGTTACTCCAAGCGGAGTCTCCCTTTTTTCCAAAAATTGGGCCACACAGACATCCACCCCATCAGTGGCAGCACTTGGGCCCTAGTTGCAAACAGGATGTTTTGATTTGCATCAAGCACATTCAAAAATACGCTATTCTTAGCCGTCCCCAGGATGACACTGGGGTAGGTAGCAAAGTCTTTGCTGACCCATGACTTGTTCATCTTGGCTTCTTTTAAAAACAATGTAAGCAAGGGTTACTCCAAGCGGAGTCTCCCCTTTTTTCCAAAAATTGGGCCCCACACACACCCACCCATTCAGTGGCAGCAGTTGTGCCCCAGTTGTACACTTCACAGCTAGATTTGCATCAAGCACATTCAAAAATACGCCATTCTTATCCGTCCCCAGGATGACACCGGGGTAGGTAGCAAAGTCTTTCCTGATCCCAGCTCTGTTCATCTTGGCTTCTTTTAAAAACACAGCAAGCAAGGGTTACTCCAAGCGGAGTCTCCCTTTTTTCCAAAAATTGGGCCACACAGACACCCACCCCATCAGTGGCAGCACTTGGGCCCTAGTTGCAAACAGGATGTTTTGATTTGCATCAAGCACATTCAAAAATACGCTATTCTTAGCCGTCCCCAGGATGACACTGGGGTAGGTAGCAAAGTCTTTGCTGACCCATGACTTGTTCATCTTGGCTTCTTTTAAAAACAATGTAAGCAAGGGTTACTCCAAGCGGAGTCTCCCCTTTTTTCCAAAAATTGGGCCCCACACACACCCACCCATTCAGTGGCAGCAGTTGTGCCCCAGTTGTACACTTCACAGCTAGATTTGCATCAAGCACATTCAAAAATACGCCATTCTTATCCGTCCCCAGGATGACACCGGGGTAGGTAGCAAAGTCTTTCCTGATCCCAGCTCTGTTCATCTTGGCTTCTTTTAAAAACACAGCAAGCAAGGGTTACTCCAAGCGGAGTCTCCCTTTTTTCCAAAAATTGGGCCACACAGACACCCACCACATCAGTGGCAGCACTTGGGCCCTAGTTGCAAACAGGATGTTTTGATTTGCATCAAGCACATTCAAAAATACGCTATTCTTAGCCGTCCCCAGGATGACACCGGGGTAGGTAGCAAAGTCTTTCCTGATCCCAGCTCTGTTCATCTTGGCTTCTTTTAAAAACACAGCAAGCAAGGGTTACTCCAAGCGGAGTCTCCCTTTTTTCCAAAAATTGGGCCACACAGACACCCACCACATCAGTGGCAGCACTTGGGCCCTAGTTGCAAACAGGATGTTTTGATTTGCATCAAGCACATTCAAAAATACGCTATTCTTAGCCGTCCCCAGGATGACACCGGGGTAGGTAGCAAAGTCTTTCCTGATCCCAGCTCTGTTCATCTTGGCTTCTTTTAAAAACACAGCAAGCAAGGGTTACTCCAAGCGGAGTCTCCCTTTTTTCCAAAAATTGGGCCACACAGACACCCACCCCATCAGTGGCAGCACTTGGGCCCTAGTTGCAAACAGGATGTTTTGATTTGCATCAAGCACATTCAAAAATACGCTATTCTTAGCCGTCCCCAGGATGACACTGGGGTAGGTAGCAAAGTCTTTGCTGACCCATGACTTGTTCATCTTGGCTTCTTTTAAAAACAATGTAAGCAAGGGTTACTCCAAGCGGAGTCTCCCCTTTTTTCCAAAAATTGGGCCCCACACACACCCACCCATTCAGTGGCAGCAGTTGTGCCCCAGTTGTACACTTCACAGCTAGATTTGCATCAAGCACATTCAAAAATACGCCATTCTTATCCGTCCCCAGGATGACACCGGGGTAGGTAGCAAAGTCTTTCCTGATCCCAGCTCTGTTCATCTTGGCTTCTTTTAAAAACACAGCAAGCAAGGGTTACTCCAAGCGGAGTCTCCCTTTTTTCCAAAAATTGGGCCACACAGACACCCACCCCATCAGTGGCAGCACTTGGGCCCTAGTTGCAAACAGGATGTTTTGATTTGCATCAAGCACATTCAAAAATACGCTATTCTTAGCCGTCCCCAGGATGACACCGGGGTAGGTAGCAAAGTCTTTCCTGATCCCAGCTCTGTTCATCTTGGCTTCTTTTAAAAACACAGCAAGCAAGGGTTACTCCAAGCGGAGTCTCCCTTTTTTCCAAAAATTGGGCCACACAGACACCCACCCCATCAGTGGCAGCACTTGGGCCCTAGTTGCAAACAGGATGTTTTGATTTGCATCAAGCACATTCAAAAATACGCTATTCTTAGCCGTCCCCAGGATGACACTGGGGTAGGTAGCAAAGTCTTTGCTGACCCATGACTTGTTCATCTTGGCTTCTTTTAAAAACAATGTAAGCAAGGGTTACTCCAAGTGGAGTCTCCCCTTTTTTCCAAAAATTGGGCCCCACACACACCCACCCATTCAGTGGCAGCAGTTGTGCCCCAGTTGTACACTTCACAGCTAGATTTGCATCAAGCACATTCAAAAATACGCCATTCTTATCCGTCCCCAGGATGACACCGGGGTAGGTAGCAAAGTCTTTCCTGATCCCAGCTCTGTTCATCTTGGCTTCTTTTAAAAACACAGCAAGCAAGGGTTACTCCAAGCGGAGTCTCCCTTTTTTCCAAAAATTGGGCCACACAGACACCCACCCCATCAGTGGCAGCACTTGGGCCCTAGTTGCAAACAGGATGTTTTGATTTGCATCAAGCACATTCAAAAATACGCTATTCTTAGCCGTCCCCAGGATGACACTGGGGTAGGTAGCAAAGTCTTTGCTGACCCATGACTTGTTCATCTTGGCTTCTTTTAAAAACAATGTAAGCAAGGGTTACTCCAAGCGGAGTCTCCCCTTTTTTCCAAAAATTGGGCCCCACACACACCCACCCATTCAGTGGCAGCAGTTGTGCCCCAGTTGTACACTTCACAGCTAGATTTGCATCAAGCACATTCAAAAATACGCCATTCTTATCCGTCCCCAGGATGACACCGGGGTAGGTAGCAAAGTCTTTCCTGATCCCAGCTCTGTTCATCTTGGCTTCTTTTAAAAACACAGCAAGCAAGGGTTACTCCAAGCGGAGTCTCCCTTTTTTCCAAAAATTGGGCCACACAGACACCCACCACATCAGTGGCAGCACTTGGGCCCTAGTTGCAAACAGGATGTTTTGATTTGCATCAAGCACATTCAAAAATACGCTATTCTTAGCCGTCCCCAGGATGACACCGGGGTAGGTAGCAAAGTCTTTCCTGATCCCAGCTCTGTTCATCTTGGCTTCTTTTAAAAACACAGCAAGCAAGGGTTACTCCAAGCGGAGTCTCCCTTTTTTCCAAAAATTGGGCCACACAGACACCCACCACATCAGTGGCAGCACTTGGGCCCTAGTTGCAAACAGGATGTTTTGATTTGCATCAAGCACATTCAAAAATACGCTATTCTTAGCCGTCCCCAGGATGACACCGGGGTAGGTAGCAAAGTCTTTCCTGATCCCAGCTCTGTTCATCTTGGCTTCTTTTAAAAACACAGCAAGCAAGGGTTACTCCAAGCGGAGTCTCCCTTTTTTCCAAAAATTGGGCCACACAGACACCCACCCCATCAGTGGCAGCACTTGGGCCCTAGTTGCAAACAGGATGTTTTGATTTGCATCAAGCACATTCAAAAATACGCTATTCTTAGCCGTCCCCAGGATGACACCGGGGTAGGTAGCAAAGTCTTTCCTGATCCCAGCTCTGTTCATCTTGGCTTCTTTTAAAAACACAGCAAGCAAGGGTTACTCCAAGCGGAGTCTCCCTTTTTTCCAAAAATTGGGCCACACAGACACCCACCACATCAGTGGCAGCACTTGGGCCCTAGTTGCAAACAGGATGTTTTGATTTGCATCAAGCACATTCAAAAATACGCTATTCTTAGCCGTCCCCAGGATGACACCGGGGTAGGTAGCAAAGTCTTTCCTGATCCCAGCTCTGTTCATCTTGGCTTCTTTTAAAAACACAGCAAGCAAGGGTTACTCCAAGCGGAGTCTCCCTTTTTTCCAAAAATTGGGCCACACAGACACCCACCCCATCAGTGGCAGCACTTGGGCCCTAGTTGCAAACAGGATGTTTTGATTTGCATCAAGCACATTCAAAAATACGCTATTCTTAGCCGTCCCCAGGATGACACTGGGGTAGGTAGCAAAGTCTTTGCTGACCCATGACTTGTTCATCTTGGCTTCTTTTAAAAACAATGTAAGCAAGGGTTACTCCAAGCGGAGTCTCCCCTTTTTTCCAAAAATTGGGCCCCACACACACCCACCCATTCAGTGGCAGCAGTTGTGCCCCAGTTGTACACTTCACAGCTAGATTTGCATCAAGCACATTCAAAAATACGCCATTCTTATCCGTCCCCAGGATGACACCGGGGTAGGTAGCAAAGTCTTTCCTGATCCCAGCTCTGTTCATCTTGGCTTCTTTTAAAAACACAGCAAGCAAGGGTTACTCCAAGCGGAGTCTCCCTTTTTTCCAAAAATTGGGCCACACAGACACCCACCCCATCAGTGGCAGCACTTGGGCCCTAGTTGCAAACAGGATGTTTTGATTTGCATCAAGCACATTCCAAATCCACAAGCATTTACTCTCCCCAGGATGACACAGGGGTAGTAAATTCCTTCTGGATCCATGACTTGTTCATTTTGATGAACGTCAGTCTGTCCACATTGTCACTGGACAGACGCGTGCGCTTATCTGTCAGCACACACCCAGCAGCACTGAATACACGTTCAGAGACAACGCTGGCAGCTGGACACGACAAAATCTCCAAGGCGTAAGTTGCGAGCTCTGGCCATTTTTGTAGGTTTGAAGCCCAAAAGGAGCAAGGCTCCAGTTGCACAGTCATGGCATCGATGTTCATTTGGAGATACTCCTGTATCATCCTCTCCAGCCGTTGACTATGTGTCAGACTTGTTGTCTCTGGTGGCCTTGCAAAAGAGGGTCTAAAAAAATTATGAAAAGATTCCATAAAATTGCTGTTACCGGCACCAGAAAAGGTCCTACTGGTACGGGTAGACTGTTGAAGATGACGAGACCGTCCCATGTTTGTCAAGTTACAACTGGGAGATTCACTCCCTGCACCTGCACGGTTGTTTGGTGGAAAAGCCGAGCTAAGATCTAGTAACAGCTTCTGCTGATACTCCTGCATACGTGCGTCCCTTTCTATGGCTGGAATTATGTCACAAAATTTGGACTTGTACCGGGGATCTAATAGTGTGGCAATCCAGTAGTCATCATCACTTCTAATTTTGACAATACGACTGTCATGTTGGAGGTAGTGCAACAAAAAGGCACTCATGTGTCTTGCGCAGCCATGCGGACCAAGTCCATGCTGTGTTTGTGGCATAGAGGTGCTACCCGTTCTTTCTTCCTCTGACATCTGACCCCAACCTCTTTCAACTGAAATTTGACCAAGGTCTCCCTCATCCGCTGAGTCTTCCATGTCCATGGACAGTTCGTCCTCCATTTCTTCATGTTCTCCTGCACCTTGCTCAACATTTCGCCTGCTACTATGCGCCCTTGTCGATCCCTGTCCCCCATGGTCCCATGCCTGCTGCGTTGGTGATGATGAACGTCTGGACCTTCGTGATGTTGTTGTCCCTTGCGCATATGAATCCTCCTGTAGTTCCTCCCCTTCATGTTGTCCCACCCCCTGACTCCGAATAGTGTTTAGCGTGTGCTCCAGCATGTAAATGACTGGAATCGTCATGCTGATAATGGCATTGTCAGAGCTAAACATATTCGTCGCCATGTCGAAACTGTGCAGAAGGGTGCATAGGTCCTTGATCTGAGACCACTCCATCAGGGTGATCTGCCCCACCTCTGCATCTCGTTGGCCCAGGCTATACGTCATGACGTATTGCACCAGGGCTCTGCGGTGCTGCCACAGTCGCTGTAACATGTGGAGAGTTGAATTCCAGCGTGTCGCCACATCGCATTTCAGGCGATGAACCGGCAGGCCGAAAGACTTCTGGAGCGATGCAAGTCGCTCTGCTGCGGCGCTTGAACGGCGGAAGTGAGCTGACAGTTTTCGTGCCCTGTTCAGAAGGCCATCTAGGCCGGGATAGTGTGTTAAAAATTGCTGCACGACAAGGTTCAACACGTGAGCCATACAAGGTACGTGTGTCACCTTGCCCAGGCGAAGTGCCGCACCCAGGTTTGCAGCATTGTCGCACACGGCCTTACCAGGCTGCAGTTTGAGTGGAGACAACCATTTATTAAACTCGGACCGCAAAGCTGACCACAACTCCTCAGCTGTGTGACTCTTATTACCAAGACATGTCAAGCTAAAGACCGCCTGATGCCGTTGCGCTCTGCTGCCAGCATAGTAATGAGGGGTGCGTGATTCCTTCTGCGCAGTGAGAACGCTGGTGGCCTGACCAGGCAGGCTTGGGGCGGAGGTGGAGGACCCAGATGAGGTGGAGGATGCAGAAGCAGTGGCGGAACTTGGACAGACAGAGGATTGACACACAAGTCGTGGGGACGGCAAGACTTGTGCAGCAGACCCTTCACCATCTATCACCATAGTTACCCAGTGCCCAGTCAGCGACATGTAACGTCCCTGTCCATGCTTACTGGTCCAAGTATCGGTGGTGAAATGCACCCGTTCACACACAGAGTTTCTCAAGGAAGCGGTGATGTTGTGTGCGACATGCTGGTGTAGCGCGGGCACACCTTTCTTAGAGAAGTAGTGGCGACTAGGCATCTGGTACTGGGGCACAGCGACAGACATAAGGTCTCTAAAATCCTGTGTGTCCACTAGGCGGAAAGGCAGCATTTCGGTAGCCAACAGCTTACAGAGGGATAGAGTCAACCTCTTAGCTTTGTCATGGGTCGGAGGAAGTGGCCTTTTATTTGACCACATCTGAGGGACAGAGATCTGGCTGCTGTGTGTAGACGGTGTTGAGTAGGGTGTCCCTTGAAAAATGCAGGTTTGTGAGGAAAGTGCAGGCGGAGACATGATGTTGCCTTCATCCAACGTTGGTGCTATCGATGTCTGAGAGAGCTGTACACACTCACTTGTTTCCCCTTCCAAACCAACTGACGACCTTACAAGCAAACTGCCTGTTGCGGTTACAGTGGTGGAAGTTTTGCGTGGAAAAACAGGTGTGGCAGCTGTCCCCACAGTCCTAGAAGATGAAGAGCGCGCGGATGCAGTGGAAGGGGCGGGCGGTGGATGGTTCGCTCCACTAGGCCGCATTGCAGCACGGTGAGCTTCCCACCGTGACTTATGATATTTAGTCATGTGACGATTCATGGAAGAAGTTGTCAAACTGCTGAGGTTTTGACCTCTACTAACAGAATCATGACAAATGTTACATATCACATGAGTTGGGCGATCTTTTTCGATGTGAAAAAAGGACCAGGCTAGGCAAGGCTTAGAGGCCATGCGACCTGTTGATCCACCCCGAATAATGCTCATAGGCAGAGTGGTGGCTGAGGATGCAGTTGTAGACGTGCTACCAGTGCTCCGACTCTGTCCAGGAAGGCGCAAGGTAACTTCGTCGTCGGTTGCATCCTCCTCCACCGCCTCTGTTGACCTCCTCGAGTGCCTGACTGGGGGTTGACAGTAGGTGGGATCTAGAACGTCATCATCAATTGTTGTGTTTGCACTCCCCTCCCCCTCAGACCGAGCCTCTTCTTGCCCTGACGGAATATTTAAGTTGTCATCCCAATCGGGTATCTGCGTCTCATCTTCATCAGTATGTTCCTCATTGTCTATAACCACAGGTGTTACAGTTTGTGACAAAGGGTCAACATTATGCTCAGAAACTTGGTCCTCACGGCCTGAATCTGAGTCACAAAGGTTCTGGGCATCACTGCAGACCATTTCCTGTTCTGTACTCACTGTAGCTTGGGAGCAGACCTCTGATTCCCAGGCTATAGTGTGACTGAACAGCTCTGCAGACTCAGCCATCTCAGTTCCACCATACTGTGCAGGGCTGATGGAGACTTCAGAGCTGGGAGAAAGCAAGTTTGATTGGGATGACAACTCAGAGGACTGGTGTTTTTTGGATGCGGTACTTGAAGTGGCAGAGAGGGCACTTGTTGGACCACTTGAGATCCATTCAAGCATTTTCCTTTTTTGCCCATCATCTACCTTTGTTCCTGTTGTTCGTGTCCGTAACAAAGGGAGCACATCGGATTGTCCACGGTAAGTAGTAGACATCTTACTTTTGCTGGTAGATGGTCTATCTTCAGCAGATGATAATGGAGCTTTGCCACCTTCCCCACGGACAAAACCTTTTTTGCCTTTTCCACCACGCCTCTTCCCCTTTCCACCAGCATCTGTCATTTTGCCACTCATGTTGATTGCGACAAGATTGTGGACTGAAAATGTGGTAGTAAAAATTGAGAGGTGGTGAAGATTGCAGTGGTGGTCTAGCTTTATTAACAGCAGAATAATAAAGAATAAATATCCCTGACAATGCAACTTAGTTATAATTAGTTGGAGTGTGCAACGCAGGCAGACGTGCTGCAAATGTCTTTGCACTAGTGGGACTATAGCAAAGTCCAATAGCCACGTATAGGATGCCACTAGGTACACTGAGTGTTTGCTAGTATAATGGCTTGGTTAGAATGAGTTGTAGTGTGCAACGCAGGCAGACGCGCTCTGCAAATGTCTTTGCACTAGTGGGACTATAGCAAAGTCCAATAGCCACGTATAGGATGCCACTAGGTACACTGAGTGTTTGCTAGTATAATGGCTTGGTTAGAATGAGTTGTAGTGTGCAACGCAGGCAGACGCGCTCTGCAAATGTCTTTGCACTAGTGGGACTATAGCAAAGTCCAATAGCCACGTATAGGATGCCACTAGGTACACTGAGTGTTTGCTAGTATAATGGCTTGGTTAGAATGAGTTGTAGTGTGCAACGCAGGCAGACGCGCTCTGCAAATGTCTTTGCACTAGTGGGACTATAGCAAAGTCCAATAGCCACGTATAGGATGCCACTAGGTACACTGAGTGTTTGCTAGTATAATGGCTTGGTTAGAATGAGTTGTAGTGTGCAACGCAGGCAGACGCGCTCTGCAAATGTCTTTGCACTAGTGGGACTATAGCAAAGTCCAATAGCCACGTATAGGATGCCACTAGGTACACTGAGTGTTTGCTAGTATAATGGCTTGGTTAGAATGAGTTGTAGTGTGCAACGCAGGCAGACGCGCTCTGCAAATGTCTTTGCACTAGTGGGACTATAGCAAAGTCCAATAGCCACGTATAGGATGCCACTAGGTACACTGAGTGTTTGCTAGTATAATGGCTTGGTTAGAATGAGTTGTAGTGTGCAACGCAGGCAGACGCGCTCTGCAAATGTCTTTGCACTAGTGGGACTATAGCAAAGTCCAATAGCCACGTATAGGATGCCACTAGGTACACTGAGTGTTTGCTAGTATAATGGCTTGGTTAGAATGAGTTGTAGTGTGCAACGCAGGCAGACGCGCTCTGCAAATGTCTTTGCACTAGTGGGACTATAGCAAAGTCCAATAGCCACGTATAGGATGCCACTAGGTACACTGAGTGTTTGCTAGTATAATGGCTTGGTTAGAATGAGTTGTAGTGTGCAACGCAGGCAGACGCGCTCTGCAAATGTCTTTGCACTAGTGGGACTATAGCAAAGTCCAATAGCCACGTATAGGATGCCACTAGGTACACTGAGTGTTTGCTAGTATAATGGCTTGGTTAGAATGAGTTGTAGTGTGCAACGCAGGCAGACGCGCTCTGCAAATGTCTTTGCACTAGTGGGACTATAGCAAAGTCCAATAGCCACGTATAGGATGCCACTAGGTACACTGAGTGTTTGCTAGTATAATGGCTTGGTTAGAATGAGTTGTAGTGTGCAACGCAGGCAGACGCGCTCTGCAAATGTCTTTGCACTAGTGGGACTATAGCAAAGTCCAATAGCCACGTATAGGATGCCACTAGGTACACTGAGTGTTTGCTAGTATAATGGCTTGGTTAGAATGAGTTGTAGTGTGCAACGCAGGCAGACGCGCTCTGCAAATGTCTTTGCACTAGTGGGACTATAGCAAAGTCCAATAGCCACGTATAGGATGCCACTAGGTACACTGAGTGTTTGCTAGTATAATGGCTTGGTTAGAATGAGTTGTAGTGTGCAACGCAGGCAGACGCGCTCTGCAAATGTCTTTGCACTAGTGGGACTATAGCAAAGTCCAATAGCCACGTATAGGATGCCACTAGGTACACTGAGTGTTTGCTAGTATAATGGCTTGGTTAGAATGAGTTGTAGTGTGCAACGCAGGCAGACGCGCTCTGCAAATGTCTTTGCACTAGTGGGACTATAGCAAAGTCCAATAGCCACGTATAGGATGCCACTAGGTACACTGAGTGTTTGCTAGTATAATGGCTTGGTTAGAATGAGTTGTAGTGTGCAACGCAGGCAGACGCGCTCTGCAAATGTCTTTGCACTAGTGGGACTATAGCAAAGTCCAATAGCCACGTATAGGATGCCACTAGGTACACTGAGTGTTTGCTAGTATAATGGCTTGGTTAGAATGAGTTGTAGTGTGCAACGCAGGCAGACGCGCTCTGCAAATGTCTTTGCACTAGTGGGACTATAGCAAAGTCCAATAGCCACGTATAGGATGCCACTAGGTACACTGAGTGTTTGCTAGTATAATGGCTTGGTTAGAATGAGTTGTAGTGTGCAACGCAGGCAGACGCGCTCTGCAAATGTCTTTGCACTAGTGGGACTATAGCAAAGTCCAATAGCCACGTATAGGATGCCACTAGGTACACTGAGTGTTTGCTAGTATAATGGCTTGGTTAGAATGAGTTGTAGTGTGCAACGCAGGCAGACGCGCTCTGCAAATGTCTTTGCACTAGTGGGACTATAGCAAAGTCCAATAGCCACGTATAGGATGCCACTAGGTACACTGAGTGTTTGCTAGTATAATGGCTTGGTTAGAATGAGTTGTAGTGTGCAACGCAGGCAGACGCGCTCTGCAAATGTCTTTGCACTAGTGGGACTATAGCAAAGTCCAATAGCCACGTATAGGATGCCACTAGGTACACTGAGTGTTTGCTAGTATAATGGCTTGGTTAGAATGAGTTGTAGTGTGCAACGCAGGCAGACGCGCTCTGCAAATGTCTTTGCACTAGTGGGACTATAGCAAAGTCCAATAGCCACGTATAGGATGCCACTAGGTACACTGAGTGTTTGCTAGTATAATGGCTTGGTTAGAATGAGTTGTAGTGTGCAACGCAGGCAGACGCGCTCTGCAAATGTCTTTGCACTAGTGGGACTATAGCAAAGTCCAATAGCCACGTATAGGATGCCACTAGGTACACTGAGTGTTTGCTAGTATAATGGCTTGGTTAGAATGAGTTGTAGTGTGCAACGCAGGCAGACGCGCTCTGCAAATGTCTTTGCACTAGTGGGACTATAGCAAAGTCCAATAGCCACGTATAGGATGCCACTAGGTACACTGAGTGTTTGCTAGTATAATGGCTTGGTTAGAATGAGTTGTAGTGTGCAACGCAGGCAGACGCGCTCTGCAAATGTCTTTGCACTAGTGGGACTATAGCAAAGTCCAATAGCCACGTATAGGATGCCACTAGGTACACTGAGTGTTTGCTAGTATAATGGCTTGGTTAGAATGAGTTGTAGTGTGCAACGCAGGCAGACGCGCTCTGCAAATGTCTTTGCACTAGTGGGACTATAGCAAAGTCCAATAGCCACGTATAGGATGCCACTAGGTACACTGAGTGTTTGCTAGTATAATGGCTTGGTTAGAATGAGTTGTAGTGTGCAACGCAGGCAGACGCGCTCTGCAAATGTCTTTGCACTAGTGGGACTATAGCAAAGTCCAATAGCCACGTATAGGATGCCACTAGGTACACTGAGTGTTTGCTAGTATAATGGCTTGGTTAGAATGAGTTGTAGTGTGCAACGCAGGCAGACGCGCTCTGCAAATGTCTTTGCACTAGTGGGACTATAGCAAAGTCCAATAGCCACGTATAGGATGCCACTAGGTACACTGAGTGTTTGCTAGTATAATGGCTTGGTTAGAATGAGTTGTAGTGTGCAACGCAGGCAGACGCGCTCTGCAAATGTCTTTGCACTAGTGGGACTATAGCAAAGTCCAATAGCCACGTATAGGATGCCACTAGGTACACTGAGTGTTTGCTAGTATAATGGCTTGGTTAGAATGAGTTGTAGTGTGCAACGCAGGCAGACGCGCTCTGCAAATGTCTTTGCACTAGTGGGACTATAGCAAAGTCCAATAGCCACGTATAGGATGCCACTAGGTACACTGAGTGTTTGCTAGTATAATGGCTTGGTTAGAATGAGTTGTAGTGTGCAACGCAGGCAGACGCGCTCTGCAAATGTCTTTGCACTAGTGGGACTATAGCAAAGTCCAATAGCCACGTATAGGATGCCACTAGGTACACTGAGTGTTTGCTAGTATAATGGCTTGGTTAGAATGAGTTGTAGTGTGCAACGCAGGCAGACGCGCTCTGCAAATGTCTTTGCACTAGTGGGACTATAGCAAAGTCCAATAGCCACGTATAGGATGCCACTAGGTACACTGAGTGTTTGCTAGTATAATGGCTTGGTTAGAATGAGTTGTAGTGTGCAACGCAGGCAGACGCGCTCTGCAAATGTCTTTGCACTAGTGGGACTATAGCAAAGTCCAATAGCCACGTATAGGATGCCACTAGGTACACTGAGTGTTTGCTAGTATAATGGCTTGGTTAGAATGAGTTGTAGTGTGCAACGCAGGCAGACGCGCTCTGCAAATGTCTTTGCACTAGTGGGACTATAGCAAAGTCCAATAGCCACGTATAGGATGCCACTAGGTACACTGAGTGTTTGCTAGTATAATGGCTTGGTTAGAATGAGTTGTAGTGTGCAACGCAGGCAGACGCGCTCTGCAAATGTCTTTGCACTAGTGGGACTATAGCAAAGTCCAATAGCCACGTATAGGATGCCACTAGGTACACTGAGTGTTTGCTAGTATAATGGCTTGGTTAGAATGAGTTGTAGTGTGCAACGCAGGCAGACGCGCTCTGCAAATGTCTTTGCACTAGTGGGACTATAGCAAAGTCCAATAGCCACGTATAGGATGCCACTAGGTACACTGAGTGTTTGCTAGTATAATGGCTTGGTTAGAATGAGTTGTAGTGTGCAACGCAGGCAGACGCGCTCTGCAAATGTCTTTGCACTAGTGGGACTATAGCAAAGTCCAATAGCCACGTATAGGATGCCACTAGGTACACTGAGTGTTTGCTAGTATAATGGCTTGGTTAGAATGAGTTGTAGTGTGCAACGCAGGCAGACGCGCTCTGCAAATGTCTTTGCACTAGTGGGACTATAGCAAAGTCCAATAGCCACGTATAGGATGCCACTAGGTACACTGAGTGTTTGCTAGTATAATGGCTTGGTTAGAATGAGTTGTAGTGTGCAACGCAGGCAGACGCGCTCTGCAAATGTCTTTGCACTAGTGGGACTATAGCAAAGTCCAATAGCCACGTATAGGATGCCACTAGGTACACTGAGTGTTTGCTAGTATAATGGCTTGGTTAGAATGAGTTGTAGTGTGCAACGCAGGCAGACGCGCTCTGCAAATGTCTTTGCACTAGTGGGACTATAGCAAAGTCCAATAGCCACGTATAGGATGCCACTAGGTACACTGAGTGTTTGCTAGTATAATGGCTTGGTTAGAATGAGTTGTAGTGTGCAACGCAGGCAGACGCGCTCTGCAAATGTCTTTGCACTAGTGGGACTATAGCAAAGTCCAATAGCCACGTATAGGATGCCACTAGGTACACTGAGTGTTTGCTAGTATAATGGCTTGGTTAGAATGAGTTGTAGTGTGCAACGCAGGCAGACGCGCTCTGCAAATGTCTTTGCACTAGTGGGACTATAGCAAAGTCCAATAGCCACGTATAGGATGCCACTAGGTACACTGAGTGTTTGCTAGTATAATGGCTTGGTTAGAATGAGTTGTAGTGTGCAACGCAGGCAGACGCGCTCTGCAAATGTCTTTGCACTAGTGGGACTATAGCAAAGTCCAATAGCCACGTATAGGATGCCACTAGGTACACTGAGTGTTTGCTAGTATAATGGCTTGGTTAGAATGAGTTGTAGTGTGCAACGCAGGCAGACGCGCTCTGCAAATGTCTTTGCACTAGTGGGACTATAGCAAAGTCCAATAGCCACGTATAGGATGCCACTAGGTACACTGAGTGTTTGCTAGTATAATGGCTTGGTTAGAATGAGTTGTAGTGTGCAACGCAGGCAGACGCGCTCTGCAAATGTCTTTGCACTAGTGGGACTATAGCAAAGTCCAATAGCCACGTATAGGATGCCACTAGGTACACTGAGTGTTTGCTAGTATAATGGCTTGGTTAGAATGAGTTGTAGTGTGCAACGCAGGCAGACGCGCTCTGCAAATGTCTTTGCACTAGTGGGACTATAGCAAAGTCCAATAGCCACGTATAGGATGCCACTAGGTACACTGAGTGTTTGCTAGTATAATGGCTTGGTTAGAATGAGTTGTAGTGTGCAACGCAGGCAGACGCGCTCTGCAAATGTCTTTGCACTAGTGGGACTATAGCAAAGTCCAATAGCCACGTATAGGATGCCACTAGGTACACTGAGTGTTTGCTAGTATAATGGCTTAGTTATCAGTTGGAGTGTGCAGAGGACAAGAGGGTACAGTGGCAGGATTGTGGTGCTCTGGGTAGAGGAATGGAAGCCTGCCTTTCTATTCCCTCCTAATGGTGAAATGCAGGTAGGAAATCCCTGACCTGGGCTACACAGACGCTGTTGCTGTTTGCAGGACCTGTCACCTATGGCTCTCTGACCCTGCCGGTTGGAGCCCTTAAAAGGACTGCTATAAAGTGCTCTCCCTAAGCTGTCTAACGCTGTGTATGCAGCGCATACAGCTGTATCGGCTATAGGACTCAGGAAGACGGAGCTGCGACAGTGATGTCTGACACCAAAGACGCAGAAGGCAGATAATGGCGTCCGTGAAGAAAATGTCCGGTTTTATAATGCAGGGACATGTGACATGCAGATCCTATCACACATGCCGTTGCTTCTCTGGCTCAAAGTCCACTTAGCTGTGTGTGTGTCTGGGATTGGCTGACATGCTGGCCCGCCCCACAAGACGCGCGCACTTAGGGAAGGAAGACAAGAAAAAAAAAAAAAAAAAATGGCGATCGCCATTATACAAACAGCAGTGATCTGAAGGCGCTGTTCACGCACACTATACACTGAAATGTGATAATAGTTTGATTCACAGAGTGACTTACACTATTACAGCAGAAACCAAGCTATGATTTAGCTGTTTTTTGGCTGCTAGAACCGTTCTCGAACGTTTCTAGAACTACCGAGCTTTTGCAAAAAGCTCGAGTTCTAGTTCGATCTAGAACATGCCCCAAAATCACTCGAGCCGCGAACTGGAGAACCACGAACCACGAACCGCGCTCAACTCTAGTCAGCAGTGCCCGGCCTCCCTGACTGCTGCCTTACATCACAGGGTGTAACATTCATAACCTCTGTGCTCCGATCGTGATAACGAAGCTGCTGTATAGTTCTCTCTAGATCTGCGTAATTAATGCTGAGCAGGAGAGACTGAGCTGAGCTTACTAGCAGGCTGTGTCCACATGAAGGTAACAGAATTAGGTATTTGGTGCACAGGCTGAAAGAAAATAAAACTTACACATGTAGATAACGAGTTGATTTACACTTAGAAGAGTCTCTGTCTCCCAGATAAAACCCGATCTCCTGCATTTCCATTCTCTGTCTGTGCAGCATATACATACGGTATATGATATCACACTTTTTTGCTAACATACGTGGTTATAAAGGGCATAGAAAATCAGTGTAGTACTGTATTGCTTGATGTATATTCTGCAATAGGCAGCATTTATAGTGTGGAAATGTCAGGTGGCTAAATTCTGCAAAAAGAGTTTAAGTGGCATAAATGAAAGACATTACACATGTAAGATGCTGGGCACATCGATGATTCTACAATAAAATGGACTTGTGCTCCTTATTAAAGATGAGCCACCCCACTAGTGTTCGAGTTCGGTTCAGTTCGTTGAACGACGTAAAAGTTCGTCGAACATTCGACGAACCAATTCAAACCCCATTGAAAACAATGGCAGGCAAACACAAACACATGCAAACACATAGAAAACACCTTCTAAGGTGTCCAAAAGGTGACAAAAAACTCACAAGACACCACAAACATATGGAAAAGTGACAAGGACAAATACTCATGCGAAAACAAAAGAGCTAGATGAGTAAAAGGAAGAGGAGACACAGATATAGGCATGCCATGCCCTTCAAAAATCATGTAAAACACAGCAAGGGAATTCAAAGCAGAGTCTCCCATTTTTCCAAAAGTTGGGCCACACACACCACTTCAGTGGCATCACTTGTGCCCCAGTTGCAAACTTCACATGTTGATTTGCATCAAGCACATTAAAAAATTGCGCCAGCTTTAACTGTTCTCAGCATGACACCGGGGTAGCAAAGTCCTTGCTGAACCATAACTTGTTCATCTTGGTTTATTTTTAAAAACACAGCAAGGGGACTCCAAGCAGAGTCTCCCTTTTTTCCAAAAATTGGGCCACACACATCACTTCAGTGGCATCACTTGTGCCCCAGTTGCAAACTTCACATGTTGTTTTGTATCAAGCACATTCAAAAATGTGGATGACCCAGGATGACACAGGGGTAGAAAAGTCCTTGCGGATCCATGACTTGTTCATCTTGATGAACGTTAGTCTGTCCACATTGTCACTGGACAGACGCGTGCGCTTATCTGTTAGCACACACCCAGCAGCACTGAAGACACGTTCCGAGACAACGCTGGCTGGGGGACACGACAAGATCTCCAAGGCGTAAGTGGCGAGCTCAGGCCATTTTTCAAGATACGAAGCCCAAAATGAGCAAGGCTCCAGTTGCACAGTCATGGCATCGATGTTCATTTGGAGATACACCTATATCATCCTCTCCAGCCGTTGACTATGTGTCAGACTTCTTGTCTCTTGTGGTCTTGCAAAGGATGGTCTAAAAAAATTATGAAACGATTCCATAAAATTGCTGTTACCACCAAATACGGTGTTGCTGGTACGGTTTGACTGATAATGACTCGACAGTCCCATGCTTGGCAAGTTACAACTGGGAGTTTCACTCTGTGCACCACTGGTGTTTGGTGGAAAAGCTGCATACGTGCGTCCCTTTCTATGGCTGGAATTATTTCGCCAAATTTTGACTTGTACCGGGGATCTAAGAGTGTGACAACCCAGTAGTCAGCATTACTTCTAATTCAGACAATCCGAGGGTCATGTTCTAGGTAGTGCAGAAAGAGGGCGCTCATGTGTCTTGCGCATCCATACGGACCAAGTCCTTGCTGTGTTTGTGGCGGGGGGTGATAACCGTGCTTCCTTCCTCTGACATCTCCCCTCAACTTCGAACAACCGAAATTTGACCAAGGTCTCCATCATCTGCTGAGTCTTCCATGCCCATCGACAGTTCGTCCTCCATTTCTTCCTGGGCTCCTGCACCTTCCTCAACAGTTTGGCTGCTACTATGCACCCTTGTTAATCCCTCTCCCCCACCGTCCCATGCCTGCCGCCTTGCGGTGATGCTGAACGTATGGACCTTGAAGATCTTGGTATCCCTTCAGCATATGACTCATCCTGTACTTCCTCCCTTTCCTCTTGTCCCACCACCTGACTCCGAATAGTGTTTAGAGTGTGCTCCAGCATGTAAATGACTGGAATTGTCATGCTGATAATGGCATTGTCAGCGCTAAACATATTTGTCGCCATATCGAAACTGTGCAGAAGGGTGCATAGGTCCTTGATCTGAGACCACTCCAGCAGCGTAATCTGCCCCACCTCTGCATCTCGTTGGCCCAGGCTATACGTCATAACGTATTGCACCAGGACTCGACGGTGCTGCCACAGTCGCTGCAACATGTGGCGAGTCGAATTCCAGCGTGTCGCCACATCGCATTTCAGGAGATGAACCGGCAGGTCGAAAGACTTCTGGAGCGATGCAAGACAGTCAGCTGCGCCGGTTGAACGGCGGAAGTGAGCAGAGAGCGACTGTTCCCTGTGCAGAAGCCAATCTAGGCCGGGATAGTGGGTTAAAAATTGCTGGACAACAAGGTTCAACACGTGAGCCATAGAAGACATGTGTGTCACCTTGCCCCGGCGAAGGGCCGCACCCAGGTTTGCAGCATTGTCGCACACGGCCTTCCCTGGCTGCAGGTTGAGGGGAGACAAGCATTTACTAAACTCGGTCTCCAGAGCTGACCACAACTCCTCAGCTGTGTGACTCTTATTTCCCCCACATTTCAACATAAAGACCGCCTGATGCCGTTGAGCTCTGCAGCCAGCATAGTAATGAGGTGTGCGGAATTCCTTGTGTGCAGTTACAACGCGGGTGGCCTGAACAGACAGGCTTTGGGCGGAGGTGGAGGACCCAGATGAGGTTGAGGAGGCAGAAGCAGTGGAGGAACTTCTACATACAGAGGATTGATGCACAACTCGTGGGGATGGCAAGACTTGTACAGCAGACCCTTCTCCATCTCTCACCATAGTTACCCAGTGCCCAGTCAGTGACATGTAACGCCCCTTTCCATGCTTACTGGTCCAAGTATCGGTAATGATATGCACCCTGTCACACACAGAGTTTCTCAAGGAAGCGGTGATGTTGTGTGCGACATGCTGGTGTAGCGCAGGCACGCCTTTCTTGGAGAAGTAGTGGCGACTGGGCATCTGGTACTGGGGCACAGCGACGGACATAAGGTCTCAAAAATCCTGTGTCCACCAGCCGGAATGGCAGCATTTCTGTAGCCAACAGCTTGCAGAGGGTGAAATTCAATCTCTTAGCTTTGTCATGGCTAGGAGGAAATGTCCTTTTAATTGTCCACATCTGAGGGACCGAGATATGGCTGCTGTGCGCAGACGGCGTTGAGTAGGGTGTCCCTGGAAAACTGGTGGTCTGTGAGGAAAGTGCAGGCGGAGACATGATGTTGCCTTTATCCAAAGTTGGTGCTCTCGATGTCTGAGAGAGCTCTACACCAGCACCTGTTTCCCCTTCCATACCAACTGACGACCTGCCAATCAAACTGCCTGTTGCGGTTAGAGAGGTGGAAGGTCTGCGTCGCAAAGCATGTGTGACAGCTGTCCCCACAGTCATAAAGGATGAAGAGCGCGCGGATACACTTGAAGGGGCAGACAGTGGTTGGCCCTCTCCGCTAGGCCGCATTGTAGCACAGTGAGTTTCCCACTGGGACTTATGCTTGTTATTCATGTGACGGTTCATGGACGAAGTAGTCAAACTAGTGAGTTTTTGGCCTCTACTTACAGATTGGTGACAATTCTTACAGATGACATGAGTTGGGAGATCTTTTGCGATGTCAAAAAAAGGACCAGGCTAGGCAAGTATTAGAGCCCATGCAACCAGCAGAGCCACCACAACTTGTGCTCAGAGACAGAGTTGTGGCTGAGGATGCAGTTGTTGATGTGCGTCCAGTACTATATCTGTGTCCAGGAAGGCGCACGCTAACCTCGTTGTCAGTCGCATTTTCCTCCACCGCCTCTGCTGACCTCCTCGAGTGCCTGACTGTGGGTTGACAGTAAGTGGGATCTACAACCTCATCATCAACCTGTGTGTTTGCACGCCCCTCGTCCTCAGACCTAACCTCTTCCTGCCCTGACTGAATAGTTAAGTTGTCATTCTAATCAGGTATCTGAGTCTCATCGTCATCAGTATGTTCCTCATTGTTTCCACCAAGAGGAGTTACAGTTTGGGAATGAGGGTCTACATTATGCTCAGAAACTTGGTCATCGGGGCCTGAATCTGACTCAGAAAGCTCCTGGCCATCACTGCAGATCATTTCCTGGTCTGTGTTCACTGTAGCTTGGGAGCAGACCTCTGATTTCCAGGCTATAGTGTGACTGAACAGCTCTGCAGACTTACCCATCTCTGTTACACCATACTCTGCAGGGCGGGTGCAGACTTGAGAGCTAGTAGAATGCAAGTGTGATTGGGGTGACAACTCAGAGGACTGTTGTTTTATGGATGTTGAAGTTGAAGTGGAGGAGAGGCAACTTGTTGGAGCACTTGAGATCCATTCAAGCATGTTCTTTTTTTGTGCATCATCTACCTTTGTTAGAGTTGTTCGTTTCCGTAAAAAAGGGATCACATCAGATTGTCCACGGAAAGTAGTAGACATCTTACTTTTGCTGGAAGATGGCATTTCTTCAGCAGATGTTATTGAAGCTTTACCACCTACCCCACGGACACAAACTTTTTTTCCCTTTCCAACACACCTGTTCCCCTTTCCACCAGCATCTGTCTTTTTGCCACTCATTTTGTTTGTGACCAAATTGAACACTTAAAATGTCGTAGCAAAAATGGAGAGGTGGGGTAGATTCCAGAGGTGGTCTAGCTTTGTTGACAGCTGAAGAACCAACACTGACTATCCCAGACAATTTTAGTATGCCCCTAAAATTGTCAGCACTGTTTGCAATTAAAATTGAGTAGCAAAAATGGACAGGTGTGTAGAATGCACAGGTGCTGTAGCTAGCTGGTCAGCAAAGGAACACTAAGTTAGTATCCCAGACAATTTTAGCATGCCCCTAAAAGCGTCAGCACTGTTTGCAATTAAAATTGCGTAGCAAAAATGGACAGGTGTGTAGAATGCACAGGTGCTGTAACTAGCTGGTCAGCAAAGGAAGCTTCACTTTCTATCCCTGCCAATGAAACAATGCCCCAAGGAATTGCCTGAGCTGATGTAGCCAGACGCTGTTATATAAACCCCTGCACAGCGTTGGCACAGACCTGCCTAGCAACAATGGCTATGAACGGCTGTAAAGCAGCACTGAAAAGGGCTGAAATTACAAGTAGTCCCTAATCCCTAAAGCGATCTGTAGATTGCACTGTATGTCTATAGCGCACACAGCAGCAGCAGCAACAGCGGGAGCAGTGACTGTCACCCACCCGCAGCAGACAGATAATGGCGGCGACAGGGAACATGGCCGGGTCTTATAAGGCAAGGACATGTGACATGCACAGCCTATGACACATGCCCTTGCTTGTCTGGCAAAAATGCACTTTGCTGTGTGTGTGTCTGTGATTTGCTGACAGCCTGGCCCACCCCACCGTACGCGCGGTTAGGAAAAAAAAAAAAAAAAAAGGCGATCGCCATTCTTTCAGCTCTCAGCAGCAGCACTGATTTAAACCCCACCCACCCCCGCACACTACACACTGAATTTTGATAATATCATGATTACCAGTGACTCACACTATTACAGTGAAAAGCCAGCTAGTAACTAGCTACACTTTTTGGTGATCGAACCATTCTCGAACGTAACTCGAACTGGCAAACTTTAAGCAAATCGTTCGAGTTCGTCGAACGACTCAAACACCGCCCAAAATCACTCGAACATGAAATTGGCAAACCGTTCGACTCAAACATCGCTCAACTCTACTCCTTATGAAGTTTGGTACCAGACAAAGTAAACTGTATTGGGACCTTGTAATATCACTTTTGGGGATAGTATATAGTGCCCTCTTTTTTTTGGTACAACCCTCCGAATATACTTAAACCACTTTAAAATAAATCATTATCCCCTTCTTCTAGGCTAGAACACCAAGAAACAAGCACAATAGTAGACCACCAACATTACCCCCTCCACAGAAGTTTTACTATTAACATTTTTTCCTATTTTCTGTTGACCAACCCTGAGTGTGTGTTGTATGGTATGGTAATTCCAAAAGCCACCATGAACAATAGGAATATAAAGGACTAGTCCAACAATGCACCCACCCCACTCTAGGTGATTAACAGGTCCACCTATATACACAAGGGAAAGACCTATCAATTTAGTGGAAAGTAGCAGGAGAAGCTTTCCAGGGGGCAGGGGTGGGCTGAACAAGGCAGGTGTTTCCCCATGTTGCATGGACAGAAAAAAAGACACAAGAGCACAGCCAGCCTCTAATTTTTGCTGCCCTTGGTTTGGGTTGCATGAATCTAGTGATAAGTTCCCTTTAAAAATGCTCCTAAAATTGATACTTAGTAAAGCAATGATTTCAGGGTGTTTCACTAGTATGCTTAGATGACTAATTTAGAAACTCAGATCTTCAGACATATAAGGCACTGAAATAGACTATTATGTTACGTCTGTAGAACACTAAACTTTACGACCTCATCTTTTTAGTATTCTGTGGTTCAAATACTATCGACTGTTCATTGCCTTTGAAGATCTGTTTCTATAGATGCCCATCATCAGTCTTTTCTCCTAATTTCACATGGTAAAATGAATGGATGGAAACAGTAGACAACGTTTCTTTAAGAAGTTTCGAAATGACAAGAGGACCTTTCAACTTTTAAGATAAAAACTCTTTTCTCACAATAGGAGATCACCAATCAGTGCGCCTATTCAGAGAGCTGATGGCCGGCACCAGAACTACTTAAGATATCACTGTAGGACTCTACATCTAATCTGAAGAAAATCAATTCTCCAAAAAGATGGCTTTGAATAAAAAAAAGTTTAAATAAGTGAAAAGAATAATTTGCATAGACTGTAGGCATGTTTACAAGTGGAGATTAATCCAAATGTTTCTGAAAATGTAATTTTAGGATTATTGTGCTGTTTTCAATGCAATCTCTAATTTGCCAAAATGTCATCATAACTAATGTTTTACCAAGTGTTCAGTGGAGCCTCTGAATGTAAGAATAGACTTGGCCGCTGGTAGTCACCAGGTACCACTCTAGAACAGTCCAGGGACTGCAGCAGCTAACCAGAGGGTCAGAAACATGAGTGTGAGGTACAGGAGGATGAAGGCATAGTTAGACAACTCAGGCTAAGGGTAGACACTTAGCCGGCGTCAGGAGCTGAGAAAATGGGATAAGCTAGTAGGAAAGCCAGGTCGGATAATGGAAGAAGCAATACAGGAAGCACCTTGCAGGAATCTAGACTGGAACAGAAGTAGAACCTAGACCAGGTGAGGAGTAATGGGAGAAGCTCCCTCATACTCCCCCCACCGCTTGGTGAATGAGGAGGGAACTAAAACTCTGCCGGACACAGTTGAATTAAAGGGTATCAGGAACTGGCTGCACCTCCCTAAACCTTGTGGAGATCACCAGCAGCATGAGGATGTAGCAGTGTGGCACAGCTATAGAAGGCAGCTCAGCGACATAATCTGAGGTTGGGGAGAACAGACCGGTGACTACAGTGAGTAGAATGTTGCTTACCACCTCTGTAAATCACCAGCATGAGTCACTGGTCAATAAGTTTCAAGGGATCTGACAGGCACATATTTGTTTATCCATGTTTTGAGTAAAAATAATAAACAGGGGCATACTCACCTTTCTACACCACTCCGGATCTAGTGCAAATTGGTCCAGAGGTCTGCCCTGGTTCTGAAAGCAGTGTCTGCCCAAGAGACCTTGAACTATGAAAGGTTTATATGGTGAACTTTGTTCATACAATACGAATACTATAATAGTTTAGCTTGTTAGACATTGATTAATATGCTGTGCAATACAGAATTTATAACAAAAGTGGAGGCCAAAAAAGATAGACCCCCATTGACCCACAATGTTTCTCTAATAAGATATAATGTAAAAAAATTAGCTACAATTTTGAAAAATAATACATTTGCAATACAAGCGCTGATAAAACAGATATATACAGAGCTACAATAAAGTCTTGTAGACTTCTTTGGGATAATAGCTTTGTATATCTTAGATTGTTCAGAACTTCAAAATGCCTGAGGTCTGAAGCCTTTGCCAGCAGCTAATAACAAAGTGATGACTACCCATTGTATTGCTCACTTCTGTTTTTTGCTGAAAGCAGGACTCAAATTACAGTGATAGGAGTGTAGATATGAATTAGTCTGAATGATTGAAAGAATGAATGAACAAATGACTGAATGAATGAACAACCTGTTACAATGGTAATCTTATTCTTATAGCAGGATAGACGTTGATAATAGAAGACGTTGTGAATACATATAATGGAAGAAAATTTTGTTTACAGATATTGATGACTTATTCTAAGGGGTACTTTACATGCTGCAACATCGCTAGCGATTGTTAGCGATGTCGAGCGCGATAGCACCCATCCCCGTCGCTCGTGAGACATTTGGTGATCACTGCCGTAGCGAACATTATCGCTACGGCAGCGTCACACACACATACTTGGTCAGCGACGTCGCTGTGACCACCGAACAATCCCTCCTTCAAGGGGGAGGGGCGTTCGGCATCATAGCGACGTCACTGTGGCATCACTATGCGGCTGGCTAATAGAAGTGCAGGGCGGAGATGAGCGGGATGTAACATCCCGCCCACCTTCTTCCTTCCGCATTGCCGGTAGCTGCAAGTAATGAGATGTTCGTCGTTCCTGCGGTGTCACACATAGCGATGTGTGATGCCGCAGGAACGACGAACAACATCGTACCGGTGGTGGCAGCGATGTTAAGGAAATGAATGACGTGTCAGCGATCACCGTTTTGGAACGATTTTGTGATCGTTGATCATTGCTCATTAGTGTTACACGCTGCGATGTTGCTACCGACGCTGGATGTGCGTCACTAACGACGTGACCCTGACGATACATCAGTAGCGATGTCGCAGCGTGTAAAGTAACCTTAAGGCTAGGTTATCAATTTCAGATCAGTAGGGATTTGACACCTAGCACGTCCTACAATCAGCTGTTATTAGCTACAGCAGAAGCTGGGTGCAGTTGTAGTGTCCCACGGGGCAGGTGCATTAACCTACTTGTCGCTGGGCCATCGACTGTTGCTGTAACGAGCAGCCTAGCCCGGCTCTATTGCCCTGAGGCTTACAGAAAATTGGCTGGGGAGGGATGATGGGGCTAGTAGTGAGATGAATGTTGTGATGCCACCTGTGGTATGCGGCCAGGGAATGGGCTGCCACTGCTGTCACTGTCCTCAGGGGCAGATGGTAGTAGCAGCAAGAGACAGTATCGCTCTCCACAGGTAGAATGGGCCCCGGGGAGGATGATTAGGGGAGTAGTAATGGCGGCGGGGAGCGGCAGTGCAAGTAATAAAGAGTCAGAGTCTATAGCTGCAGTTCCAGGTTGTTTACTCACTTTTGTACGATGCCACTCACCCAGGTAATACCGGTCACTTGCTATGATGGGCTCGGTCGAACCTGCATCCCTTTAGAAATCAGTCCAATTTGATGTTCGGTGGATTTTTCCTTGTAACGCCTGTCTGTGGATCCTCTAGCTTGAAGCTACGAATGGACCCTGGGTTTCACGAGATGTACTTGTCACGCTCCCCGGGTCCTCGGCTCCCCTCCCCGGGTCCTCTGCTCCGCTTCCCGGGTCCTCAGCCCCGCTCCCCGGCTCACCTGCCACGCTCCCCGCTCTCCAGCCTCCGGTGCCCGTCCTTCCCAGGCCCCCTGGTCTCCGATCTCGGCGCCCGACGGCTTCCCAGGCCCTGGCCGGCTCCCCTGCGTCCTCTTCTCAGCTTCCTTCCCTGGCTTCTGGCACCCGGGCTGCGCGCATGCGCATTAGGGCGCGCGCGCGGTCACTGACCCTTTCTTAAAGGGCCAGCGTCCATTAACAGGAAATGAGGCTAAACAGGTACAGGGTATAAAGGGGTTTATTGTCCAAAGGGGCGGGGCCTGATCTTCGTGTTTCCTAAGCTAGGAGTCAGGTCTCCTGGTGTTTCTGTGCATATACTCACCTATCTCTCTTGTAGAGCCGTGCCTGCCTCGCCATCCAGTCCTGCCGTATCCTGAACCCCGAACGCTGTCCATCTGCCATCCTGACAGTCCGCACCATCTCGGATCCCTGCGGTGACCCGTCATCTCGCTCCAAAGGTTCCGGACCCCGCCTGACATCATCTCGGCTTCCGAACCTGAGCTGCGTCACCCGGACTACCACCCGTGACTCCGTGGTCCCAGGGACTTCTCCGCTATACTCGTGTGCACGGACTGTTCTGCTGTTTATAGTGTTCCAGCTACCGGACTCTCTACTACCATCTAGGAGTTCGGCCCAGTGGATCCACCCCCTGGGTCTGCCCGTCCACCTGGCCGTGACAGTAAGATCAGGCCATGGATCCCGCTGCAGCACTAGCAGCCGTACAGGAGGAACTCCAACGCCAGCGTGAAGTCCAGACACGCATGCAGCAATTCATGTCTTCTGTAGACGCCCGCCTGAACACGCTACAAGTGGCAGTTACGACTTCTACATCCCGGGCTTCCACTAGTCAATCCACGGATCCAGCTCCTGTGGCGACTTCTTCGGATACCACCAGACTTCGGTTGGCTTCACCACCCCGGTACGCCGGAGACCCCAAGACCTGCAGGGTATTCTTAAACCAATGCTCCCTCCATTTCACGCAGCTGCCGCATTTGTTTGCCTCCGACCAAACCAAGGTTGCCTTCATCATGTCCCATCTAGAGGGTGAGGCACTGGCGTGGATGAACCCCTTGTGGGAGAAGGGGGATCCTGTGACCACGAACCTCCCGGAGTTCCTGCAGGCATTCCGTGCTACCTTTGATGAGCCCGGACGCGCCTCCGCGTCTGCTTCGTCTCTTCTCCGGTTACGTCAGGGGACTCTGACGGTGGGTCAATACGCGATCCGGTTTCGCACCCAGGCCTCAGAACTCGGGTGGAACAACGAGGCCCTAACCGCCGCCTTCTGGGAAGGACTCTCAGGGCGAATTAAAGACAAGCTGGCGGGTCGTGACGTACCGACCACCCTGGATGCCCTGATTGCCGTAGCGACTCGAGTGGACATTCGCTTTCAGGAGCGATCCAAGGAAGTGTCCCGTGAGAGACGTCCGGTACGGCATTCCTCTCCTCCGCAGAAACCCTCCGTACTTCAGTCATCAACAGCAGGGGTCCCCGTCCACGAGCCCATGCAAATCGACCGAGTGCGGCAGTCTGAACAACGTCGAGCAGAGCGGCTCGCCAAGGGTCTCTGCTTTTACTGCGGTGAGGGCACACACCTGCTACGCTCCTGTCCAGAGAGGCCGGGAAACTCCAAAGCCTAGGGTTGGTAGGAGAGGCCACCCTAGGTGCTGGGACTCTCTCAGACCCGGTTACATGGACAGTGCAAGTGACAACGGGAGAGACGCGGTTCACGGCTGATGCCTACCTTGATTCCGGGGCAGCAGGCAATTTCATCCAGCAGGCCACGGTGGACAAGTACCAGGTGCCCGTTATTCCACTCGACAAGCCCCTGGTGATTGCCTCTGTGGATGGGAGACCCCTCTCTGACACCATCTCCTGGATCACCAGGCCGGTCGAACTGCGTATCGGTGCCCTTCACACCGAGAACATCGCTTTCTACGTCCTCCCACACATGTCCCATCAGATCCTGCTGGGACTTCCATGGTTGCGGACACACGAACCATCAGTCAGCTGGGGCACTGGCGAAATCACCCGATGGGGCTCTTCGTGTCATGAGAGGTGCCTAAAGTCCATACAACCCATCCGACGACCTCCGGTTCCAGAGAACCTACCGGGGCTGCCCTCGGCCTATTGGTCCTTTGCAGATGTCTTTGATAAAAAGGAATCCGAGGTACTGCCGCCACATCGTCCATACGATTGTGCCATCGACCTGCTCCCAGGAACAACACCACCACGAGGACGAATATATCCTTTATCTCCAGCCGAAACAAGGGCCATGTCTGCTTACATCTCAGAGAGCCTGGCAAGGGGATTCATTCGGAGATCCTCCTCTCCTGCTGGAGCAGGTTTCTTCTTTGTCAAGAAGAAAGAGGGCGACTTACGCCCATGCATAGACTACCGGGGTTTGAATCAAATCACCGTAAAAAACAAGTACCCTCTGCCGCTCATCCCCGAATTGTTTGACCGGCTTAGAGGAGCTCGTGTGTTCACCAAGCTGGATCTTCGGGGTGCTTACAATCTGGTACGCATCCGCTCTGGTGACGAATGGAAGACCGCGTTCAATACGCGCGATGGACATTATGAATACTGCGTGATGCCCTTCGGCCTGTGTAACGCTCCTGCCGTCTTTCAAGAACTGGTGAACGACGTGTTCCGGGACCTTCTCTACATCTGTGTGGTAGTGTATCTAGATGACATCCTTGTCTTCTCTCCGGACCTCCAAACCCACAGAGAAAACGTACAGCTGGTTCTACAAAGACTGAGAGAAAATCGTCTGTACGCAAAGTTTGAGAAGTGTGTCTTTGAGCAGTCTTCTCTCCCCTTTCTGGGGTACATCATCTCTGATACTGGACTGCAGATGGATCCCAAGAAGGTCTCCGCCATTCTCAACTGGCCTCCTCCTTCTGGACTGAAGGCAATCCAACGTTTCCTGGGATTCGCCAACTACTACCGCCAGTTTATCCCTCACTTCTCTGCCTTGACTGCTCCTCTCTCCGCTTTGACTAAGAAGGAGGCTAATCCAAAGGACTGGTCACCTGCGGCCGACGCCGCGTTTGGCTCTCTGAAGCGGGCTTTTGCTTCCTCTCCTGTACTCCACCGTCCGGAGTTAAACCGCCAGTTCACCTTGGAGGTGGATGCCTCCTCCTCAGGAGCCGGAGCAGTGCTCATGCAAAAGTCCTCCTCCGGGAAGATGGTGACTTGCGGATTCTTCTCCAAGGGCTTCTCAGCGCCTGAACGCAACTACACCATCGGTGACCGAGAGCTCTTGGCAGTCAAACTGGCTTTGGAGGAATGGCGCTACCTCCTGGAAGGTGCAGTGTACCCCGTGATTATTTACACGGACCACAAGAACTTGGAATACCTACGGTCCGCTCAGCGTCTGAACCCACGGCAAGCCAGGTGGTCCCTATTCTTTGCCAGGTTTGATTTCCAGCTTCACTTCCGACCCGCGGACAAGAATGTACGCGCTGATGCCTTGTCCAGGTCTTTCATGCCCATGGAGTAGGAGGAAGAGACTACCCAACCCATCATTTGTCCTAGCAAAATCATTCCGGTGGCTCCTGTCACCCTGGCCCAGATACCGCCCGGGAAGACCTATGTCTCTGAGGTAGACAGGAGAAAAGTGTTACACTGGGCTCATGCCTCGAAAACAGCCGGTCATGCTGGTCAGAAAAAGACATGGGGTGCGATTGTACGTCATTATTGGTGGCCATCCCTTCGCACGGACGTCGCTGCTTTTGTATCCGCCTGCTCCTCTTGTGCCAGGAACAAGACGCCCAAACACCTCCCATATGGCCGTCTTCTGCCTCTGCCGATACCCTCAGTTCCGTGGCAACACATAGCAATGGACTTTATTACGGACTTGCCATTGTCCTCCGGACACACAGTTATATGGGTCGTGGTGGACCGGTTCTCTAAAATGGCTCATTTCGTCCCTATGGCTGGACTGCCCTCTGCTCAGGAACTCGCGGACGCCTATATACAACACATCTTCCGCTTGCATGGCTTTCCATTACACATCGTATCCGACAGAGGAACTCAGTTCACCTCCCGCTTCTGGAGAGCTCTCTGTCAACATCTGGGAGTGACTCTGGACTTTTCATCTGCATACCATCCTCAGTCTAATGGCCAGGTAGAGAGGGTCAATCAAATCTTGACCTCTTTCTTACGTCACTATGTTAACGCCCATCACGACGACTGGTCCGCTCTTCTTCCTTGGGCTGAATTCTCCCACAACCGCCACATCAGTGAGTCGTCCTCCAGCTCTCCCTTCCATGTCGTTTACGGACTTCAGCCTTCTATCCCATTGCCTGTATCCCCTTCTTCGGATGTCCCTGCTGCAGATACTGTAGCCCGTGACTTTGCAACCATTTGGGACTCTGTCAAAGCGTCCCTTGGGCATGCTTCCCTGCGGATGAAAAGACACGCAGACAAGAAACGTCTGGACCCTCCGTGTTTCTCTCCTGGAGATCTCGTCTGGCTTGCTTCCAAGTACGTCCGCCTGAAGATACCATCATACAAGCTGGGTCCTCGGTACATTGGGCCGTTTAAAGTCCTCAACAAGATCAATGAGGTCTCCTACAAGCTACAGCTCCCGGCCACGATGAGGATACCCAACTCATTCCACGTCTCCCTGCTCAAGCCGGTTGTCCTTGGTCCCTTCTCCGCTGCTGCCAGTCCGGCTCCTCCACCTATTGCCGATGACGACATCTATGCGGTAAGGGATATCGTGGCCATGAAGACCGTACGAGGTCGACAGTTCTTCCTGGTGGACTGGGAAGGGTATGGTCCTGAGGATAGGTCCTGGGAGCTCAGGGAGAACGTGGGCACTCCTCTGATCCGTGCCTTCATGTCCCGGTTGCGGGAAGGGGGGCGTGGGGGGGGTACTGTCACGCTCCCCGGGTCCTCGGCTCCCCTCCCCGGGTCCTCTGCTCCGCTTCCCGGGTCCTCAGCCCCGCTCCCCGGCTCACCTGCCACGTTCCCCGCTCTCCAGCCTCCGGTGCCCGTCCTTCCCAGGCCCCCTGGTCTCCGATCTCGGCGCCCGACGGCTTCCCAGGCCCTGGCCGGCTCCCCTGCGTCCTCTTCTCAGCTTCCTTCCCTGGCTTCTGGCACCCGGGCTGCGCGCATGCGCATTAGGGCGCGCGCGCGGTCACTGACCCTTTCTTAAAGGGCCAGCGTCCATTAACAGGAAATGAGGCTAAACAGGTACAGGGTATAAAGGGGTTTATTGTCCAAAGGGGCGGGGCCTGATCTTCGTGTTTCCTAAGCTAGGAGTCAGGTCTCCTGGTGTTTCTGTGCATATACTCACCTATCTCTCTTGTAGAGCCGTGCCTGCCTCGCCATCCAGTCCTGCCGTATCCTGAACCCTGAACGCTGTCCATCTGCCATCCTGACAGTCCGCACCATCTCGGATCCCTGCGGTGACCCGTCATCTCGCTCCAAAGGTTCCGGACCCCGCCTGACATCATCTCGGCTTCCGAACCTGAGCTGCGTCACCCGGACTACCACCCGTGACTCCGTGGTCCCAGGGACTTCTCCGCTATACTCGTGTGCACGGACTGTTCTGCTGTTTATAGTGTTCCAGCTACCGGACTCTCTACTACCATCTAGGAGTTCGGCCCAGTGGATCCACCCCCTGGGTCTGCCCGTCCACCTGGCCGTGACAGTACTCTTTTTCCTATCTGCAGGTGCCGCGGTTCCGATGTGGGGTCCGGCTTGAGGCGAGGCCCCAAATCCTATATGGCACTGTGCTGTCTGACATGTGTGGGCAAAGAAGCTTGAAACTTTCCCCATCCAGGCAGATTCTGGAAAACCAAAGTGAAGTATGATCTTCCCTAGGGTCCTGCCACCCTGTGTGGCATCGGTTCCGAGGGGAGTAGATTGACTCTCACCACAACAACCGTGTAAACTTTCTCCTCCTTCCCACCAGAGCACCTGTGAGGCACGTCTGCTCCGCTGATGTCCTGCTGGAGAACTTTCTAACTGTTGTTTTGGCTCCTAACTCCCCCTGCTGGCTGCTCCTCCTTCCTCCCAGGTCCTAAGCATGTGGGACTGGGGCCCCTGCTGAGAGCATCCTATAAATGCCTCTCTGTCAGCGACCCCTTTATTACTCTACCCTAGTCCAGTTCCCAGTGGGAACAGGGCAACCTGGTGTGTATTTGAGTATGTAATGTGGTGAAACCGGGACTGACCTCCTCAGGAACCGGGTTTAGCATTACAACCAATGTTGGGTGCAATACTCTGTGCCGACTGAAGCCTCAGGGGCGCCACATAGACACAATGAATGCAGTGCACTGCCAGCTGTCAAGTGAGAAAGAACAATTTCTATGCTATTGTGCTCCTTCTTAATTGACAGTTCAGACCAGTGGCACTTACGTGCTGCTGACCTATATTGTGTGCTTGATGATGTCGCAACCATTGGCAGTTTCATCTCAACAACATCGGAGGAGTATAGTTGAACTGAAGTTGAACAGATCAGGGACAAACAGTGGTCACAGGCAACCTGGCCAACTGTTGCGAAGTGCTTATAAGCCAAGGTTGAAAGAATTTATAAGAATTCTTCATGTCCACAGCTCTTACTTCTTCAAGATGTCTGATTTGACCAAAGGGACATTATGTCACGCGATCCACAGGAGAGCAGGAGAGCAGGTGCCAAATCCACTGGAATGACATCAATGGATTTGAGTATAAGTATATGTACCGTATATAGGTATATGTATGAGTATAGGTATTGTGTTTTTACATGGGGAACACATAGCTATTGTCCGAGTACTTGAAGGGGCTGTCTGAGTACTGGACAACCCCTCTAATATGAATGCTCTATCAGAAAGTGGTGCTATTTGCAGAACGGATATATCCTAGTGTAACACCTAAGGTTTGCCATTGTGTTAATACAGCTCTCTAAATTTCGACCAAAAAAAAAAGAAAATTGTGACTCATGTAATAAACAACCACTTATTAGGTTAAAATTATGCCCACAAAAAGGAAAATGTTATGATTCACAATGGATTTATGTCCCTAAAAAGAAAAATGCTATAATAATGCCAACTTTCTTGTCACACTTAATCATATATTAATATGGGATCTGTGTTCTTGGCACTATTTATTGAACCAGATTTAGACACTGAAATTTCCCCTCATGATTTCCAAATGACAGATGATCAACTACAGTTCATTCAAACTACTTGTGTCTGTGCGGCATGCAAAATGACAAGACCTTGGTTCTGTGCACATTAATAGCAGTGATTTATAGTCAAATCTGTCACGGATGGAGAAACTTTTCCCAAGAAGTTCACAGACTGAAGGTCGCTTTACCTGACTGATAACTTATAAACTTTGGTATACTTTTACATTTGTTTCTTACCCATTAGTAGTTTAATCTGGAAATGGAAATGTTTCCCTTCCATGTCAAGTTATTACTAGATAATCAAAGAGGAAAAGTTGTTTGGTTTTGATTGCTTTGCGTCTATGGACTTTTTTGGTGAACATGTTTATTTTAGGTATATATTTTTTACAGGTTTTGAACAAGTCATGAACAATATTTTGATACTATTAAGATATTTTATATTAAAGATATATCATAGAGTACCATATAATGCAGCTGAAAAAAAAAGAACCTGGTGAAAACCTTTAAAGGGAACCTGTCAGGTCCCCTATGCCCTCCAACTCAGCAGCAGTCATGGTTGTATGCCCTTCCCTGCCTAACCAGCCCTGTATAATGCTATTCACTAATATGAATTGTGACTAGTCACAGGAGTGTGGTTTCCCCAGCCTTTTTACCCTGTTATCACACCTCTTGGTGTGATAACATGAATTTCACAAGCCAGCATCATCATCAGCTCCTTTATACCTCATGGATACACGCGGCTTATTTCGGCTGTATCAGTGTGCCTTTGAAGCCAGGTGTACGCTTCCCAACTTCATTAGGTGCACTGTGCATGACCGGAAGTTCAGAAGACGTGTACGTGAGCCATCAAAGTGCATAACGAGATGCTATGTGGGGGCTAACACTGTATATAGAGGGGCTACGTGGGGGCTCGCATTGTATTTAGGATGGATATGTGAGGGTTCACATTATATATAGAGGGCTTATGGGAGGGCTCACATTTACATATAAAGGGGCTATGCAGGGGCTTACTTTGTATACAGAGGGGCTATATGGGGGATCATATTGTCTATAAGGTGCTATATGGAGGCTCATACTGTATATAGGAGACTATGTGAGAGCTGATGCGGTGTATAGGTTATATTGAGACTTATACTGTATGTAAGGGTCTGTGTGAGGGTTATACTGTATGTGGGGGCTGTGTTTGTGCTCATACTGTATATAGGGATGTCAGCATACTTAATTGCTCAATATTAAGTAATACAATTTATATTAATAGAAAAGTAATAATTAGAATTATTATGATAATGTTAAAGGGAACCTGATAGGTCTAATATGCACGCAGAACCACAAGCAGTTCCTATTTCTAATCCCTGTCTAACTGTCCCTGTATCTGGTAGCATAGATAAAGAGAGCTTTAGAAAAAGTATATCTAAAGATCTTTTACCGTATGCTAATGAGCGAGGGGACTAGTCCCCTGGGTGTTAGTTCCCTTTGCCAATCAGCTCTATTAGCATGTTAGTACTTCCCTGTGGGCATGCTAACATGCTAATGAATACGCAGCATCACAGAAAGATCTCACTCACCTCTCCGCCGCCATCGTGTCCGACACTGGATTTCGGCTCAATGCGCATGACCCCGGAGTTTGGGTCATGCGCACTACTTTATTTTGAAGCCAGGATGTGTACACTTTCATAGTGTACATGACCCAAACTCCGGAATCATGCGCACTGAGCCGAACCCCCGTCAGACGCGATGGCGGCGGAGAGGTGAGTGAAATCATCCTATGACACTGCACATTCATTAGCATGATAGCACGCCCACAGAGGCATACTAACATGCTAATGGAGCGACTAGCCAGGGAACTAACGTCCAGGGGACTCGTCCCCTCGCTCATTTAGCATATGATAAAAGATCTTTAGAAATACTTTTTCTAAAGATCTCTATCTATGCTACCAGATACAGGGACATTTAGGCAGGGATTGGCAATATGCACCTAGAACTGCTCATGGTTCTGGGTGCATATTGCACCTGACAGGTTCCCTTTAATATTGAGCAGAATTAACTTCAGCCTCTTGGTTCGACCCTTCACACCAGTCATGGTCTCTCATGTGACCCCTTGACAAAATGAATTGTCCACCATTGCAATATAGAATCTATACACTTTTGTATTTCAATTGTTGAGTAAAAGAAGTGCATGTATTGCTGGGGAAATTTTCTACCACCACATATTCTTCTGAGAACTTTATTCTATATTATGGGGCAAAACTCAGTGTACATTTAGGTTTTAGAGGGCAAATAGTAAAGATTATATATTAAGCAAGTAATTACTTTATGTATGAATTATATGTGGTTTACTAGTTTGCACAATTTTGAGAAATAGAATAGAAAAAAAATAAAATTTGAGAGTCCTCAGTGGTTGATACATTTTAATGTCTAACTGGAAAAGATAGTAACAAAATTGCAAGCTTTCGAGACGACTCGCGTCTCTTCATCAGGCATAGTATAGCACAATATCTGAATGGAATAGTTAGTTATCTAAATAGTTGGTTTCTCGAGAGACAAAATCCCAATATGTGGGCTCAGAGTGGGACCACTCATAAAAGGCAGGGAGACGAGCCATGACAGACATAGTTCGTTATGAGTTGTTAAGGGGTTAAGTCAAATCTTCTTTGTAAGACAAAGTGTCTTTTTCATTATTTATGTTGCTATAATCACTAAGACATATTAATTGACCAGTAGACCAAGGTCTTTCTGCTCTACATATTTGCATTACAACTACCAGGACATAAGATGCACTACTGTAAACATTATTGAATATTTTCTTGAACAGTGAGGATGCTGCAGAAAAGAAGGTAACTTTATGGTGTGATGTACGGGAAAAAGAGTCATGAGAATCTAAATTTAGAGCAGTGACTACAACTGCCAGATCAGAAATCTTCCTTAGTGTGCCTGAGCTATTTATTGACCCCACAATTTTATAGGCTTCTCTCTGGGCAACAGGAAATACAGAAAAAAATGTAATCCACTGTAATTAATTCTGCCCTTACCTTATTTGTTCCTGCTTTTCTTTTTTTCCTTTCTTAACAATGTAGTTCCCTATTTTCACATCTACCAATAAAATGATAATGACTGAGTGTATAATAAGCTTAACTGGTTTTCTTTGAGTCTGCCTAGTCAATGAGTACTGCGGCATGTGATGGCAGTCATGGGTGAGGTAATCATCTCCTGTACCCTGGCACAGTTCATGAAGACAGAGGTCCTGGCTAGTTGTGTGGTGTTGCACTGCGAAGGTGATTCGTCTTTGCAGGCCACATGTTACCAATGGTTTTGGCCAGAACCAGATGGTACACAGGTTATTAAGGTAGACCACAAGTTCATAAAAAAATGTAGGTTTACTGAACATAAACTTAGCAAAAAAAAATGTATGTTAGATTGCGGGCATAAATCTCACACATTTCAGTGTCACAGAGCATCATTAAGCACACATCTTCACTTCAGTTGTTCCAACCTCCATAAGTCCTTTTCTTCCCAACACTACCCGCCTAGTAATACATCACAGTCCTCGGAAGTCATTCTCCTACTTGCAGTTCCACATATTTTTCCTCTTAGAGGGATGTTGCCAATGTGGCTGGACTGAGGTATAAGCTACTGAAGATGTCTAGGGGACAACAGCTCAAGACACTTCGTTCCTTCTCCTGTTCTGTCTTGAACCAGGACCCGTGTCTCTATATCACTCGTTCAGTGCACTTACCCGGCCCCACTATATCACTCTGTGTCATGGTCACCACCTTCTCTTTCTCAATTGTTCCCTTTTTTTCCTCAATCTTGCTATTCTGTGTAATATTGTTTCTCTCTTTAGGACACCCACATCATGTGTCTCTGCTGTAACAGATCTGAAGTCTATCTGTCTCTAGCTCAGGCTGGGCCGTATCAGACACAAACAGCAAAACTGTCCTCTCTCTCTCTGTACTCCAACATCTCCTCTCTAAACTTTTTCTGTTCCTGCAGCAACCCTGCTGCTGAGCAGACCTCAATCTTTCTCCTACTTTTCTACACAAACATTATGGTGTGACGCCCTTGCAAAACCAGGTGGTCACACATAGGCCCCCGCATAACACCTTCCCTCACCTAGGTTACACACAGCTGACCTGAAACCCTAGTCACCCCCCTCATGGCAAGACAGGCACACCAGTGGGCGGGACCAGGCGGTTAGGGAATGCCCACCTAGGGGTCTAGACAGCCCGGGGTGAGAAAACAGTCAGTCTGAAGTAGTTCAAGTAGAGAGGAGTGTGGGCTGGAGCTAGGTGTAGCTCTAGCAGAGGAAGTTCAAGTTGAACGGTACCAGGGTCAGAGCCCTGGTGCCTTCGCTGGGTGGCAGACGGTGGTCTCCGTCAGCAGGAGACGGGAAAACGGCTTGCCAGATCCGAGGAGGACTGGAGAAGGGTTGGAGCCCACCGGTACCGACACCGGAGACCCGACCGGAAACCATGCACAGATGGGGTACTTAGACCCTGAAGCCAGGACCGAAACCAGTGGCCTAGCTAATTAACCAATTGAGGGCAGGATTACAGGTCCTCTCCCAACCTAAGTCCCGAAAAGTGGACAACCACTCACAGAGAGGGATAGGGCCACCGCCAAAGCCTGTAGATCCCACGGGTCAGCGTCAGACGGGCACGGCTCCTTAGGCACACAGAAAGCCGGGAGCGGACTCCTGAGTTCCAAACCAGGCAGCCCACAATACACAAAAACAGTGCAGAGGAAAGGACAGCGACCACCAGCCCGTGTGGGCGGACCAGAGTACAACCGGCCGCGGCGGCCGGCCACCAGCACCTTGGTTTACCAAAAAACTTGTGTGATTCATTTAATAGTGAGTAACCAACTATTCCCTGGTCCATCTGGGCATGCAAGCCCCTGCCATCACCATACCCTGCACAGAGACACTGGGCCCCGGGGCAACCATTCCTACCCACGAAGGGGTTAAAATCTGGCTGCCATTACATCTCCCCCGGGCATCCTGTGAAAGCAGCGGTGGTGTCCCACTTCACCACACACCGTGGGTGGCGTCACAGACTTTTTACAATCAATCCCGTACAAATACGTCCCCCTTTTATTTGGAGTGTCCGCCTGACCCCCGAGTCCGGGGAACTCCTCGAACCGTAACGTAGGCCCTGGATCCATGCAGCGCCGGCTGCTGGCATGGGGGTGGCACACCCCGAAATCTGGCATCACGAACACTATTCAAACCCATCCCCCTACCTGGTGGAAGTGCGCCTTGAATTGGACAGTTAGCGGTGATCCGTTGAGAAATTTTCAGAAGTCGCCATTTTTGCCACCATTTTTAGGAGCGAAAAACTGTAGCCCAGCGTCTTCTCCCCCAAGAAAGGGCGCGAAGCTGAAGCCCCGCCCCCTGGGAACACGGCCGGAAGGTAAACTCCGAGGCCTTAAAACGAAACCAACCAGCCGCATGAAGGAGTGCTTGAAAAAGACCGAGAGGGAGAAGCGGGAAGATGTCTGCTCCTAAACTTGATGCTGGAGCCACGCCGACCACTGGAGCGTCGGCGCCCCGAGGCGGAGTGGTGATCCTCACCGAGGGACACGAATCAGATCGCTTACCGATGGGAACCGCTGCCTGGCTGGAGCGGGAGCTGGCGAGATTCTGTGTCCGGGTGTGGTCGCAGTCACTGCAACAGGTGCTGGAGTGGAAAGAGGAGGTCCGGAGAATTGTGGCCGTAGTGTGGGCCCGTGAGAGCCGAGCTACCCATATGGCGTTGCGTCGGGAGAAAGGTACCCAAACCATCTCGACCTCGTTGACCTGCCCGGAGCTAGAGCCTGTTTCCTATGTGATTTGAGAGTGCCGGCCGGCACCATTCCCTGGAGCAGTGGCATGACCTTCTATACCACCTCCGTTCCCGATGGAAGTTCAAAGCTCCGGGATGCATTGCAGCTGGTCCCAGAATGCTGAGCCCCGGGGGCCAAGTGAGCCATACAGCCCCATGCAGCAGTGGTAGCGAAATCCCGGCTACCCCAGTTATGCAAGTCCCCGTTGGGACCGTTTACAGTTAAAGTCCCGTTTACAGTTCATGGACCGTGGCTTTGGACTGGAAAGCCAACCCAAAACCTTTTTGGCCTTGTAAATAGTCCCTGACCAACCTTCTCACCTGCCGCAGTCTCTGGAGAGGCTGATTGGAGGAAGGGCCTGCGGTAGAGTCGGCCGAGGCCCAGTCACTACCAAAACTCCACAGGACGCGCGGTTCAGTCCCCCAGCACCTCTGACACATACCGGTAGTCGCCCGGACTCCCATCACCCTCCTGGACCTTCTCCTATGCCTAACCTTTGGAGCCATAGGTAACTACCTGGGTCAGATCCTGCCTTCTTCTATATACCCTCTGACTATATTCTGCTCTCCAGTCCTTGGTATTGAATTGCTACTCGAGAAGGATTCTTGAGCACCCAAGCGTGCTTGCGGCACATATGGAACATATGGACATGTAATGATCCCTTCACAATAAAATTTACTAGAAGCCTGCCTCAACACAGGTCTTGTGCCTTATCTGACGGTACGTGGTGACCCCACATCTAATTCCCAGACACCACATTGTGGTTACCATAGGAACATCGTACCCACTGTGCCCTCCTGACAAGAGAGTGACCCATTACCTACAATATAATCACATTCATTGATACTCCTGTATATACCACCATTTATTCTGCTATCCATTATCAGCTTCTCCGACCTGAGGAAGGCAAATTGGCCGAAACGTCGGCGGACTTTTTGGCGGACTTTTGTATAGCACTATTTTTTACCTTTTCACGAGCAAAATAAAGAGAAAAAGATTTTTTCAATTTACTATGTCTCTTTGGTTCTTACGGGAAATTAGTAGTGTGCCGGAGTTACCCCACTCTCTTTATTGACTGTTTTCTCCAGAGCACCTACGCGAGGTGAGGCGAGGTCTTTCTCTTACGGACTACCAAAACCGGTGACTACCCTCCGGGTCAGGGGTCCGCTGGACGTGGGGCCCTTGAAAAAGACTGCCGGGTAAGGAACTTTTTACCCGGCCCGTTTGGGCAACACCCGGACATAACCTGGACTTGGGCAAGGGGTGCCAACTAGAGATGAGCGAACCGGTCGCGGTTCGGCTCGAGGTTGGTTCGCCGAACGGACCTCCCGTTCGAGTTCGGTTCGTCGAACGTTCGACGAACCGAACTCGAACTGCATAGGAAACAATGGCAGGCAATCACAAACACAGAAAAACACCTAGAAAACACCCTCAAAGGTGTCCAAAAGGTCACAAACAACTCACAACACATGGGAAAGTGACAAGGACATATACTCATGCGAAAACAAAAGAGCTGGACAAGGAAAAAGAGGAGGACACACAGATATATGAGTATATGCAAGGAAACATCGATTCCATTAATGTGCAACTTGAGCCCTGCTCATTCTTGGCTTCCAATCTTGATAAATTGCCTGAGCTCGCCACGTACGTCTTGGGGATCTTGTCGTGTCCTGCAGCCAGCGTTCTCTCGGAACCTGTCTTCAGTGCTGCTGTGGGTCTGCTGGCAGATAAGCACACGTGTCTGTCCACTGACAATGTGGACATGGCTCTCAGAGGACTTTTCTTCCTCTGGGTCAGCCAGGGGACGGGAAAGGCACGCGTATTTTTGAGAGTGCTTCATGCAAAGCATCTTTTTCTTTTTCAAAAGGGAGCTCAACCGATGCCAGTCAAGTGGGGTGTGTGTGGCCCAGTGAGTGGCAACCAGGGAGACTGTGGTTGGAGTCCCCTCGCTGTGTCTCTAAAAGAACCAAGATGAACAAGTCATGGCTCTCAGAGGACTTTTCTTCCCCTGGGTCAGCCAGGGGACGGGAAAGGCACGCGTATTTTTGAGAGTGCTTCATGCAAAGCATCTTTTTCTTTTTCAAAAGGGAGCTCAACCGATGCCAGTCAAGTGGGGTGTGTGTGGCCCAGTGAGTGGAAACGAGGGAGACTGTGGTTGGAGTCCCCTCGCTGTGTCTCTAAAAGAACCAAGATGAACAAGTCATGGCTCTCAGAGGACTTTTCTTCCCCTGGGTCAGCCAGGGGACGGGAAAGGCACGCGTATTTTTGAGAGTGCTTCATGCAAAGCATCTTTTTCTTTTTCAAAAGGGAGCTCAACCGATGCCAGTCAAGTGGGGTGTGTGTGGCCCAGTGAGTGGAAACGAGGGAGACTGTGGTTGGAGTCCCCTCGCTGTGTCTCTAAAAGAACCAAGATGAACAAGTCATGGCTCTCAGAGGACTTTTCTTCCCCTGGGTCAGCCAGGGGACGGGAAAGGCACGCGTATTTTTGAGAGTGCTTCATGCAAAGCATCTTTTTCTTTTTCAAAAGGGAGCTCAACCGATGCCAGTCAAGTGGGGTGTGTGTGGCCCAGTGAGTGGCAACGAAGGAGACTGTGGTTGGAGTCCCCTCGCTGTGTTTCTAAAAGACCCAAAATGAACAAATCATGGCTCTCAGAGGACTTTTCTTCCCCTGGGTCAGCCAGGGGACGGGAAAGGCACGCGTATTTTTGAGAGTGCTTCATGCAAAGCATCTTTTTCTTTTTCAAAAGGGGGCTCAACCGATGCCAGTCAAGTGGGGTGTGTGTGGCCCAGTTAGTGGAAACGAGGGAGACTGTGGTTGGAGTCCCCTCGCTGTGTCTCTAAAAGAACCAAGATGAACAAGTCATGGCTCTCAGAGGACTTTTCTTCCCCTGGGTCAGCCAGGGGACGGGAAAGGCACGCGTATTTTTGAGAGTGCTTCATGCAAAGCATCTTTTTCTTTTTCAAAAGGGAGCTCAACCGATGCCAGTCAAGTGGGGTGTGTGTGGCCCAGTGAGTGGCAACGAGGGAGACTGTGGTTGGAGTCCCCTCGCTGTGTCTCTAAAAGAACCAAGATGAACAAGTCATGGCTCTCAGAGGACTTTTCTTCCCCTGGGTCAGCCAGGGGACGGGAAAGGCACGCGTATTTTTGAGAGTGCTTCATGCAAAGCATCTTTTTCTTTTTCAAAAGGGAGCTCAACCGATGCCAGTCAAGTGGGGTGTGTGTGGCCCAGTGAGTGGAAACGAGGGAGACTGTGGTTGGAGTCCCCTCGCTGTGTCTCTAAAAGAACCAAGATGAACAAGTCATGGCTCTCAGAGGACTTTTCTTCCCCTGGGTCAGCCAGGGGACGGGAAAGGCACGCGTATTTTTGAGAGTGCTTCATGCAAAGCATCTTTTTCTTTTTCAAAAGGGAGCTCAACCGATGCCAGTCAAGTGGGGTGTGTGTGGCCCAGTGAGTGGCAACGAGGGAGACTGTGGTTGGAGTCCCCTCGCTGTGTCTCTAAAAGAACCAAGATGAACAAGTCATGGCTCTCAGAGGACTTTTCTTCCCCTGGGTCAGCCAGGGGACGGGAAAGGCACGCGTATTTTTGAGAGTGCTTCATGCAAAGCATCTTTTTCTTTTTCAAAAGGGAGCTCAACCGATGCCAGTCAAGTGGGGTGTGTGTGGCCCAGTGAGTGGCAACCAGGGAGACTGTGGTTGGAGTCCCCTCGCTGTGTCTCTAAAAGAACCAAGATGAACAAGTCATGGCTCTCAGAGGACTTTTCTTCCCCTGGGTCAGCCAGGGGACGGGAAAGGCACGCGTATTTTTGAGAGTGCTTCATGCAAAGCATCTTTTTCTTTTTAAAAGGGAGCTCAACCGATGCCAGTCAAGTGGGGTGTGTGTGGCCCAGTGAGTGGCAACGAAGGAGACTGTGGTTGGAGTCCCCTCGCTGTGTTTCTAAAAGACCCAAAATGAACAAATCATGGCTCTCAGAGGACTTTTCTTCCCCTGGGTCAGCCAGGGGACGGGAAAGGCACGCGTATTTTTGAGAGTGCTTCATGCAAAGCATCTTTTTCTTTTTCAAAAGGGGGCTCAACCGATGCCAGTCAAGTGGGGTGTGTGTGGCCCAGTTAGTGGAAACGAGGGAGACTGTGGTTGGAGTCCCCTCGCTGTGTCTCTAAAAGAACCAAGATGAACAAGTCATGGCTCTCAGAGGACTTTTCTTCCCCTGGGTCAGCCAGGGGACGGGAAAGGCACGCGTATTTTTGAGAGTGCTTCATGCAAAGCATCTTTTTCTTTTTCAAAAGGGGGCTCAACCGATGCCAGTCAAGTGGGGTGTGTGTGGCCCAGTTAGTGGAAACGAGGGAGACTGTGGTTGGAGTCCCCTCGCTGTGTCTCTAAAAGAACCAAGATGAACAAGTCATGGCTCTCAGAGGACTTTTCTTCCCCTGGGTCAGCCAGGGGACGGGAAAGGCACGCGTATTTTTGAGAGTGCTTCATGCAAAGCATCTTTTTCTTTTTCAAAAGGGAGCTCAACCGATGCCAGTCAAGTGGGGTGTGTGTGGCCCAGTGAGTGGCAACGAGGGAGACTGTGGTTGGAGTCCCCTCGCTGTGTCTCTAAAAGAACCAAGATGAACAAGTCATGGCTCTCAGAGGACTTTTCTTCCCCTGGGTCAGCCAGGGGACGGGAAAGGCACGCGTATTTTTGAGAGTGCTTCATGCAAAGCATCTTTTTCTTTTTCAAAAGGGAGCTCAACCGATGCCAGTCAAGTGGGGTGTGTGTGGCCCAGTGAGTGGAAACGAGGGAGACTGTGGTTGGAGTCCCCTCGCTGTGTTATACATGCTTTTAGAAGGGCATGACATGGCTTGGAGGTTGACTTTCATAAAATGCAAACTGTTGGCTACCAAAATGCTGCCTTTCCAACAACTGTGGTTATAGGCAATGAGGAACATACTGATGAAGATGAGACGCAGATACCCGATTGGGATGACAACTTAAATATTCGGTCAGGGCTAGAAGAGGCTCGGTCTGAGGGGGAGGGGAGTGCAAACACAACAATTGATGATGAAGTTCTAGATCCCACCTACTGTCAACCCCCAGTCAGGCACTCGAGGAGGTCAACAGAGGCGGTGGAGGAGGATGCAACCGACGACGAAATTACCTTGCGCCTTCCTGGACAGAGTCGGAGCACTGGTAGCACGTCTACAACTGCATCCTCAGCCACCACTCTGCCTATGAGCATTATTCGGGGTGCATCAACAGGTCGCATGGCCTCTAAGCCTTGCCTAGCCTGTTCCTTTTTTGACATAGAAAAAGATCGCCCAAATCATGTGATATGTAAAATTTGTCATGATTCTCTTAGTAGAGGTCAAAACCTCAGCAGTTTGACAACTTCTTCCATGAATCGTCACATGAATAAATATCATAGGTCCCGGTGGGAAGCTCACTGTGCTGCAATGCGGCCTAGCGGAGCGAACCATCCACCGCCCGCCCCTTCCAGTGCATCCGCGCGCTCTTCATCTTCTAGGACTGTGGGGACAGCTGTCACACCTGTTTTTCCACGCAAAACTTCCACCACTGTAACCGCAACAGGCAGTTTGCTTGGTAGGTCGTCAGTTGGTTTGGAAGGGGAAACAAGTGAGTGTGTACAGCTCTCTCAGACATCGATAGCACCTACGTTGGATGAAGGCAACATCATGTCTCCGCCTGCACTTTCCTCACAAACCTGCATTTTTCCAGGGACACCCTACTCAACACCGTCTACACACAGCAGCCAGATCTCTGTCCCTCAGATGTGGTCAAATAAAAGGCCACTTCCTCCGACCCATGACAAAGCTAAGAGGTTGACTCTATCCCTCTGTAAGCTGTTGGCTACCGAAATGCTGCCTTTCCACCTAGTGGACACACAGGATTTTAGAGACCTTATGTCTGTCGCTGTGCCCCAGTACCAGATGCCTAGTTGCCACTACTTCTCTAAGAAAGGTGTGCCCGCGCTACACCAGCATGTCGCACACAACATCACCGCTTCCTTGAGAAACTCTGTGTGTGAACGGGTGCATTTCACCACCGATACTTGGACCAGTAAGCATGGACAGGGACGTTACATGTCGCTGACTGGGCACTGGGTAACTATGTTGATAGATGGTGAAGGGTCTGCTGCACAAGTCTTGCCGTCCCCACGACTTGTGTGTCAATCCTCTGTCTGTCCAAGTTCCGCCACTGCTTCTGCATCCTCCACCTCATCTGGGTCCTCCACCTCCGCCCCAAGCCTGCCTGGTCAGGCCACCAGCGTTCTCACTGCGCAGAAGGAATCACGCACCCCTCATTACTATGCTGGCAGCAGAGCGCAACGGCATCAGGCGGTCTTTAGCTTGACATGTCTTGGGAATAAGAGTCACACAGCTGAGGAGTTGTGGTCAGCTCTGCGGTCCGAGTTTAATAAATGGTTGTCTCCACTCAACCTGCAGCCTGGTAAGGCCGTGTGCGACAATGCTGCAAACCTGGGTGCGGCCCTTCGCCTGGGCAAGGTGACACACGTGCCTTGTATGGCTCACGTGTTGAACCTTGTTGTCCAGCATTTTTTAACACACTATCCCGGCCTAGATGGCCTTCTGACCAGGGCACGTAAACTGTCTGCAGTGCTCACTTCCGCCGTTCAACCGCCGCAGCTGAGCGACTTGCATCGCTCCAGAAGTCTTTCGGCCTGCCGGTTCATCGCCTGAAATGCGATGTGGCGACACGCTGGAATTCAACTCTCCACATGTTACAGCGACTGTGGCAGCACCGGCGAGCCCTGGTGCAATACGTCATGATGTATAGCCTGGGCCAACGAGATGCAGAAGTGGGGCAGATCACCCTGATGGAGTGATCTCAGATCAAGGACCTATGCACCGTTCTGCACAGTTTCGACATGGCGACGAATATGTTTAGCGCTGACAATGCCATTATCAGCATGACGATTACAGTCATTTACATGCTGGAGCACACGCTAAACACTATTCGGAGTCAGGGGGTGGGACAACAGGAAGGGGAGGAACTACAGGAGGATTCATATGCGCAAGACACAACAACATCACCAAGGTCCAGACGTTCATCATCACCAACGCGGCAGGCATGGGACCATGGGGGACAGGGATCAACAAGGGCGCATGGTAGCAGGCGAGATGTTGAGGAAGGTGCAGGAGGACATGAAGATATGGAGGACGAATTGTCCATGGACATGGAAGACTCAGCGGATGAGGGAGACCTTGGTCAAAATTCAGTTGAAAGAGGTTGGGGGGAGATGTCAGAGGAAGAAAGAACGGTTAGCACCTCTATGCCACAAACACAGCGTGGACTTGGTCCGCATGGCTGCGCAAGACACATGAGTGCCTTCTTGTTGCACTACCTCCAACATGACCCTCGGATTGTCAAAATTAGAAGTGATGATGACTACTGGCTTGCCACACTATTAGATCCCCGGGACAAGTCCAAATTTTGTGACATAATTCCACCCATAGAAAGGGACGCACGTATGCTGGAGTATCAGCATAAGCTGTTACTCGATCTTAGCTCGGCTTTTACACCAAACAACCGTGCAGGTGAAGGGAGTGATTCTCCCAGTTGTAACTTGACAAACATGGGACGGCATCGTCATCTTCAACAGTCTACCCGTACCAGTAGGACCGTATCTGGTGCTGGTAACAGCAATTTTATGGAATATTTTCATAATTTTTTTAGACCCTCCTTTGCAAGGCCACCAGAGACAACAAGTCTGACACATAGTCAACGGATGGAGAGGATGATACAGGAGTATCTCCAAATGAACATCGATGCAATGACTTTGCAAATGGAGCCTTGCTCCTTTTGGGCTTCAAATCTAGAAAAATTGACAGAGCTCTCCAGTTACGCCTTGGAGATTTTGTCGTGTGCAGCTGCCAGCGTTGTCTCTGAACGTGTCTTCTTCAGTGCTGCTGGGTGTGTGCTGACAGATAAGCGCACGCGTCTGTCCAGTGACAATGTGGACACACTGACATTCATCAAAATGAACAAGTCATGGATCCAGAAGGAATTTACTACCCCTGTGTCATCCTGGGGAGAGTAAATGCTTGTGGATTTGGAATGTGCTTGATGCAAATCAAAACATCCTGTTTGCAACTAGGGCACAAGTGCTGCCACTGATGGGGTGTCTGTGTGCCCAATGTTGGGAAAAAAGGTAGACTCCGCTTGGAGTAACCCTTGCTTGATGTGTTTTTTAAAAATGATACAAGATGAACAGATCTGAAGGCAAGATGAAGGCAACATCATGTCTCCGCCTGCACTTTTCTCACAAACCTGCATTTTTCCAGGGACACCCTACTCAACACCGTCTACAGACAGCAGCCAGATCTCTTTCCCTCAGATGTGGTCAAATAAAAGGCCACTTACTGCGACCCATGACAAAGCTAAGTGGTTGACTCTATCCCTCTGTAAGCTGTTGGCTACCGAAATGCTGCCTTTACGCGTAGTGGACACACAGGATTTTACAGACCTTATGTCTGTCGCTGTGCCCCAGTACCACATGCCCAATCACCACTGCTTCTCCAAGAAAAGCATGCCCGCGCTACACCAGCATGTCGCACACAACATCACCACTTCCTTGAGAAAATCTGTGTGCGACAGGGTGCATTTCAACACAGATACTTGGACCAGTAAGCATAGACAGGGTCATTACATGTCACTGACTGGGCACTGGCAAACTATGGTGAGAGATGGAGAAGGGTCTGCTGTACAAGTCTTGCCGTCCCCACGAGTTGTTTCAATCCTTGTTCTGTATGTAGAAGTTAATACACTGCTTCTGCCTCTTCAACCTCGTGTGGGTCCTCTACCTTGGCGCAAACCCTGTGTGGTCAGGCCACCCTTCCTTGCAACTGCGCACAAGGACTACCACACACCTCCTTACTATGCTGGCAGCAGAGCTCAATGCCATCAGGCGGTCAAAGCTTTACTTTGAAATGTATGGGAAATGTGAGTCACACCGCTATTACAGAGAATAGTAGTCAGGCAGGGTCAAAACATTAATTGAGGAACAGGAACAGAATGGGACGGCCAGGAAAGAATCAGAAAACAAGCAGAGTTGAAATGCGTATCGGCCAACAAGGTACATAAACAGCAAGCAGGAAAAGTAGTCAGGTAACAAGCACACAAAATCATAAAACTGAACTGGGGGTAAAATTAACCAGAGGTTCATAGCTATGTCTGGCAGTGGTCTGCAGACAGGATGGGCATAAAAAAGGGTGTGGTGTCTTCCCATTGGTTGTAGCTGAATGATGGTATTTCATCTGTGAGATACCCACCAGCTACATTCAGCCAGAGATTCTGCATCTGTCAAGGTAATGCAGCCCAGTGGGTGAGCATAACCTGCGTCCACCTGCGCCGCTGGCATCGACTACTCTCACATCATCAGCACTATTCATGAAAGGAACACGTTGTCACCTGGCAACCGGAGTACAAATTGACGGAGCGGACTACGTTGGTGACTTAACAGCCGTGTGCGGCAATGATGCAAACCTGGCTGCGGGCCATCCTCAGGGCAATGTGACACACGTGCCTTTTAGGGCTCACGTGTTGAACCGAATTCGCCAGCAATTTTTAAAACACCATCACGGCCTACATGGCCTTGTGCAGTGGGCACGCTCGCTATGTGCTCACTTCCATCGTGCGCACACAGCAGCTCAACAACTTTCATCACTCCGGAAGTCTTAGGGTCTGGCAGTTAAACGCCGTAAATGCGATGTTTCGACACGCAGGAATTGGAATCTGCACATGTTGCAGCGTGTGTGGCAGCACCGCAGAGCCCTGCTGAAATACGGTAAGACATATAGCCTGGGATAACTTGATCCAGAGGTGGTGCAGATCACGCTGCTGGAGTGGTGTCAGATCAAGGACCTATGCACCCTGCTACACAGTTTTGAAATGTCGACGAAGATGTTTAGCACTGGCAATGTCATTCTCAGCGTGACAATTCTGGTCATCTACATGATGGAGTGTGAAGCCCCACAGGTGTTGTATCGGTGCATACCTTCAGGGACTCCACGTAGCTGGATCTGGTCACAGGTAGGGAATCTTCGGTTTTGATCGTGACGCCACTCTCAGATTTGCGGTCAGAGGGGACCGCCACTGCAGATTAGGAGGCACCTGGGGCCGATGGTGGGTGCAGTCGGGTGTAGTGGCCTCCTGAGAGTGAGGCAAGCCCCAGGGCCCTTTGTAAAGCTGTAGTACCACAAGTCGCAGAATGACCACACGCAGGCAGAGTGTCTTTCAGGGTTTTTACTCACTTCAGGTGGCAGGGTGAGTAACCCGGGCGTAACTGGGATGAACCAGGTGGGAACCAGGTATCCTTCCGGCTGACTGTATGAGGGTGACTACAAACTCGCCTTCCTTAGCCCTTGGTGGTTTGGGGTGACCCCGACTTTGAGTCCCTATGGGGGTCACCCAGGGAAGATGCTCCAAGCCTCTCTCCCCTTCTTGTGTTGCCGTGTGCTTGTTCCCCGGGCCAGGCCACTCCAGCCTCTTGCCTCCTGTGACCTATGGGCCCTACTTGCGGTTACGTGGCTGCGGCTTTTGGTTGTTGTGGTGTGGGCTGTAAGAGCCCCACACCGGCAGGTTTAGCAGGGAAAGGTGAATCTATCCTCGCTTCGGGATCTGCCGCCCGGTTGGGCCTGGTGCTCTCTAGAAGTCTCCTTACTTCCCACTCCGTGCACTCTCTAGCTGAAGCTGGCTTTCAGGCAGCACTCCTAGTTGACCGTTCTCCCCCGTCTGTAGTCACTGCGCGGGCGCTGTTAGACAGCATCAGCCCCACAGGTCTGCTCCTCACTGAGCCCTCTGGAGTTCTCTGCTCTAACTGACTCCCTGCTCCTCCTCTCCTGTTCTTGCCTACGCCACCTAGCAACCAGACTCTCCACCACACCCCTTGAGAGGAGATGGAGGCTCTACCCCCTCCACTATTCCAGTGAAGGTGAAGGCTTGCCCCCTCCTGGGATCCCCAGGGGTCCTCTCATGGGTACATGTGTGAGACCTGATCACTATGCGCCTGTGTTCCACACCCCTGTCAGCCATCTGGATTACCTGTATTGTACTGTCCCCAGCATGGGTGCAGTACTCAGTGGTGCCTGACCAGGTCAGGGGCGCCACATTCCCCCTTAGTTATCACCAGCACGTCCTCGGGCTGCAAGACAACATTTTAAAATGCATAAAACATTAAAACATGTAAAACATTTAAAACCACCATGTATCAGACATCACCACCCTCCACCCACAAGTCCGTTAACCCACCCAAAACCCTCTCAGGAGGCAGGTCACCGGTCCTGTTGGTAACCAGGTCTGGGCCATCTACTTCCCCAGACCTTTCCTCCAATCTTCCTCTCCCGTTGGCCGCGACTTCAGCCACTTCTGGCAGGATGTAGAGGCGGCTTTCATGGGCTGGTGGTTTCAGGGTATACCTGGCCTGGTGGATCCGCGCCGTCAGCCTCTTCTGGCAGGATGCAGAGGCGGCCTCCACAGTTGGTGCTGACCAGGTACCCTCTTTGTGGTGGTGAGCCAAGGCCCCATAAACAGGCGTGCTCTCTGGTCGCAGGTGAGCCAAGGCCCTTTTCTACGGACGGGCCCCCCTGGTTGCAGACGAGCCAAGCCCCTAAACAGGCTGGCCCTGGTGGTGGTGCCACTGGTGTAACTATTTACACTGCGAGAGTTTGTGGCTATAGCAAGTTCATAGCCTTAAGGTTTATTTCTCACAATAGTTTTTTGTGGGCGCATTTCTTAAACGTTGCAAACAAAACTTTTCAAAACTGGTCAAAACAGTAACTTCTTACTTTCCTTTACTTTACTCCTCTTTTTCACTAGGGCGAGGGCACGTTGGGCACTGGCACCTGTGACTTTCTTGCTCTTTGTCTCTTTCTTCATCTGTAGGATCTTTATCTTTCCGTTCTTGGTCTTCATCTGTTTCTACATCTGGTTCTTTATCTCTATCTTGTCTTTCTTGTCTTTCTTGTCTTTCTTGTCTTTCTTGTCTTTCTTGTCTTTCTTGTCTTTCTTGTCTTTCTTGTCTTTCTTGTCTTTCTTGTTGCAGGGGATGGCTGTAAGGTTTGTTGGGACATAGCGTTACGCCCAGAGCATACAATCCTCTTTCGCCTTGATGCAGGGTGAACTGAACGGAATCTCCCATCTTTAGATTTCTGCAAGGGTGTCCTCTTGGCAGATGAGCGTTCACATCTCTGCGGTTTACAAATATCCCTTCTTTTATTCCTGGTGCTACAATGAAGCCATAACCACTTTTCAAGTTGAAATCTTCCACTACGCCATAACACAGGGGTCCTCTAGCCTGGGCTTTGGACTCTCTCAACAAACGCTTCTCCTTTAGGTCTCTGGCGGTGACTGCTCTCTGTTCAGGAGACTGTGGTGCTGGAGCAAACTGTGTTCTTCTGCGCCGTGTCTTGCGGGCTGGATCCATGCCTGTGGGCTCCCAGATGAAGCTCTTAGGCAGCTCTTCATCTGCTGACGGTGTCAAGTCTTCCTCGTCCCAGCGGGAGTATGGCAGCATTTCCGGCTCTGAATACACATCTGCTACTGGTGGCACTGGAGTCGGAGTCAACCCTTCTGCTTCCTGGCCTCCTCTCCCCCTTAGTTCTTCCTGGCACTCCAGCTGTGGCAGTGCCGGGGATGGCTGCTCTTCGGCCGGCCCAGGTGAGGGACTCCTTGGTGTAGCTGCTGCAGGAGTTAGCAGGAGACTCTTTGGGGTATGCGGAGGGGGTATGTACTGGCTCACCAACCATTGTGGAAATTTGGCCTCCAGGTCAGCCCTCATCTGCCAATATGCAGGGTCTTCACCCACCGTGGGCTGCCTATCAGGAACCTCTGTGGACCGGGGAGCGGTGTCTGCTCTGGCCTTACAGGCCGGGGTAAATGCTGAGGTAGTCTTTTCTTGGCGGGCCGCGCCTGGCATGGCGGCGGCCTGGTCTTGGCGGGCCGCGCCTGGCATGGCGGCGGCCTGGTCTTGGCGGGCTGCGCCTGGCATGGCGGCGGCCTGGTCTTGGCGGGCCGCGCCCTGTATGGCGGCGGCCTGGTCTTGGCGGGCCGCGCCTGGCATGGCGGCGGCCTGGTCTTGGCGGGCCGCGCCCAGGATGGCGGCGGCCTGGTCCTGGCGGGCCGGGCAGGGCATCGCTGCAGGGACTGGGTCTTGGTGGGCCGAGCAGGACATCGCTGCAGCCGCTGGGGCTTGGAGGGCCGCACCTGGCGTGGCTGCGGCCTGCTTCAGCGTCGCCGCACCGGACGCCTCTTCAGGGACCGCGGACGTGGCAGCAGGGGTCGGGGCACTTGCGCGGGCCGGGGCATCATTCGACTCACCCGTTGTTGGTAGCACTGGGGTCTGCGTCGTCGCCGTCCCGCCTGACACCCGGCATGCAGCTCTCCCTTCATAGGCCCGAACCGCCGCGGTCAGCTCCTGCAGTTCCATCCGTTCCTCCCGAATCTGCTCCACGACCCGGGTCTCCAGCCGGTTGCAAAACTGGGCCAGCTCTCGGTACCACCAGGCAGCGGAGCCTGGTTCTGGGTTCCTGCGGTCAGACGCCATTTCTTCTGCGCCGTCTTCTGCACGGTCTCCCAGCAGTGGACTCTTCGCTGCCTCCTGTAACAAGCTGTCCAGTTTCTGCTCTGCCTCTTTCAGTAGCTCCGCTCCCAGCAGCAGGCTTGTGGCTTCCTTTCCTTCCCGCCGTCTCTCGACGCTTCCACCCTCATAGCTGGCAAGGTCAGAACTCTGCAGGGGATCTCTGGGTAGCCACACCTCTTCGTGGGCGGTAGCTTCTTCCAGCGCGGGCTGCTGTTGTTTTTCAGCGCGCTTTTCATGGTGGCAATATGGCGGCGCTTCCAATTTTTCAAGCGGACCGCCCAGGCACATGGTCACCTGTCTGAACAGGTCTAGTCCTTATCCTGTTCGTGACGCCAGATGTGAAGCCCCACAGGTGTTGTATCGGTGCATACCTTCAGGGACTCCACGTAGCTGGATCTGGTCACAGGTAGGGAATCTTCGGTTTTGATCGTGACGCCACTCTCAGATTTGCGGTCAGAGGGGACCGCCACTGCAGATTAGGAGGCACCTGGGGCCGATGGTGGGTGCAGTCGGGTGTAGTGGCCTCCTGAGAGTGAGGCAAGCCCCAGGGCCCTTTGTAAAGCTGTAGTACCACAAGTCGCAGAATGACCACACGCAGGCAGAGTGTCTTTCAGGGTTTTTACTCACTTCAGGTGGCAGGGTGAGTAACCCGGGCGTAACTGGGATGAACCAGGTGGGAACCAGGTATCCTTCCGGCTGACTGTATGAGGGTGACTACAAACTCGCCTTCCTTAGCCCTTGGTGGTTTGGGGTGACCCCGACTTTGAGTCCCTATGGGGGTCACCCAGGGAAGATGCTCCAAGCCTCTCTCCCCTTCTTGTGTTGCCGTGTGCTTGTTCCCCGGGCCAGGCCACTCCAGCCTCTTGCCTCCTGTGACCTATGGGCCCTACTTGCGGTTACGTGGCTGCGGCTTTTGGTTGTTGTGGTGTGGGCTGTAAGAGCCCCACACCGGCAGGTTTAGCAGGGAAAGGTGAATCTATCCTCGCTTCGGGATCTGCCGCCCGGTTGGGCCTGGTGCTCTCTAGAAGTCTCCTTACTTCCCACTCCGTGCACTCTCTAGCTGAAGCTGGCTTTCAGGCAGCACTCCTAGTTGACCGTTCTCCCCCGTCTGTAGTCACTGCGCGGGCGCTGTTAGACAGCATCAGCCCCACAGGTCTGCTCCTCACTGAGCCCTCTGGAGTTCTCTGCTCTAACTGACTCCCTGCTCCTCCTCTCCTGTTCTTGCCTACGCCACCTAGCAACCAGACTCTCCACCACACCCCTTGAGAGGAGATGGAGGCTCTACCCCCTCCACTATTCCAGTGAAGGTGAAGGCTTGCCCCCTCCTGGGATCCCCAGGGGTCCTCTCATGGGTACATGTGTGAGACCTGATCACTATGCGCCTGTGTTCCACACCCCTGTCAGCCATCTGGATTACCTGTATTGTACTGTCCCCAGCATGGGTGCAGTACTCAGTGGTGCCTGACCAGGTCAGGGGCGCCACAGGAGCACACTGTAATTATTATTCTGAGTCAGGTGTTGGGACAAGAGGAAGGGGAGGAAGTACAGGAGGAGTCATATGCGGAAGGGATAACAAGATCTACGAGGTCCAGATGGTCAGCGGCACCTATGCGGCATTCATGGTGAGGGAGAGGGATTAACAAGGGCGCATAGTATCAGCAAAAAGTGTTGATGAAAGTGCAGGAGCCCATGAAGAAATGGAGGACGAACTGGCGATGGGCATGGAAGACTCAGCAGATGAGTGAGAGCTTGCTCACATTTCGGTTGTGCGAGGTTGTGGGTAGAGGGCAGAGGAAGGATGCACGATTCTTACCTCTCTGCCACCAACACACCAAGGACTTGGTCCTCCTGGATGCACAAGACACATGAGCGCCTTCTTGCTGCACTACCTACATGACCCTCGGATTGTATGAATTTGAACTAATCCTGAATACTGGGTTGCCACACTGTTAGATCCCCGGTACAAGACAAAATTTGGCGAACTAATTCCTGCCATAGAAATAGACGCACGTATACAGGAGTATCTGCAGAATGTGGTACGCAATCTTAGATCTACTTGTCCACTAAACACCAGTGCTGCACAGAGTGAATCTCAACGCTTTGTCATGGATAGGAGGAAATGGTCTTTTACTTGTCCACATCGGAGGGACCGAGGGATGGCTGCTGTGCTGAGATGGCGTTGAGTACGGTGTCCCTGCACAGTTGCACTTTTGGTCATATCCCAAAATGAGTTGAAAAAGGACAGATGCTGTTGGAAAGGGGAACAGGTGTGTTGGAAAGGGGAAAAAAGTTTTGGTCCGTGGATTTGGTGGTTAAGCAACTGTAACATTTGCTGAAGAAACAACATCTGTTACAGTGGTACTGGCAGATTTGGATAAAGTGGTATATAATCTGTGACCGCTATATAACGAAAATTAATAAGAAAAGAAAGAGAAAGGTATATATCCCCATCAGCAGTCAGTGTCCACCGTGCTCCCAGTTGGAAAAGGAGAGGTTGGCAACTTGAAGGTTTGGTGGAGGATACAGAGCTGTGTGGCTATGAAACTAATAGTAGCCTGAACCGAGTTAGACGCCATTCGGATCTGGAGACTGTGAGCCCTGTTAGCGTCACAGGGTCCACATGCCCACCCAGCCCAGGAACTCCCTGTTAACAACACAGGGGCCATTGAGTACGCTGACCGTGTGCGTAGGGGCCACACCTGTGGACAGCAGGCGCATCAGCAGCAGCAGGCCTGTTAATGCCACTGGGCTGCACAAGCAGGACTGTTAGGACAGGAGCTGGTCTTAACCGTTCTGCGTTACCAACTGTGGTGGTGGCCTGCATCCACCACCCGATCCCTGCCTACCTCTGGCCTAAAGCCGCAATGGGTTCAACACATGGAGGTGTGCTCTTTCGGAGCATAATAGAAGACTGCGCACCTCCTTGTTGGCTCCAGCCCCTTTTATAACCTGGGTCCGCCCCAAACCAGGGTGAACCACAATGCACCTCCTGGAGACAAAAGTAGAGTGACACGTCATGAGTGGCATAACTAGCGTCCTATTTGGAAACGCAACTTCAATGATGACCTCATGGCTGCCATGACCCAAACACCTCACCAGTCATCGTCTGAGCATCAATAATGCGGTGACAAGTCATAGGTGTGGGCCTCTGCAAGCCATTTGGGAGGACACCTGATGCCCTGTGGTCTATATGGGACCCCCACATCAGGGCCAGGGCCAAAGAGTTCATTACCGGACCTAGTCTCTGATGCAGGAAGTGCCTGAGCATGCTCAGTAGCATGAAATACAGTCTCTGAAAAAAGACTATCAGCTTTAGCATGGTGTCTATGCCCAAAACAGGACTTAGACCCGGCACGGAATGCAAGCACCTGTGCAAAGAGGCTTTTCACACTTAGTGTGGGAGCATGCGCTGTATCCCGAAATGAAAACTTAGCGTCAGGAATGGCACAGTCAGGCTGAGCATACTCACTAGGCGAAACACTGTAATTATGCTGCAGCTGGGGTACATCGGCACACGCATGCGCACTAGCTGCCTCTCCACACTTAGACGTGGAGGGGAAATTTGTCTTGGAGATGCTGTCTATGAACAGAAGGAAAAGCTAAAGGAAGCCTGACTTTCTATCCCTCCGAATTATGAAATGCAGCAATGAATTCCATGAGTTTGCTATAACATTAGCGTAGCAAAATGTGCATGAGGGTGTGATGTAGAGGTGCTAGAAATAGCTTGTCACCAGTGGGGCACTAATGGAATACAACAGCCAGTTCTATGATGCCACAAAATGGCAGTATTTTGTGCTATCATTATAGCTTATTAAAAACAGAGCACGAGGTTGTCATGCAGAGGTGCTGCACATAGATTTGCAGTAGTGTGAATTGACAAAAGTACAATAGCCACGTTTAGGATACAACTAGGTACAGTGAGTGTTTGCTAGTAAAATTGCTTAGTTTAAAAAAGTTGTAGTGTGCAATGCAGGCAGACGTGCTATGCAAATGTCTTTGCACTAGTGGGACTATAGCAAAGTCCAATAGCCACGTATAGGATGCCACTAGGTACACTGAGTGTGTGCTAGTATAATGGCTTCGTTATAATTTGTTGGAGTGTGCAACGCAGGCAGATGCGCTCTGCAAATGTCTTGGCACTAGTGGGACTATAGCAAAGTCCAATAGCCACGTATAGGATGCCACTAGGTACACTGTGTGTTTGCTAGTATAATGGATGAGTTTAAAAAAGATAGAGTGTGCAATGCAGGCAGACGTGCTGCAAATAACGTTCCAATACTGTGAATTGACAAAAGTACAATAGCCACGTTTAGGATACAACTAGGTACAGTGAGTGTTTGCTAGTATAATGGCTTCGTTATAATTAGTTGGAGTGTGCAACGCAGGCAGATGCGCTCTGCAAATGTCTTGGCACTAGTGGGACTATAGCAAAGTCCAATAGCCACGTATAGGATGCCATTAGGTACACTGACTGTTTGGTAGTATAATGGCTGAGTTTAAAAAAGTTAGAGTGTGCAATGCAGGCAGACGTGCTGCAAATAACGTTCCAATACTGTGAATTGACAAAAGTACAATAGCCACGTTTAGGATGCCACTAGGTACACTGACTGTTTGCTAGTATAATGGCTGAGTTTAAAAAAGTTAGAGTGTGCAATGCAGGCAGACGTGCTGCAAATAACGTTCCAATACTGTGAATTGACAAAAGTACAATAGCCACGTTTAGGATGCCACTAGGTACACTGACTGTTTGCTAGTATAATGGCTGAGTTTAAAAAAGTTAGAGTGTGCAATGCAGGCAGACGTGCTGCAAATAACGTTCCAATACTGTGAATTGACAAAAGTACAATAGCCACGTTTAGGATGCCACTAGGTACACTGACTGTTTGGTAGTATAATGGCTGAGTTTAAAAAAGTTAGAGTGTGCAATGCAGGCAGACGTGCTGCAAATAACGTTCCAATACTGTGAATTGACAAAAGTACAATAGCCACGTTTAGGATGCCACTAGGTACAGTGAGTGTTTGCTAGTATAATGGCTGAGTTTAAAAAAGTTAGAGTGTGCAATGCAGGCAGACGTGCTGCAAATAACGTTCCAATACTGTGAATTGACAAAAGTACAATAGCCACGTTTAGGATGCCACTAGGTACACTGACTGTTTGCTAGTATAATGGCTGAGTTTAAAAAAGTTAGAGTGTGCAATGCAGGCAGACGTGCTGCAAATAACGTTCCAATACTGTGAATTGACAAAAGTACAATAGCCACGTTTAGGATGCCACTAGGTACACTGACTGTTTGCTAGTATAATGGCTGAGTTTAAAAAACTTGGAGTGTGCAATGCAGGCAGATGTGCTCTGCAAATGTCTTGGCACTAGTGGGACTATAGCAAAGTCCAATAGCCACGTATAGGATGCCACTAGGTACACTGAGTGTGTGCTAGTATAATGGCTTCGTTATAATTAGTTGGAGTGTGCAACGCAGGCAGATGCGCTCTGCAAATGTCTTGGCACTAGTGGGACTATAGCAAAGTCCAATAGCCACGTATAGGATGCCACTAGGTACACTGAGTGTTTGCTAGTATAATGGCTTCGTTATAATTAGTTGGAGTGTGCAACGCAGGCAGATGCGCTCTGCAAATGTCTTGGCCCTAGTGGGACTATAGCAAAGTCCAATAGCCACGTATAGGATGCCACTAGGTACACTGAGTGTTTGCTAGTATAATGGCTTAGTTATAATGAGTTGGAGTGTGCAACGCAGGCAGATGCGCTCTGCAAATGTCTTGGCACTAGTGGGACTATAGCAAAGTCCAATAGCCACGTATAGGATGCCACTAGGTACACTGAGTGTTTGCTAGTATAATGGCTTAGTTATAATGAGTTGGAGTGTGCAACGCAGGCAGATGCGCTCTGCAAATGTCTTGGCACTAGTGGGACTATAGCAAAGTCCAATAGCCACGTATAGGATGCCACTAGGTACACTGAGTGTTTGCTAGTATAATGGCTTCGTTATAATTTGTTGGAGTGTGCAACGCAGGCAGATGCGCTCTGGAAATGTCTTGGCACTAGTGGGACTATAGCAAAGTCCAATAGCCACGTATAGGATGCCACTAGGTACACTGAGTGTTTGCTAGTATAATGGCTTCGTTATAATTAGTTGGAGTGTGCAACGCAGGCAGATGCGCTCTGCAAATGTCTTGGCACTAGTGGGACTATAGCAAAGTCCAATAGCCACGTATAGGATGCCACTAGGTACACTGAGTGTTTGCTAGTATAATGGCTTCGTTATAATTTGTTGGAGTGTGCAACGCAGGCAGATGCGCTCTGCAAATGTCTTGGCACTAGTGGGACTATAGCAAAGTCCAATAGCCACGTATAGGATGCCACTAGGTACACTGAGTGTTTGCTAGTATAATGGCTTCGTTATAATTTGTTGGAGTGTGCAACGCAGGCAGATGCGCTCTGCAAATGTCTTGGCCCTAGTGGGACTATAGCAAAGTCCAATAGCCACGTATAGGATGCCACTAGGTACACTGAGTGTTTGCTAGTATAATGGCTGAGTTTAAAAAACTTGGAGTGTGCAATGCAGGCAGATGTGCTCTGCTAATGTCTTTGCACTAGTGGGACTATAGCAAAGTCCAATAGCCACGTATAGGATGCCACTAGGTACACTGAGTGTTTGCTAGTAAAATTGCTTAGTTTAAAAAACTTGGAGTGTGCAATGCAGGCAGATGTGCTCTGCAAATGTCTTTGCACTAGTGGGACTATAGCAAAGTCCAATAGCCACAGATAGGATGCCACTAGGTACACTGAGTGTTTGCTAGTATAATGGCTTACTTAGAATGAGTTGGAGTGTGCAGAGGACAAGAGGGTACAGTGGCAGGATTGTGGTGCTCTGGGTAGAGGAATGGAAGCCTGCCTTTCTATTCCCTCCTAATGGTGAAATGCAGGGAGGAAATCCCTGACCTGGGCTACACAGACGCTGTTGCTGTTTGCAGGACCTGTCACCTATGGCTCTCTGACCCTGCCGGTACGAGCCCTTAAAAGGACTGCTAGAATGTGCTCTCCCTAAGCTGTCTAACGCTGTGTATGCAGCGCATACAGCTGTATCGGCGATAGGACAAAGGACGGAACTGCGACAGTGATGTCTGACACCAAAGACGCAGAAGGCAGATAATGGCGATCGTGAAGAAAATGTCCGGTTTTATAATGCAGGGACATGTGACATGCAGATCCTATCACACATGCCGTTGCTTCTCTGCCTCAAAGTCCACTTAGGTGTGTGTGTGTCTGTGATTGGCTGACATGCTGGCCAGCCCCACAAGACGCGCGCGCTTAGGGAAGGAAGACAAGAAAAAAAAAAAAAAAAATGGCGATCGCCATTATAGAAACAGCAGTGATCTGAAGGCGCTGTTCACGCACACTATACACTGAAATGTGATAATAGTTTGATTCACAGAGTGACTTACACTATTACAGCAGAAACCAAGCTAAGATTTAGCTGTTTTTTGGCTGCTAGAACCGTTCTCGAACGTTTCTAGAACTATCGAGCTTTTGCAAAAAGCTCGAGTTCTAGTTCGATCTAGAACATGCCCCAAAATCACTCAAGCCTAGAACTGGAGAACCACGAACCACGAACCGCGCTCAACTCTAGTGCCAACCTGTGTTTTAGAGGTGGCATCAGGGCTAGGTTGTTTTGGGTGGGTGAGGTGAAAAGGACCTGGTCCGTCCCGTTCCATCCCGGTTTGCATGCGTAATGTTTAAGAAAAGTGCCTCCCGTAAGGGAAGAATGAGAATGTACTTCGATGTACATATGTTAATATAATTGTAATTATGTTTTCTACCCTTTTTCTATAGTTCCTGTTAAATAAATGTTGGTGGTCGGACAGCCCACGGACGGTCTGTATTAAGCCAAGGGGGAATGTGATGCCCTGGAAAAACCAGGTAGTCACACATAGACCCCCGCATAACACCTTCCCTCACCTAGGTTACACACAGCCGACCAGAAACCCTAGTCACCCCCCGGCCCGGCCACCAGCACATTGGTTTACCAAGAGACTCGTGTGATTCATTCAATAGTGGGTAATCAACTATTCCCTGGTCCATCTGGGCGTGCAAGCCCCTGCCATCGCCATACCCTGCACAGAGAATGTTCCACCATTGCATAGCTAAGCTGATAATATTGCCATTTCTTGACACTAACTACTAATTTACCGAAGTAGATGTAGTAACATACAAATAAAAGATAACACAGGGCAGGCTCTCCCAGAACACCAAGACAGCAGACTCCAGCAACAGTGTATCAGGGTTGATTTTTGGTGGCACCTGTCATGACTGCATCATTCATGGAAGCCTGATAGCTGTTTAATAGAGTTTCCAAAGACAGGCTTAGTTAGCACAAGGCACTTTGTTACCAGATCTCAGGTGTTGCATAGGCCTATGACTAAGGAGGACATGTTTTTAATTTCCCTGTTCGAAATGCGTAAGGGACCTATGACTAAGGACATATTTTTATTTGCCTGTCCAAAACGCGTAAGGATGTAACCGATGTTTTTTTTCCCCTTGTCTATATGCAGTTTTCCATTTGAATTTTGATTTTAATGTTCCAATAAATTTTTCAATTTTATACAAAAAAACTTTTTTCCTTCTGGTGCTGGATCCGACCTTTCCCTGCCCCCTTCTACCCCACTTGGCATTCTTGGATTCCAGACTTCTCTGACCTGGAGGGTCCGTGCACTGCCTGTTAACTACGGGACACTTATCCTGGAAAGCTGAAACCACTTCATTTTTGTTGCATAGGCCTTCACCTTCTCTCTTTATTCCTGTACAAGAATCTGGACTTACATTGGGACCTCTCGGTTGACACCATTGAGTCAGCTGCTGACTAGTGGAGCAAGCTGACAGCTATAAAGGTAATCACACAGGGTTGATACCAAGAGATTATGTCAGGGGTGATAGAGTAGGCAAGCAAGCAGTCAAAAGGTAGGTCAGAAAAAGGGATAAATTAGGATGACACAAAAGGAGCAGGAATAGGGCTGTACATCACATATGCTCAACTTGGGTTTAAACAGCAAATAGCCTTGCCCCGAACTCAAAGGATAAAATAATCAAAACTAGCCAGAATTTAACCCTGTAGTTACCTGATAGTCTCACCAAATGTCAGGAATACCATAGGACTGTTGCTATTATTTGTCACCCACAACAAAGGTGTGTTACAGCCCAACGTCTGAAGTGGAATCAAGGGGGACAGTAACTGGCACGGACGTCACACCATCATGTCAACCATCTCAAGGTGAAAATCCCACTTAATAAAATATATTAAACATTTTACATTTACCATAGTATTAACAGCATATTTAAACTAAATAGAGCATTGTGAATGTGCAGGGCTCAAAAAAGGATAATGGTGCAGTATAATTACTATAAACAGCACTGCCAGTAGAAAGTATTAGTATAGTAGATGCTATCCAATAGTCAGGATTGAATTAAACAGAAGGAAAAAACGTTACAAGGCCCAACACACAGTGTTATACTCAACATTGAAAGCTCTGTTACTGAAAACATGTTTGCTATAACATGTGATGACATTCTATACTGTACCCCCGAGGGTAACAAGTCTGCAATTTTCCTCACATCAGCTTGCCATGTTTAAGTGCATGGAGCACTAACCGAGTTCTCCTTTTACAACTTTTCCATTTGCAAATTCAATTGTTGAACCACTGTCTTGTAAATTTAAAGAATGTATGGAAGCAGCTCATTTAAATTATTTTCTGCTCGTTTACTACATTTTCAATCCAGACTTTTGAATATGTACCTGCAAGTTTACAGGTTCAAATATTCTGAAGATCTACTGTAAATGTTGCTACAGAATTAAACTATGTAACTAATTTAATAAACAGATTTCTGAAATGTTTTTATCACCATTTGCAAGTTACCCAAACAAATATTTTACATTCCTTAATACTGTTTTGAGAGTCAAAAAATTGAAAACTTTAATGGAAAACTTGGAAAATATTTACATGGAATAGAGAGGCATAACTACCGCGGTCACAGGGGTCGCCATTGCAACTGGGCCCGGCAGGTTAGGTGCCCACGACTGCCCTGCAGATCAGCAGCCAGCTCCTTTCTGTGAGAGAGGTGTGCCGCCCCTGCAGCGGTCGAACCGCTCATATCCGTGGGTGATTACTCGTGGCTTGAGGATCTCCGGACCCGGGGGCGAGGGGCCACACTCAAATGAAGAAGGGGCTATTTACAGGGGAGATATAGTTCGTGACGCCACTCGTAGTGTGCGATAATAGGGAGCACCGCCGCTGCCATTGGGAGTACCCGGCGTGATGGAGTGGGGCAGCCAGATGACATTACCCCCCCATGGGTAGGGAAGGCTAGGGACTCTGGATGGTGGGATGGATTGCAGGGGGAGCGCAGGCTTGCTTGTAGAGGGGGCTGATCAGGTACTCACTCAAAAAGAAAGCAGACGCTGACAACGTTGTAAACCAAGTCTCTGGGTGCTGCTGCACTCTTGGGGGAGCTCATCTGGGTTCCGTTCCCTGCAGCACTGCCTAATGGTCCGGATCCTGCCTTTCGTGCATAGAATTTTAGTGTTTGCTGTGGCCCGTAAGCTTGGAGCTGTCCGGGCCCCGCTCCCTGCTATGGGTAGCAAAGGAGCTTGCTCTAGTGGCTCACGCTTGGGATTTCAGTTGGCTGCTTTGCCTGGAAAGCCCTATCCCACTTGTTGCGCTAGTGCCTCCGATCTCTGAGCTTCGTGGGAACAGTCCGTAAAGGCCCTATCCTCTGCAGGTTAATTGCCGGGTTGCTTGAAGCCTCTCCCCGGTCTAGGGTCCAGTACCCCGACGTGCTTTGGCCCCAGACCAGCTATTGGACTGCAGCTGCTAACTGTCCTCCTCGACTCAGACCAGGCACCAAGTCCAAATATCCCGCGACCGGGTCTTGGACTCCTCCGGGTCCAGACCACCGTCTGCAACCTAGTCCACTTCTCCCCTGGGAGCTCCAACTCCCAGGTTCCTCGAGCTCCTCACAGCTCAAGGGCTACCAAAGACTGACTTGACACCTCCCACCTCCCTGCCTGAATCCTAGGTGGGCGGCCCTACTCCAGCTTAGCAGCCCACTGGTGTGCCTGACAGGGTGTGGTGTGAGGTGTAACTAGGATTTGTGTGTGCTGATGGAGACAGTACTGCAAGGTGGGACCCAAAACCATGGGGGGTTGAGTCCTGCACTAGAAGATAAGGAGTGCACAGACGCAGTAAAGGCTGCTTACAAGTTTCAATTTCTCGTGCGATCACATGTGCGATCGCACCCGCCCCCATCGTTTGTGCGGCATGGGCAATTTCTTGCCCGTGTCGCACAAAGTCGTAAACAGGGGTGGGATTCAAATTTTTAACAACAGGTTCTCTGTAAACCCCGCACAGTTGAAAACCACACCCATTCTGTAACCACACCCATTTTGTTAGCCACACCCATTTTTATGCACTTTCCTCAACCAAAAACTACAAGTAATTTAAAGTAAAATCTCTTTCCCCCTCTTCCCCTCCTATACCTTCATTCACTCCTCTGTCCAGCACCAGTTGTTCCAGTCACTGTCAGGCATATTGTATTAAATGGTTTTTCTACAATTTTTAAAAATTATTACTAAAGGAGCCCTGCTAAAATTGGAACGGACGACCTTCCCCATACAGATCTCATCCCATGTGGTCTCTTTCCCCTGCAGATCCCATCCCATAATGGCCCCTTTCCCCTGTAGATCCCATCCCATAATGTCCCCTTTCCCTTGCAGATTCCATCCCATTATGGCCTCTTTTTCCCCCCTACAGATCCCAACCCATTATGGCATGTTTCCCCTCCAGATCCCATCCCATTATGGCCTCTTTCCCCCCTACAGATCCCATCCCATGTGGCTCCTTTCCCCCTACAAATCCTATCCCATCATGGCTTCTTTTCCCAGCAGATCTTATCCCATGTGCTCCTTTTGCCATATAGCTCCCATCTTATGTGGCTCTCCCCATATAGCTCCCATCTATGCAGCCTCCTCTCCCCATATAGCTCCCATCTATGCAGCCTCTTCTCCCCATATAGCTCCCATCTATGCAGCCTCCTCTCCCCATATAGCTCCCATCTATGTGGCCTCCTCTCCCCATATAGCGCCCATCTATGCAGCCTCCTCTCCCCATATAGCTCCCATCTATGCAGCCTCCTCTCCCCATATAGCTCCCATCTATGCAGCCTCCTCTCCTCATATAGCTCCCATCTATGCAGCCTCCTCTCCCCATATAGCTCCCAACTATGCAGTCTCCTCTCCCCATATAGCTCCCATCTATGCAGCCTCTTCTCCCTATATAGCTCCCATCTATGCAGCCTCCTCTCCCCATATAGCTCCCATCTTTTCCGGCCCCTCTCCCCATATAGCTCCCATCTTTTGCGGCCTCCTCTCCCCATATAGCTGCCATCTTTTCCGGCCCCTCTCCCCATATAGCTCCCATCTTTTGTGGCCTCCTCTCCCCATATAGCTGCCATCTTTTGCGGTCTTCTCTCCCCATATAGCTGCCCTCTTAATCAGCCCCTTTCCCCATATAGCTGCCATCTTATGCGGCCCCTCTCCCCATATAGCTGCACTCTTATGCAGCCCCTTTCCCCATATAGCTGCCATCTTTTGCGGCCCCTCTCCCCAGATAGCTGCCCTCTTATGCAGCCCCTCTCCCCATATAGCTGCCATCTTTTGCGGCCTCCTCTCCCCATATAGCTGCCCTCTTATGCAGCCCCTTTCCCCATATAGCTGCCATCTTTTGCAGCCCCTCTCCCCATATTGCTGCCCTCTTATGCAGCCGTTTTCCCCATATAGCTGCCATCTTTATGTGACTCATCTCCCCATATAGCTGCCCTCTTTTGCGGTCACCTCTCTCAATATAGCTGCCATCTTTATGCGGATCATCTCCCCATATAGCTGCCTTCTTATGCAGCCCCTTTCCCTATATAGGTGCCCTCTTATGCAGCCCCTCTCCCTGCATCTTCGGCTCTATGAGCACTTACCTGCTCCAAGCACCGGCGGTCTCTCCTCTGTCTTCCGTCCTCCTCCGCGGCTCTTTGAAGTGCACACTGACACTGACAGACAGCAGGAGGAGGAGCTACCTCCTCACACTGCCGTGACCTTTGTAGCGTCAGCGCGTCGCTGCACGCCGGGTCAGGGAGCAGACAGACTCCACTGTATGCGGAAGTGTGGCGCGGAGGTACGAGGATTCATTAGTGTTAGAGTCTTAAAGACGCTAACACAGAGGAACACAGGGAACCGGATTGCCAGAGCTGTTTCTTGCCGGTTCGGGGAACCGGCTGCTATTTTAACAACCGGTTCTCCCGAACCGGACAGAACCGGAAGAATCCCACCCCTGGTCGTAAACTCCCGTCACACGTACTTATCTTCCAAATGACGTCGCTGTGGGCGGCGAACATCCTCTTCCTGAAGGGGGAGGGACGTTCGGCGTCACAGCGACGTCACAAATCGGCCGCCCAATAGAAGCGGAGGGGCGGAGATGAGCAGGACATAAACATCCCACCCACCTCCTTCCTTCCGCATTGCCGGCGGCCGCAGGTAAGCTGCAGTTCATCGTTCCTGGGGTGCCACACGGAGCGACGTGTGCTGCCTCGGGAACGAAGAACAACCGGAGCACAGAAGAACGTTCGATTTTTTGAAAATGAGCGACGTGTCAACGAGCAACAATAAGGTGAGTATTTTTGCTCATTCACAGTCGCTCATTTGTGTTACACGCTACGATATGTCAAACGAGGCCGGATGTGCGTCACTAATGACGTGACCCCAACGACATATCGTTTGATAAATCGTAGCATGTAACGTGCCCTTTAGAGTCTATTCTACTAAGGAGTTATGAAACCTTCATGCACCGTCATTCACTACGATTATTTTTTCGTCCTGTCCATATAAAAGAGTTAAGCGGTCCATGAATTTTTTTGAAGCTGAACTTGAGCAATTTTTTTAATTTAATTATTATTTTACTATTCACACTGAATGCAGCTGATGTCTTCTTATTAAAATTATGGGCTACAGACATAGATCACTTATAATCATGATTTATTATGGTTTTACAATGGGTCTGTTAAAAACATTATCTGGGATTTTTTTGAAAAGCTGTCTAGAAAAAAGTTAAGTTGGCAACTCTGATTATATCAGAGAGCTACATTTCATTGATGGTATCATTAATTTACAGATATACTGCTCTGCATTGAAAGATACAATGCTACGATCACACTCTGCCCTTGGTAATAGTGCACTTTCTAACATGACAATGATCCTGATCTGAACCAACCAAAGCACCTAATGGGAACTCAAAAGACACAAGTTGAGCATCACTTTCCATCCAGCATCCAGGCTCTAAAAGTGTCTGTTCTTGTAGAATGGAAAAAGAAAAAAGTTGCAATATGTCTCAGCCAACAAAAAAATGTTGCTTCCTGGTATTAGATTTGTTGGCTGAGGTCCCGCCCCTTCTGGTCACATGGGTATGACCTCATACAGGTCCTGCAAGTCAAAAATTAAATCGATTGTATAATACTTATGCTAATTCTGACAGGGGGAGGGGATAACTAGGAATCCCCCCCCCCCCCAGATATTATCTGATCCTCAGCTGCTGTCACTCAAGAAGCTGATGATTTTATATACTTTACTTTCTAGGATTTCAAAACATATATATCTGAGCTACAGGTATGTAGAGAATCAGCATGATAGTGCCAGAATAGCACTGGCTTTAGGTTATATACGAAAATCCTGGTGATTGGTTCACTTTAAATTACATTTACCACATGTCTACTTTACATCAGCACATTGTTTAAAATATTTTTGTTATGAAGTAAGAAGAGTTAAAAGTTTATCAGCAATTTAACATTTTTTTAACAAATTTTCCAAAACTATTTTTGAGACATCACGTTTCATGTGACTTTGAGAGGTCTATATCATAGAAAATACCAATAAGTGACACCATTCTAAAACTGCACCCCTAAAACTACTCAAATGAACATCCAACAAGTTTATTAAGGCTAGTTTCACACATCCTTCTTTTCGCCGGTTTGGCGGATCTGGTGCACTCCAGTATAGTGTATACAGTACAGTGGCAGCGCGACAAACTCCGGTCACATGCTGTCATGTGACCGGAGCATGTGACACGGAGGTTACAGCGCTGCCACTGTACTGTGTCATACTGTACTGGAGTGCGCCGGATCCACCAAACCGGCGGAAAGAAGGATGTGTGAAAGTAGCCTAACTTTTCAGGTAATTTACAGGAATGAAAGCAATGTGGAGGGAACAAATTTAAATTTTACTTTTTCCCACAAAAATGTTGCTTTAGCCCCAAACTTTGCATTTTCACAAGATAACATGAGAAAATGCACCATAGTTTGTTATGCAATATTTCCTGGGTATGCTAATACCCATTATGTACTGAAAAAATAGTGTTTGAGTGCACGACACGGATTGGAAGTGAAGAAACGCCATTTGACTTTTTGAATGCAAAATTGGTGGAATTAATTTAGATGTCTGGTGAGAACCTTGAATCCCCAGGTGCATCACAGAATTTTATAACATTGTGTGAAAAAGAAAAACAAAATTTTTATCACAAAAATTTTGCTCAACCTGAAATTTTTCACTTTCACAAGGTAACAGAAGAAAATGGACCATACAATTGTTGTGCAATTTTTCACCAGTACCCCATATTTGGCAAAAAGTACTTTTGAGCCTCAGTGCACAGTGAAGAAGGGAAGGAGAGCCATATTAGAGTTCAGATTTAGTTGGAATGGTTTGTGGGTGCTTTGTCATATTTGCTAAAACAGCAGAAATTACCAAATGACCCTATTTTACACACTGCACCACTCAATGGATTCATCTAGGTGTGAAGTGATCATACTGACACTACAGATGTGTCACAAAATATTGTACTATTGGGCAGTGAAAAAATAAGTGGTAGCCTAACTTTCCAGTTTCACTGACTTTGCAAAAATGGTGTGCCATACCAAAGTGACTGAAACCCTCCGGCAGCAGGTTGTCCAGATGGAGGCCAAAGGGGTGACCATATAGCAAGAGAAGTTGGTCGGTCCATGTCTGTGATTTCGAGAATATTGCATCTTTACAACATCACAAACTCTTTCAAACCAACAAGAAGGCTGGTCACCCTTCAAGGACAAATGCAAGAGAGAACAAGAAAATATGGAGGATCTCCATAGGTAATTGTTTCAACACTGCAGCTGGAATTGCTTGCCAGCTCAGCATTGAACAGGGTAAGGATCTGTCTCATCATACAATGTCATGATATTTAAGAGCCCTTGGACTGAAAGCCCACTCTGCAGTGACCAAACCTCTCACTAGCAGAAAGAATCAAAAGGCTAGACTTACCTTTTGTGAGGAGCATGTTGTGTGGACAGAGGAGAAGTGGTCCACGGTTAATTTTAATGATGAAAGCAAGTTTAATTTATTTGGGTCTGATGGGAAACATTATGCTCATCGACAAACTGGAGAAAGACTGAATACAAAATGTGTTAAGAAGTCAGTGAAAGCTGGTGGAATAAGTGTCATGGTTTGGGGATGTTTTCTGCAGCAAGAGTTGGACCTATCATAGCCCAGAGTCCTGATCTAAATCCAATAGAAAACCTCTTGAAAATTCTTGGTGACAAAGTTATGGCCAAGAAACCCACAGCAGTCAAAGAACTGTGGAAGAGACTGCAAGAAGAGTGGACCAATGTCACACCAGAGCAGTGTAAGAGATTAGTGATGTCTTGTGGCTGCAGATGTGCTGAAGTCATTCAATGAAAAGGTCTGTACGAGTCCTACTGATTGGTGACTGTTGTTACCTTCAGAAAATTTAGTTATAATCTTTCTCTGTGCTACAGTCATGGTTGTTCTCTATTTATGATAATCACATTTTGGGCAAAATACAGGTTTTATGTTGATAAACTTTGGATCTTTTGTAAAACACTGTTCTAGTGGTATGGTATACCCCTTACAAAAAAAAAAAACCTTTAAATATCAATCAGTGTAGATTGCATTATTTCTGAAAAAAGTAAGTGATCATACATTGTTCTCTAGTTTTGAGCTCCAGTATATATATATATATATGTACCCTCTAAATAACGTAACACACAGACATTAATGTCAAAAAAGCTGGAAACAAAAGTCAATGCACCTATAAGTGAAAATGGTCCGATATGTAAATATTTAAATATTTTGTGTGGCTATCATTATTTTCAAACACTGCCTTTACTTTCTTGGGCATGGAGTTCACAAGGAACCACTGGAATCCTCTTCCACTCCTCCATGACAACATCAGACCCTGTGCTCTTCCACCTTCTGTTTGAGGATGTCCTGCATATGCTCAATAGGGTTTAGGTCTAGAGACATGCTTGGTCTGTCCAGCACTTTTTCTCTCGGTTCCTTTAGCAAGGCAGTGGTCATCTTGAAGGTGTGTTTGGAGTCATTATCATGTTAGCATACTGCCCTGTGACTCAGTTGCCAAAGGGAGGGGATTATACTATCTTCAGTATGTCACATTATATGTTGGCATTCATGGCTCCCTCCCTCAATGAACTGTATCTCCTCACTGCTGGCAGCACTCATGCAGCCCCAAACCATGACACTTCCGCCACCATGCTTGAATATAGGCAAGATACACATGTCTTTGTACTCCTCACTTGACACTATTTGTAGCAAATGAGTCTCATCAGACCCAAGGACATGGTTCATGTAATTCATGTCCTCAGACTGCTTGTCTTCAGTATGTGTGAATGGTGCCCTATACAAGCCATTTATGTGCAATTTTAATGTGTCGCCCAGAGTTATGTGGTACTCGGTCCAGGGCGATGTATAATTAGAGAATGTCACTTGGTGGCTATTGCCCGGTCCCATGCCCTGGGTGGTTTTTAAAAGGGGTATATTTACAGGGGAATTAAATGAAAGTTTATCACGTGACGCCACTTGCGTGTTGTGGCTATGTGCATGGAGCTGCCGCTGCACAGATCTCACTACTGGGGCTGGTGTTAGTGGCAGCTTGGATGTTAGGCCCTCCGCAAGCAGGGCCAGGCCCCAGAGGATAGGTGAGGTAGATGGGTGTTGAAAGAAAGCAGGCCACACAAGGGGTTGCAGTGTCACTGGTTCCTTTACTCACGGCAAGATGGCACTGGTCCGAGGAAGGCTGGTGCTGACTGCAGGTCCCCTTAATCCCAGTGCCGGTTTAGTGACCTGGTAGCTTCTTTACCCTGCACCTGTCTTGGTTTGGTGGGTCCTCGTGGGTTGGAGTGGCTGGTGGTCCCCTCCTGGTAGTCTCTTAACGGTAGTGCATATGACGGTAGCGTGAACCCTGTGGGGTTGGAGTCTCTGGTCCTGTTCCCCGGTTCTCCCATTGCTACTGAGTCTTGAACTTCAAGGTCAGTGAGGTCTTTGATGGTCCCCTCACTGTGCAGATTTTATCAGATCTGCCTGGAGCGTTTGCTTGACCTAGGATTGTCTACCCTGTCGGTGCTGTGGTTACCGTACTCCACCGGCAACCAACCGCCTGGGCCCGCAGGTCACTCTCATACTCCTGTCAGTGCGTCTGCTCACTTTCTCTCTCTGTCACCGACTCTTGCAGACTGTCTGTCTGACTGTCCACTGTCTGCCTCTCCCACCTGGTCATCTAGTGGACTGGATCGGCTCCACCTCTAAGTGGCCATCCATTGGTCCAACCCTAGCCTCGTACCAGTCTATGATGAATTTGGGGAAAAATAGAGATTAACAGGAATGTTTTTGTTGTTACCGGCACTGGTCTTCTGGTTCCCTGGGGGTAGGCCCTGCATCCTGGTGGGGATGCAGAACCTTGTAGCTCCCTGATGACTTCAGGGGCGCTATATTAACACTAAGCAATCATGGAATGGCAGGGTGTCAGTGGTTGCTTCATCAGTGTTTTTTGCACCTGTTGCCTCCATCTTTATTAAGGGGTTTTGCTGCATCCTGCGAGTGCATTTATTTCTCTGGCCTGGACAGGTAAACATTGTTTCCTTTCTTACTGTTAATTTGCCTTCAGTAAACTGTTTGTGGGCTTTCTTGTGCATCATATTTAAAAGAGGCTTCCTTCTGGGACATGAGCTATGCAAACCAATTTGATGCAGTGTGCAATGTATAGTCTGAGCACTGACAGGCTGACCCCCTCACTCCTTTATCTTTTGCAGCAATGCTGGTAGCACTGATGTCTATTTTGAAAAGACAATGTCTGGATAAGATGATGAGCATGTGCAATCAACTTCTTTGTAAACCATGGCGAGGCCTGTTCTGAGTGGACCCTGTCTTGTTAAATCCATGCATGGTCTTGGCCACCGTGCTGCAGCTAAGTTTCAGGGTGTTAGCAATTTTCTTATAGCCTAGGACATCTTTATGTAGAACAATAATTATTTTTTTCACATCCTCAAAGCTTTCTTTGCCATGAGGTGCCATATTGAACTTCCAGTGACTAGTGTAAAAGAGTGTGTGAGCAAAAACACCAACCACCAACTTTTACATACCAGCTCTCCATTCACACCTGACACATTGTAACACTAATTAGTCACATGACACCAGGGAGGTAAAAATGGCTAATTGGGCACAATTTGTCAATTTTTACTTAGGAGTATCCTCTGTTTTGTTTACAGCAATTTAGACATTAATGGCTCTGTGTTGAGTTATTTAGAGGGCACACTAAATTTACACTTTTAAGCTAAGGACACATGGGCATTTAGCATCCCATATGAGAACTTTGGATGCATTATGCTAATGACCCTTGGCTCCTGCTCTGCTGCGAGTGTAAGCCGAGTGGCATTATACTGTGATCCGATCCTGTGATTGGAGCACAGCTGTGAAGGAGAGGGAGGGACTTATCAGCCTTACTCCTCCATTGTCAGCAGATGTGATTATCACACTGCACTTCGGTGTAATGCGAGTGCAGTGTGATGTTTCTCTCACACCCAGAGACTTGTATGGGTGCGAGTGAAAATGAATCAGATTCCACCCGCAGCATGCTGCGATTGTTTTTTCGGTCCGATTAGGGCTGTGAAAAAAATTACACATGGGAGCGGGCCCAGAGAGTTCTGATTCCACTTGGTCCGAGCGGAATGCGATTTTTTTTATCACATTCCACTTGCTCCGTATTACTCGCTGTGTCCTTACCTTTATACAAACTGTACACTGACTACTTTACATTGTATAAAAGTGTCATATCTTGTTCTCCCATGGAAAGCTATAATAAAATATTTACAACAATGTGAGGGGTGTATTCATTTTGTGATATACTTTACACAGACACACACACACACACACACACACACACAACCACACACACACAACCACACACACACACACACACGCACACACACACACACGCACACACACACACACGCACACACACACACACATTTATTAGCCAACCATCACATTCATCAATGTAGCAGCCCTGACTAATTCCCTCCATGGTTTTGTATAATTAGGGACCAATGTATTAGAAATATATTTATGACTCTATATAAATTACACTGGGTACAATGTATTATTGACAAACACAAAATAGAAATAATCCCATATATAGTTGCTAAGTGTACTACATGCATGTAAATCTACCAACGCTTCAATATGTACAGTCAATGGTTGGAAGGAATTACTGTTTGAGCTTAAATGGAGACGTACTTAATGTTATACATAAACATTTGGCGCTTTTACTTTCAGTGCTTGTTACACTGAATGTGATTGATTAGAAACAGTTGATTTTAATTGGGCTTCCAAGAATATTTACATTTAGATAGACTTGCCTTTATTACTGACAAGAACAACACAATCAGATCATGCATACCGGAATAATGTCCGCGGTCTACATGTTGATCGCTGCCCGTAGTGTAGGCAAATATCTGACGTTATTTAGCGGCTCTGATACATTGAGTTTGCTATAAGAAATTAAACACGCTTTGTGGTATTTACAGACCAAAACAAGTCCTCTTCTCCTGGGTTGTAAATGAAGTCATTAACTGTGATGCTCATTAGCCTCAGGCTCCAATTAGTAAAAATTAATATTGGTTTTGATAGAGATGTTGGCTCAAATCTCTTGGAACTGCACTAATGTCTGACCTTGTCATTCACTTAAACAAATATTAAACAGTGAGGCTCTGTTACAATTAGTATCATCTGAGATTTCATTCTCCTCCCTCTCCTATGCGCCTCCAGATGTCTGGAAATCAAACATGAATCATGGTTTGAGATGTCATGGAAGCTATTCTGGGGGCTCCAGATGGGCAGGAGACTGCCAGCCTACTTTCTTTTTATTGGGTAATCACTTTGCACACAGAAACAGATGTACACCTCATTTCCATGTTTAGTGTGGGCCAGTTATTATCCTTCAGATTTCTTTCTGACACTAAATGCAATTCTGTGACATAATAGCTAAAAAGGAAAGCACAATTCTATGGCACAAATACCAGAATTTCAATATTAAAAACTCTACAATGCTTCAACATTAATACTGTTCATATAAGAACAAATACCTTAAATGTATACGAAAGCACCAAGGAAACTTAAATTGTGATCCTACAGGCTCCAAAGTACCTCACTATTTTTCAGAATAAGTATAAGAACTAATGTGAGTATTAAAACATAACCTTTATTATTACTAATCTTATTACACATACTGTATGTGAAAAAACATAACCAAACAGGTAACAAATATTAGTAGAAATTCCACATTAATGGATTAAGTAAATACAGCGCGGTGGATGTACAGAACCGGAAGTGTGTGCGGTGAGTATTTGCTCGTACAGCAAAGCTTTCACGTAAACCGAGTTACAAATCTACAGAAAGCGTTGCTCGTTAGCGAAATACTCGCTAACTAGGTTACTCGTTAAGTGAGGTTCCACAATATACATATATTGTTATTTATAAGATACGAATGTCCAAAATAAAAATTACAATGGTCAAATATCAAAAGAATAGAAGATCAAGTATGGAGGACTTATGCAAGAAAAAGATGCAGCGTCAGCTCACCTGCAAGGTTCAGGTCTCGGTTCCACATGCGCCACTTGGACACCTCGGCATGCAGGAATTCCAAAGAAAAAAGCAATTTGAGTGCTGGAAAGACCAGACCAAAAGATGTGTATCATAAAACTTCAGGTTTATGGAATCGTTAAGATCGCCACATGGTTAGACATGGGGACATCAAAACAAATAGGTGGGGGGGAACCAAAACCAACGCATTTCGGCCTAGACCTTAATCATGGTTATTACGGCCTAGGCCGAAAAGCGTTGGTTTTGGCCCCCCTCCCTATTTGTTTGGATGTAGCGCTGGGGTCTTGGGTTCAAATCCCACCAAGGACACCATCTGCAAGGAGTTTGTATGTTCTCCCCGTGTTTGCATGGGTTTACTCCGGGTTCTCCGGTTTCCTCCCACACTACAAAAATATACAGATAGGGACTCTAGATTGTGAGCTTCAATTGGGGACAGTGCTGCCAATGTATGTAAAGTGCTATGGAATTAATAGCTTATATAAATTAATAAATATTCGTATTATTACCCATGTCTGCCATGTGGCGATTTTAATGATTCAATAAACCTGAAGTTTTATGATACTCGTCTTTTGGTCCGGTTCTTCCAGCGCTGGAATCTCTTTGTACTTTAGTATTGAGAACCACCATATGGTATAATTCACACATCTAGTGATCCAATTTAGTGTTATACCAGCAATATCCAGTATGCAATTCACACAGCCTATTGGACAGTGGTCAAAAAAAAAAATCTGTATCAGTATATCCATGCATACTTCAAATATGTTCTGATTATATTTGGCCATGGTCATTTTTTTGCCTTGGACATCGGTATCTTATAAACAGCAATGTATATTTAATGAATCCATTAATGTGGAATTTTATATTGATATTCATTACCTATTTGGTTATTTTTTTTCACATATATGTGTAGTCATTTGTAGTAATAACAATAAAGGTTATGTTTTAATACTAATTCGACACAAACCATTAATGACCAAAATGTTTAAAGAAGGTAGAAAAAAAATTCATGTCCATGACTCAGATTAACCCTTTCGGGTTGACAGATTCTTTGTTTTTGTGTTTTTGTTCCCCACCCACCTCCTTTTATTTTAATAGTCATAAACCATTTTATTTTTCCGCCAGTATAAGCATACAAGGTTTATTTGTGAAATGAATTATGGTTTTGAAGGACCAAATTCATTTTACCATATCAGGTACTAAAAAAATTGGAAAAAAAAATTCCAATAGCGGTGAAATTGTGTAATAGCACTGTAATTTTGCCATTGCTTTTTTTGTGTTGTTTCTACAGTATTCTTTGTGCAGTAAAAATAACATGGCAACATGATTTCCCAGGTTGGTGCAATTACAGCGATAGAAAACTTGCAGAGTTTTGTATAAAATTACTTGTGTCACCATTTTCTGTGACATGTAACCAGTGGCATACTACAAATAGTGGCACACCACATGGCCACTATGGGGTCCGTAAGTGAGCTGAACTTGGTGCCAGTATCAGCATCGGGGTCCCCTGATCCAACATCACACTTCCAACTGTATATGCATCCTGGATACAGATACAGTTGGAACAAATGATGGGACAGGAACATCAGTTACTTCCTCCATCATTCTCCCTGTGTGTCTGAGCTGTGATGGCTCAGAGCAGCAGGCGTGAAAACATCACTACATTGCACACGCTCTGCAGGACTATGTAGAGCTCCAGTCCACACACTGCAGAGACCGAAGCGGGGGGGCAAGGAGAGGGGATACAGTATACTATTTGGAGAGCTAAGTTGGGGACAAATACTTTTTTGAAGGGCTATATGGGGGCCATTATACTATTTGGAGGTTTATCTGGGGGCCATTATTCTATTTGGAGAGCTATGTGGGGGACCATTATACTGTTTGGAGAGCTATGTGAAGACCAAAATAATATTTGAAGGGCTATCTGTGCACTTTTATTTTATTTGGAAGGGTATGTTAAGGAATATGTTGGGGTTATTATACTATTTTGCGGTGCTCTGTGAGGGCCATTATGCTATTTGAAAGACTATGTGGAAAACTATGTGGGGGCCATTATTCTATTTGGATGGCTATGTGGGTGAATTATGCTATTTAGAGGCCAATGTGGAGGTCATTATTCTATTTGGGGGGCTATGTGTGGGGCCATTATGCTATTTGGAAGGCTATTTGGGGTCATTATGCTATTTTAAAAGCTATGTGAGGTACAGTATGCTATTTGCAGCACTATGTGGGGAATCATTATACCATGTGGTGACTATTATACTGTTTGGAGGGCTATGTAGGGGCCATTATGCTATTTGGAGCTCTATGTGAAGGCCTACATGTGGGACCATTATGCTTTTTTGAAGGCTATGTTGGGGTCATTATGCTACTTGAAGGGCTATGTGAGGGCCATTATACTGCGCAGTGGCCTTTCTACTCTTTAGAAGGCTATGTGGAGATCATTATACAGTTTGGGGGTCATTATATTCTTTGGAAAGTTTTGTGGGGGTGGCCAATTAAACTGTTTGGAAGTCTGTGTAAAATATTATTTTTACTACTAAAATGTGGCTAACATTTGAACATGCAACTATAGCTGGCAGACTCTAAGGTAATTACTTGGCTATGGATTACAATGACAACTATAATGAGCACACAATAGCAATCTTAACATGCAGGGTTAAAGAGGGAGCCCCCATGTTCTGTTAATCATTTAGATGTCAATATTAATATTGCCAGCAGGATCTAAGGGGTTAAGCGCTCAAAGCGCCCACGGTTGGTGATAACACACAGGCTAATGAATGAGGGTGTCAGCTCTAGAGTACAACTGGCAGCTGCTTTATTTTCACCTATTGAGGTATACTATTCTCTTTTATCTCAGGGCAGTAAAAAGATGTATTGGTCATCACTAAGGAGATAAATGCAGTCTGTCATCCAAAAACTCTAGATAATCCATGTATATAAGTACAGTGCCTTGCGAAAGTACTCAGCCCCCTTGAATTTTTCAACCTTTTCACACATTTCAGGCTTCAAACATAAAGATAAAAATTTTAATATTATGGTGAAGAATCAACAACAAATGGTACACAATTGTGAAGTTGAAAGAAATTTATTGCTTATTTTAAACTTTTGTAAAAAATAATAAACTGAAAATTGTGGCGTGCAATATTATTCGGCCCCTTTACTTTCAGTGCAGCAAATGGACTCTAGAAGTTCATTGAGGATCTGTGAATGATCCAATGTTGTCCTAAATGACTGATGATGATAAATATAAGTCATCTGTGTGTAATCAAGTCCCCGTATAAATGCTCCTGCTCTGTGATAGTCTCAGAGTTCTGTTTAAAGCGCAGAAAGCATCATGAAGACCAAGGAACACAACAGGCAGGTCCATGATACTGTTGTGGAGAAGTTTAAAGCTGGATTTGGTTACAAAAAGATTTCCACAACTTTAAACGTCCCAAGAAGCATTGTGCAAGCGATCATATTGAAATGGAAGGAGTATCATACCACTGCAAATCTACCAAGACCCGACTGTCCCTCAAAAATGTAATCTCAAACAAGGAGAAGACTGATCAGAGATGTTGCCAAGAGGCCCATGATCACTCTGGATGAACTGCAGAGATCTACAGCTGAGGTAGGAGAGTCTGTCCATAGGACAACAATCAGTTGTACACTGCACAAATCTGGCCTTTATGGAAGAGTGGCAAGAAGAAAGCCATTTCTCAAAGATATGCATAAAAAGTGTGGTTTAAAGTTTCCCACAAGCCACCTGGGAGACACCCCAAACATGTGGAAGAAGGTGCTCTGGGCAGATGAAACCAAAATTAAACTATTTGGGCTCAATGCCAAACGATATGTTTGGCGAAAAAGCAACACAGCTCATCACCCTGAACATCCCCACTATCAAACACGATAATGGCGGCATCATGGTTTGGGCCTGCTTTTCTTCAGCAGGGACAAGGAAGATGGTTAAAATTGATGCCAAGATGGATGGAGCCAAATACAGGAACACTCTTGAAGAAAACCTGCTGGAGTCTGCAAAAGACCTGAGACTGGGATGGAGATTTGTCTTTCAACAAGACAATGATCCAAAACATAAAGCTAATCTACATAAATAAACATATCCAGGTGTTAGAATGGCCAAGTCAAAGTCCAGACCTGAATCCAATCGAGAACCTGTGGAAAGAGCTGAAAACTGCTGTTCACAAACGCTCTCCATCCAACCTCACTCAGCTCTAGCTGTTTGCAAAGGAAGAACGGGCAAGAATTTCAGTCTCTCAATGTGGAAAACTGATAGAGACATACCCCAAGCGACTTGCAGCTGTAATTGCAGCAAAAGATGGCGCTACAAATTATTAACTTAAAGGGGCCGAAAAATATTGCACGCCCCAATTTTCAGGTTATTATTTTTTACAAAAGTTTAAAATAAGCAATAAATTTCGTTCAACTTCACAATTGTGTCCCACTTGTTGTTGATTCTTCACCATAAAATTTACATTTTTTTTCTTTATGTTTGAAGCCTGAAATGTGGAAAAAGGTTGAAAAATTCAAGGGGGCCGAATACTTTCTCAAGGCACTGTATATATTGGACTTAGCCCCTATAAAATCATACCTGTAATATAGTTTTTCATTATATAGCTGGCATAAAAAAACCCTTGATTTTGTATCCAGTTGAAGAGGCTTTGGTGCACCCTTCGCCTATCCAAGAGCCCAATAGCACAGTCATACCTTGACTGAACTCTGCAGCAGCGCTAACATAGTGTAATCTTTCTCATTGCTGGCTTCTATCTGCAGTACAGTACTGAGAGATTGCCAAATACAGGAAACAGCATTGAATGCTATCAATGACACTGTGAGGGTGGCTGCAGTGTCCGTGCAGAAGTACAGAGTGCTTGCCATGCTACTATTTGGAGAGCTAGCATACAGCATTTCCGGTAAAGCCCGGCTGTGCTAATATATGGTATCTAGAGTGTGAAGCTCTGAGCGTGTGATCCAATACTTTTATGTCGACCTCCACTTTGGCTACCAATTGTGGAATACAGTGATGACGAATAGGATCCCACAGCATTCCAGAACAACCTGAGCTTTCACATTGCAAGATCTCTTTTGCCATCTCACGAGTTTGTGCTTTTAACTAAAGCTTTCTGTCTCATTATTAGCTCAACAGTAAACGATCAATAATAGCTGTAATGAGATTATCGATAACTGCGGTACTAATTATCCCACAGCATTGCTTTAGTTACAAGCATAAGATCATGATAACACTAGAGATCTCACATATTGCTAATAAGATCTAAGTATACTGGAATCATACAACCTCAAAGTTTGGACTTGACTTTTGCTACAGATAAGAAGATCATTCCACGTAAGATCAAGTTTGTGTCAAATTTCCTGAGATTTGCAGTTTCTAGTTAATGCAAACTCAACCGACACCACTTTTTAGACTTCTGAAACATCAGAGAGAAGGCTAATGTCATTGTGGGTTTCCACATGGGCCTCTCTATAATGCCCTGCAGTTATGACATCTAGCAGATTATCATACCTTGTCCAGAGGTAGTCAGTGGAGCATATTTTGTTTAGCACATTTTGTGTAGAGTCACTGGTAAAGTCTTTTTCTCCAGTAGAGTGTAAGCTCTTATGATCAGCGGGCACCTTTCTCTCTGCTTGCCTGTAGTGTAAAAGCTCTCATGGCCAGTGGGATTCTCTCTCTCCTCCCTCTCCCCCTATGTATTTTACGAGCAATCACAAGCTTTTGGAAAAAATTGGGGAAGTCAATGAATGCGAATTTCAAAAGATCTGTATTGATCTCTAACTTTTGCTAGAAAATCTGACCTATTGGAAGCAGTTTGTCTATTTTATTACTTAGACTAATTTAGAAAAGTATTCAGTATGTAGCTATCATTTTCTTAAATGAGAAAAAATAACCAGAGGCAATTGTTTAAAGGGAATCTTCCAGTGGGATGAAACCGTCCTAAGCTGTCTATATGGGCATGTATGTCATAGAAAGTTAAAATAAATGATTCTATGATATCTGTGATTTGAATTTTTAATCTATAGAAAGCCACATTGTAATAATATACAAACGATCTGTTAAGGTCTTTGGGCCAGATACATATGTCCCTGAGAATCTGCCTCCAAAGTGGATTTTAAAAAATTGAGGCACTAGCAGTGTGAGACATATAATGACTGACACTTTGCTCTCATAAACACACACAGCTCTAAAGCAAGATAAGAGTTAACACAGTACAGCAAACACTTGCAGTAGCTTCACAGTAACGTCAGCTCTGCTGCAGATATATATATATATATATATATACACACACACACACACATGTCTAACATATAAAGATGAGTGCGTGTGTGTGTGTGTGTTTGTGTGTGTGTGTGTGTCCACTAAAGGAATCAGCGCTGTCGCATTTACAATCATGAAATTTTGCACAGACGCCTCATGTAACCCAGGGAATGTCATAGACTATGTTTTGACAAGAAAATTTAACTCTGCGCTTTACAGTTACTCTCCAAAAAACATGCCTCCATTAAAGTAAATGGAGCCTGGAACTACTGGTTTTAATAGCAGCTGTGATTGGTTGCTATAGGAACAAAAGACATTGTTAGTATAAGAAGCTTATGTGTGAGATAATAAGATTGTCGGTGGGGAGACAGACAGAGAGAGACAGAGACACAGACAGAGAAAGATACAGACAAGGAAAGAGACAGAGAGATAGAGACAGACAGATGGTGAGACAGACAGAGACAGACGGGGAAAGAGACAGACAGAGACAAACAAGGAAAGAGACAGATGGGGAAAGAGACAGATGGGGAAAGAGACAGACAGACAGGGACAGAGACAGGCAGACAGGGAAAGAAGAGACAAAGATAGATGTGGAAAGAGACAGACCTTGATAGAGACAGACAGGGAAAGAGACAGAGAAACAGAGACAGACAAGGAAAGAGACAGCCAGACAGGGAAGGAGACAGACAGGAAAAGACACAGACAAAGAGATGGACAAAGACAGACAGGGAAAGAGACAGGAAAAGAGACGGGGAGACAGATGGGGAAAGAAACAGACCTAGAAAGAGACAAATGGGGAAAGAAACAGAGAGATAGAGACAGACAAAGAAAGAGACAGACAGACAGGCAGACAGGGAAAGAGACAGACCTTGAAAGAGACAGATGGGGAGAGAGACAGATGGGGAAAGAGACAGATGAGGAAAGAGACAGATGGGGAAAGAGACAGATGGGGAAGAGACAGATAGGGGAAAGAGACATATGGGGAAAGAGACAGACAGGGAAAGAGACAGATCTGGAAACAGACAGACAGAGAGACAGACAAAAACAGATGGGGCAAGAGACAGACCTTGAATGAGACAGACCTTGAAAGAGACAGAGCTTGAAAGAGACAGACAGAGACAGGTGGGGAAAAAGACAGACCAGGAAACAGACAGACCTGGAAACAGACAGACCTGGAAAGAGACAGACCTGGAAAGAGACAGACCTGGAAAGAGACATACTTGGAAAGAGACAAATGGGGAAAGAGACAGACAGGCAGACAGGGACAGAGACAGGCATACAGAGAAAGAGGAGACAGCCAGAGAGACAGACAAAGATAGATGGGGAAAGAGACAGACCTTGATAGAGACAGACAGGGAAAGAGACAGAGAAATAGAGACAGACAAGGAAAGAGACAGGCAGACAGGGAAAAAGAAAGGCAGGAAAAGACACAGACAAAGAGATGGACAAAGACAGACAGGGAAAGAGACAGAAAAAGAGACGGGGAGACAGACGAGGAACGAGACAGACCTGGGAAAGAGACAGACCTAGAAAGAGACAAATGGGTAAAGAAACAGAGCGATAGAGACAGACAAAGAAAGAGACAGACAGTGATAGGCAGACATGGAAAGAGACAGATGGGGAAAGAGACAGACGGGGCAAGAGGCAGATGGGGCAAGAGGCAGACAGGGCAAAAGGCAGATGGGGCAAGATGCAGACGGGGAGACACAGAGATAGAGAGAGACACAGAGATATAGAGACAGACAGACAAAGAGACACAGAGATAGAGACAGATAGACTGATACAAAGACAGACAGAGAGATAGAAACAGAGACATAGACACAGACAGACAAGGAAAGGGAAAGACAGACAGCAACAGAGACAGAGACTGGGAGAGACAGTTACTATCCCGGGCAACGCCCGGGTACTACAGGGAACTAAAGGGAACACCAAAATACATTTTCTTGACCAGGATATTTATATTTTATTTTTTTGAGCAGTGTATATATATGTAGCTCTGGAAACAATTAAGAGACCACTGCAAAATTGTCAACTTTTCTGATTTTTCTCTTTATAGGTATATTTGTGAGTGTAATGTAAATTGTTCTTTTATTCTATAAACTACTGACGACAGATCTCTGAATTTCCAAGCAATACATTGTGTATTTATTTTCTGAAAAGGAGAAATGGTCAAAATAAAAAATGCATTGCTGTCAGACCTCAAATAATGCAAAGAAAACAAGTTCATAATCATTTAGAAGCAACAATACTAATGTTTTAACTCAGGTAGAGTTCAGAAATCAATATTTTGTGGAATAACCATGATTTTTAATCACAGCTTTCATGCATCTTGCCATGCTTTCCACCAGTCTTTCACACTGCTTTTGGGTGACCTTATGCCACTCCTGGTGCAAAAAATTTAAGCAGTTCTTTTTTTGATGGCTTGTGACTATTCATCTTCCTCTTGATTATATTCCAGAGGTTTTCAATGGGGCTCAGGTCTGGAGATTGGGCTGGCCATGGCAGGGTTTTGTTGTGGTGGTCCTTCATCCACACATTACTTGACCTAGCTGTATGGCATGTGCATTGTCCTGCTGTAAAAAACAGTCCTCATAGTTGGGGAACATAGCCTGAGCAGAAGCAAGCAACTGTTTTTCAAGGATAACCTTGTATGCGGCTTGATTCATATGTCCTTCGCAAACTTTAATCTTCTTTCTGTTTTCTCTTTTCTGACCTGATCTTGATACTCCTTCTGCACTGACATGACTTCCCGGCCAGACCCTGACTGCTTGACTACTCTATTTCCCCCTGGGGGTTCTCCTGTGAACTGCCTGCTGAAGTTAGTCTGCTGTACTTCCGCTTCATTTCTGTTCCAGTGTTACTTTGACTCTCCTTCACCACACTGCTGCCATCTAGTAGAGAATACGCTGTACTTCTCACCAGTCCTTTGTACAGCATGACAGGAAGTTAACAGACTACTGTGAAACTTCCATACCATACAACCAGCACACTATGAACTGCTGCAGCAAGCAAGCTGCAGCCAACAAAGCAAGTCACAGAAAGGTCCAGTTCCTTTCTTCTCCTGGCCAAAATTCCAAATGAATGAAAATAACCGGCACCCTCTGCTGGAAGCAGAGGGTATATATAGGATCTGGGAGTGGTTCAAAACTTGAAACATCTGACCAGGAGTCAGGAGCTGCTGAAAGGTAAACTGACATTAACGCTCTCCTCTTTCCACAACGCAAAGTGAAACTCTGACCCAGAACCTGTCACTAAACTCCACAATAGAAAGAAGATCGTGAAAGCACCTTACTGTGTAAAGAGGACTTTCTTTGATGAGAACCATAGCAGCCTATGTGCACTGAGCGACCTAATATAGATTACTCACATTATTTACTTTGATCTGCTTGTGTAAGCAAACATTCAAATGACAACCAATTGGTAAAATTTACCGGTTGGCGATCATATCATTCTCCAGCCAGTTAATCTAAATGAACCTTTAGAAGAACATTGAGATAAGAGCATTATTAGAGCAATAGAGAATTGTGTTCTCCGAAGTGCATGACATAGTGGGATAACAACCAAAAACATATCCAAAAGTGTGCAAAAATGATACTCAAGAAGAACAAATAGACAGTTTTAAATTTCTTAGCAATTAATCCTGATTTCAATTCAACTAAAATTCTTAGGAGATAGTTGAAATCTGAGAAAAGGAACCCCAGAAACATTCAAGAGCTTGAGAGCATTAGAGTAGAAGAGTAGGTCTAAGGCTATGTGCGCACTTACCGGATTTTGCCGCGGATTTTCCGCGGATTTGCTGCATGTTTCGCTGCAGAAAATGTTCATAACATCTCTGCAGTGAATCACCAGCAAATCCTATGGAGAAAAAAAATCCTGTGCGCACTGGGCGGAATTTGACAGCTGCATGTTTTGCTGCGGGAATCCCGCAGCAAAAACAAGTGCATGTCACTTCTTTTCCGCACAGCGCTGCGGGATTTCACTCCATTGACTCCAATGTAATCATGAAATCCCGCAGGATATAACGCAGGCAGCAAATTCTGTGCGGTTCAGTGCGTTTTCCTGCGTTATTCCCTGCGGTATTTTGCGGTTTACCTCCGGTAATGTACATCACTTGCTTGCGGTTTTGCAGGGAAGTGATGTCATTACAGGAAGAGGAAGCGGAGCAGAGAGTAAACACAAACACACAGATCAGACACACATCACAGACATAAAACACATAGACACAGACACATAGAACACACATAGAAAGAAAACGGAAATATAGAAAAAAAAGAACGTGGGCTCCGCTGCATATTTACCTTCCAGCCGAGGTAAGCACACAGCGGCGGCCCGGTATCCTCAGGCTGGGGAGGGAGAGGGGCAGGGTTAATGTCCCCCGCCTCACTCCCCCTCCGGCAGCCGAGAATATCAGCCGCAGCTGCCCCGGGACTGTCGCATCCATTATGCGGCAGCACCGGCGTGTCCTCGGCTCTTCCTGCCGCCGTGTAGCAGTGGCGGTCAGGGTAATATAACAAGGGGTTAATGGTGATGGGGGATCACCGCCATTAACCCCAGGCTTGATCATGGCAGCGTCTATGTGACAGCTGACATGATCAACCCGTAAGTAAAGTGAATAAAACACAGACACCGAAAAATCCTTTATTTTAAATAAAACCAACAAGCCTCGTTCACCATTTTATTAACCCCTCCCGCACCAAAGCTCCGGCGTAATCCACACAGCTCCGGCATAATCCACAGCTCCGGCTCCGACGTCCTGCACTGCTGACATCCAGCCGCGACTGTCATTTCCCACGCCCGGTAATGTGAACTCACTGCTGACCGTGGGAAATACAGCGATCTGTCATCTATCTATCCCTCTATCTATCCCTCTATCTATTCTTCTGTCTCTTTATCTATCTATCTATCTATCTATCTACTATCTCAGAATTAAATGACTTTTTTTTTTTTTTTTTTTTCAATGTGCTTTATTGCATTGAATGCAATAAAGCACATCCCAACCCGCACGCGGCAAAACCGCGGCAATACCGTGAATAATACCGCGGTAAAACCGCAGCAAACCGCAGCAAACCGCATGCGGTTTTCGGGTGCGGTTTCCCGCAGTTTTTTACCGCGGGTGCGGTAATCTTTGAGAGCATGCGGAATTTTCTCAAGGAAATTTCATTTCCCAGTGCGCATAGAGCCTTAGGCCGTAGTCACACTTACGAGCGACTCGTGTGAGTCTTGCATAACATCACCTGGCACGGCCTAATGCTCTCCTAACAGGAGCAGGTCAGCTGTGTGTATTTCTATGCAGCTGAAACCCTCCTGTCCGGAGAGCAGCAGGCCATGTTGGGTGATGTGATGCGAGTCACGCATGAGTCACTCGCAAGTGTGGCTCTGGCCTATAGGAGAAGCTATTCTCATTGTTGAGACTGAGACACCATTCCAGCATTCTAGAGGTGAGGAGGCTTTACGCCGCATTGCTAATCTGGGAAATTGTCAAATTGTCTCTTCAGTGAGGAAGTAGATGAACTGTAGTGCCACCTACTGGAGGTAGCAATCCTTAAAGTCAAAAGTGACCTTTTAATGAGCCTTGCCATATGGCTTAGGATTTATGCCACATCAGAACCTGTCTACAAATTGAGGTTCTGATCTGGCATAAATCCTAAATCATATGAAAAGGCTTGTTAAAGGGTCAATATTGACTTTTAGGATTGCTCCTTCCAATAGGTGGCACTAGAGATTGTCTACTTCCTCAATGAAGAAACAATTTGAGTAGAAGAGTAGAAAACCTACCAGCAGACTGATGCATAAAACAGGGATTGTTCTATCTGCTGTAAAACCTGCCCGGACATCCTCTCTATTCTTATACTTTACAACCTTTCATTTTGCTTTACTAAATTATCCAGTATAAAAGATCAGGTATCCTTGCAGAACGGAACGTAGCTTAATTCCTAAATTGTTAGTTTAAAAACAGAAGTTAGGAAGTTGGAAATCAGAAGTAAATGCATTATGAACTAAGTGCCAAAGTAGTAAAGCGTTGTTCATTTGTATTTAATCCAAACAAAGGGGAAATGTTTTCTACCACCGAGTCCATAAAGTAACATTGCATTATTCAAACATTATTAACAATAAAGATGTCAAGCTGTCAGATAAGAAGTTAATCTCCTTCAGAGCACAATTAAAGACGCTATTATCCTGCCACCTGGGGCCAATTTGGCTTTTACAATGTACCAGGATTCACTGACAAAGAGATGTGGACTTGATTGGACTAGCGGTTTTAGTAGATCCATTTAGATGGAGCTACGATCACTTATTTGTGTAATTGCGTCCCTTCAAACATCAATATGAAAACATGGCACTGCCATGTTCATGGAACGAGAGGGTAGAAGGCTAATCTTTAATTGTTACAACACAAAGTAAGAGGGAATAAGGAAAATGACATGAATTTTCATCTTTTAGGGTTTGTGCACATAAGGCCCCTTTCACACGTCAGTGATTCTGGTACGTTTGTGCTTTTTTTAAAACGTACCAGAATCACTGACATACGCAGACCCATTATAATGAATGGGTCTGCTCACACATCAGTGATTTTTCACTGCACGTGTCTCCGTGCAGCATACCCGCATGTGCGTGATTGCCGCACGGAGACATGTCCATTTTTTTCTGGCATCACTGATGTTCCACGGATCACGCAGTGGTGTGGTCCGTGGAACACGTGCCGGAAAAAAATATGCTTTTAAAATAAAAATCATTTTTGCTCACCCGGCGTCCAGCGATGTCCTCTGCAGCCCGTTCTCCCTGCTGCTTTTGAGCCGGCTCATTATTGTCGCGCATATTCATTATGCGCGACACAGCCGACCCGGAAGCAGCTGCTGCGGGGGTCAGCACCGGCCGGATGCTGCACCGCGGGAGCGATCAGCACCAAGGACAGTGGGAGCGCGCACAGGTGAGTTGTTTTCTAAGTGCAATCACGGGCCACGGAGAACGGAGCCCGGATTGCACTTAGACAACCCACATGTGCTGTGAATCATGGCACACGCAGGGACATGTGCGTGTTTTACACGCCAGTGAAAAACGTCAGTGTTTTTCACTGACGTGTGAAACGGGCCTAAGACAGTTTTTTCTTACTGATTGTGAATGACACTTTATTAAATATCCACAGGCTGGGAAGGAAATTCAACATTGCATAAGCCTTGTATGCATATAACATTAGATCTCACAGAATAGTGCCAATCAATTATTACTTATAAGAGCAAAATAGAGCCCCAACTAAAAATCCATCATTTTAACTTTCTCTGGGATGCCATAGAATGTCAGATAATTTTCCTTTGGACTGCCTTAGATGTTTAAATCGCTAAGGAACATGTAGTCATAATGACTGTTTCCTTTGACTGTTTACAGTAGTTTGATTCCAATAATTATAAATGACAACATGTGTAGGGTACAGCTCTGTTCACAAGTCTGATTATCATTCCCATTTATCTGTTCCATTTAGCACAAACAAAGAAACGGAAACCAGATAACTCCATATCAATTTTGCGCTTCTCCTTCCAATAGAAGAGGGAATGTATAGGGGGGCAGAAAAACGGAAAGTATAAACAGAGCCTATATTGTTAACCTGCATCATTTGCATTAACACAAATAAGGAAAGGTTGTTGTCAGACTGAAAACAAAGGCAAAGTTTTCAAGATGCACACATTAGTGGTGACATTGTAAGGCTCCTTACAGCAAACATAAAAATAAGATCAAACCCTCCAAGCAGACAAATTACAGATAAAGTGGAGACAATGGAAAAAAAAATTGCACCCAAAAATCTGGCATTTTGGCAATTACTAACAGTGGAAACTATTTGTTACTCGCACAAATATTGAGGCATTTGTGATAGTCATTATTTGTTGAGTTACCAGAGTTCTCAGCCTCCAGATGTCCCTGCAGCTGGAAACTCCAGGAACCTTAAAGGCTCCATTAAGGTTTCAAGGCCTCACATCTGCCAGCAGACCTGGTAGCTATTAACTCAGGTAATCTTTAGGTTAACAGAGTTCACAGCCACTGGGTCTGAAGGCAGCTGTCAACCCAGTAACTTTAAGGGAGCCTTTAAGGTTCCTAGAGTTCCCAGCTGCTGGGACATCTACTTTAAAGACTACTCCAAGGTTTCCAGGCCTCACAGCTACTAAATTATCAGACTGCGCTGCTACCATTATACGCAGTCAGATTGACCGGCACTGAGGTCACTTCTGGCAGCTCCCATGCTGCTCTCTTTGTGTCCTGGAGGCCGTGGTGAGTGGTCAAGTTTTCTAATGTCACTGCTTATCATGGCCTCCGGCTGTTGCAGAGCCGCGATCGTCATGGGAAGTCATGTGGATTACATCAGACCTGCAGAGGTGTTTTGGGGATTAATAAAGTGTTGAAAGAGGGTGTGGTTGTATTTTAATTTTAAAATAAATGAATTTTGTTTTTTTGTTTGTGTTTTTTCTCTCTACTTACAAAGTTGGCAACGGGACGGTCTCTAACACCTCTCCATTACCAACCCAGGGCTTGATGGCATTTTGACACATCACAGCTGACATCAACCACATACATTACCATGATTGCCACCGTAACAGGGCAATTGGGATGCATTTTTTCTTGAATTACATGATGTTTGCTAGTTCCGTATGCTTAAAACTAGTAGCACACCATAATGTTCCCACCTCCAAACTGCACTGTTGGTATGGTAAGCAACCAGCTACCTACACTATTACCTCCTTTAACAGCAGTGGATTCCACACATTTTTGGTCTGCTACCCTTGTCTTTTGCTTCTTCACAATAAGTTGCTCTATAACATAATCCCAATGGCCTTATAGCTATTTCTGGAAGGTCTATTTTTTGACCGAAACGTCAACTGGAACTGAATATGAAGTTGCAATTACAATAAAAATTTATTTTTCACACCATTGGAGTGCCTGGTATTATGTTTTGTATAACGGACTTGGACCCTACCGGAGCACCCTAACCACAAACAGAAGTGCTGTGACATTTTGTTATGATATAGTAATAAACACCTTTAAACATGGTGTGTGTTACGGGGGGCTGTCTGATAATAAAACCTAAAGGAGTAACAGACAGTCAGGGTCCACCGTGCAAAAGACTCTGCTGCAGACTATGGCAGAGTGCAATACCTCTGTTAAACTCACAGAGGAATATAATTAGTAAATAAGGCAATTCCTCCTTTACTTGGAGGGTGTGTAGAATGGTCTCTGTTAATAATCACAGAGACAAAGGCAGTGAGTGTGAAATGGCACCTACCTAGGTCCGTTCCTCTAGTGGTGCCAGGAAACGGACAGCAGCGTAAGCCGCACAAAGCTCCTACCTGCGTTCGCTTCACTAGTGTGCGAGGACACGAACCACTAGATATGGCACCTGCCTAGGTCCGCTCTTCTAGTGGTGCAAAAGAGACGAACAGCAGCATAAGCCGCACAAAGCTCCTACCTGCGTTCGCTCCACTAGTGTGCGAGGACACGAACCACTAGATATGGCACCTGCCTAGGTCTGCTCTTCTAGTGGTGCAAAAGAGACGGACAGCAGCATAAGCCGCACAAGGCTCCTACCTCTGTTCGCTCCCCTAGTGTATAATATATAGAAATAGGAAAACGGGTTTTAGCCGCGCTGAAAAACCACTGGTACAGGATTAATGAAGAGGTTTCTTTTTTATTTTAGCATTTCCAACGCGTTTCAGAGACTGGAACCGTCTCCTTCCTCAGGGGAAGGAGACGGTTCCAGTCTCTGAAACGCGTTGGAAATGCTAAAATAAAAAAGAAACCTCTTCATTAATCCTGTACCAGTGGTTTTTCAGCGCGGCTAAAACCCGTTTTCCTATTTCTATATATTTGACATTTGCTAGCCACGGGGCTGCTGCTTTCAAACCAATCTGACACTCACATGCGATCTCAGGAGTTGTGACTGGCACAACCAGATCAGGTGAGTGTACTCTTATTTCTGTCATCTCCAGTTATACCGGGTAAGACCCTATTTGCGCCTTCTGTCTCCCCACCTCTAGCACCGCTCCCCTAGTGTGCGAGGATACGAACAACTGCCAGACGCAGTATAAGGAACGTTACCCTAGCGGCAACGTCCACCTACGAGTAGAATCACAAGGCACAGCCAGACCATGTGCCTCAGGCACCTGCCTATGTCCGCTCCCCTAAGAGGTAAGGATACGGACTGCAGCCGAAGCTGTAAGGTATAAGAATGCTACCCTGCCGGTAGCGCTCACCTAGCATAGACAGAGAGATGCCTAGAGGAACGTGCACAGAGCGTCTACTCTCATGCATGAACCAAGAGGACTGAGCGCCATGCGGCGTGCGTCAGGGTCTTATATAGACTCTGTGCCTCATCCAAGATGGAGGACACCAGAGCCAATCCGCTGCCAGAACGACAGGAATGACGTCACGCTGGCCTATCACCGAGCAAAGCGTCAAAAGCACATGACCAGCGACCAATCGGCATAGAAGGTGTCAGAGACATGTGACCACGTGTCACAAGCACATGACCAGCAGCCAATCGGCATAGAAGGTGTCAGAGACATGTGACCTCGTGTCAGCGATCATGTCACCCGCACATGTGCAATGGCTCCAAGATAGGACTTAGTCTCCAGCGCTCGCACATGTGCAGTAGCAAGAAATCTGGACATAGACTCCAGTGCCACAGCAACCGTAACAGTGTGTATTATGATATCCAAAGAGTTCTATTTTAATCATATCTGACTAGACTATATTCTCCCAGTGTTTCACAGGTTTTTCTAAATGTTATGCAAACTTTAAATGTGCTAGAACATGCTTTTTCTTCAGCAGAGGAGTCTTGCGTGATTAGTGTGCATACAGGCTATGGAGGTTGAGTTCATTACTTATCGTTTTCATTGAAACAATTGAACCTGCAAATTTTAGGCCTTTCTATAGCTCTCTACAGGTGGTCCTTGGCTCTTGGACAACTCTTCTGATAAATATTTTCACTCATCTATATGAAATCTTCTGGGCAGCTCTTGTTTGTTGCCAGTTTATGGTGATTATGGTGATTATGGCCTCAACCAGAAAACCCCCTAAATACCTGAAATATGCGTAACTATTCAGCAAGTCTTATTTGACTACGTAACATACCGCTGAGCACTGTGGATCTTTACTCTAGCAAGCAGAGTTTTTGGCTGAACAGTCAGGGTTTACTGTCTGACTTCAGATTTTACAAATCTTTTACTTTGACTCATTTTCTCACTGCCTATAAACAAAAGGCACTCTATACAAGTCACATCCCGCAGCTTGTAAGCAGGCCCCATTCAGTTCATTCAGTTCAATTAATAGTTTTGCTAGTGCTGTTCTGGAGGAATAGACAGAATGTTGCTTGGGCTTTGCTGCTGCTGATTTCTTCACAGCTAATTGATAACTATTAGTGCATTAATTATGCTTTTAAAATATTACCTTACGGTATGTTCAATGGCTCAAATAATTTGTCGCGGCTGATTGCTACCGATTTTCTGTCCAGATTTTTTGTTAACAAATCCACAATGGAAAATGGTAATAGCAAAGTGGATGAGATTTGAACATACGTAATAAACCTTTTGTCAGTCAATGGAGGGAAGGTTCATGCATGGTTTGGTGCAGATTTGCCAGTGTATTCTTGGCAATTGCCTTAAATATTAAAAATTAATGTAACCCGTTATCTTGGAAATGCTGTGCAGTCTAAAGGCAGTATGTTATAGAGTACAGGAAAAAATGAGCTTAATACATAGATTGAAAATAGAAACAAAAAGAGGAATAAATATCCTACAAAAATTAAGCATTACTTAGAGCAAAGAAGGGTAGTAGTTGTACACCGTCCAGGCCAAATACTAATACTCTAGCAGGATGCAGCTAAGCCCCCACTAAGTGGAGGCATCACAGGTGCAGGAGGAGCAAATTACATGCACGGTTCCAAAAAATGGAGGGGGTGATTGCTGGATGATAAAACTACACACTAATGTCTTGCATAGAGCACTGTTCACACTAGCAGATGCACATTCACAAACCCGCAGCCTATTAGGTGACGCCCATACTAATAGATTAGGCAGGCTGCCAAGCCGTACTCCATCTGTGCACCATACAGGGACAGGGACAGGAACTCTAATATGCAAGGCATAACAGAAAGGGACCTGGCTGCATCCTGTACAAAAAAAGATGAGGTTTTAGTTGGTATTATGGCCAGAATACGGAAGCCTACAACCCTCGTCACGGGAACCTCATGCTTGTTGGTCCCTACACTAAATATAAAAATAGCAACAAAAAGAGGAATAAATATCCTCCACTACAGAACAGTGCTCTATGGAAGCCATCAGTGTGCAGTTTTATCACCCAGCAACCGCCCCTCCATGTTTTGGAAGTGTATGTGTGATTTTTTCCTCCTGCACCTGTCATGCCTCCACTTAGTGGGGGCTTAGCTGCATCCTGCTAGAGTACTAGTTTTTGGCCTGGGCGATGTACAGCTACTGCTCTTTTTTGCTGTAATTAATACATAGATTGATGAGAAAATATTTAGAAAAAATCTTTTACTCACAGATCTTTCACATTTTGGGCTTTGAACTCAAGGGTGCAATCATAATTTGAGATGAGCGCGTCCAAACAGTAATGTTCATACCAAACACAGACTTTACAAAAAATCAGTGGTCAAGTTCGGAGTTCAAGCCCTTTACGTATGCAAACCACTCATGTGAGTATTGCTGTGTTCAGGTACGCTCGGAGCTCAGCCAAGTGTAAGCTGCATGCAGTGATTGAATGTCTTGCACCAGAGTAAAATCAGCTTTATCGGATGTAGAGTGTACAAAATAAAAAATCACACCCACCCACACTGGATGTGATCTGTTTATGGCTGGCTGTATGTGGCGGAGAGCCGAACTGCCCAATTAATGACTTCTAATGAGGTTGGGGTCAAGTCCTGATCTCAAACAGAACATTATCTAGAGTCCAGCTGAGCCTGAACTTCAATGGGTGTGCTCATCTTAAATTCTAATCACTCCTCAGAAAACTAAACATTCATTGTGCCTACAAAATGAAGCTTTATTTATAGAAAACATCTATTAGGTTTACACTTTTTTCCCTTGCCGTTTATAATTCTAGCATCCCAACAACTACAATATTTTAATTTTCTTATCAACATAGTTTTTCACAAGGTTTTGTATCATTAGTGAGACCCATAAGTGGATGCAGAGTACAAAGCTGCACTTTGTTATAATGTAGGTAGGACCTATCTGTCTGGGGCTTTATTCAAGCTCCACTAATCTTCAATAGCGCAAATGTTCACAAAGTGATTTCCATCAACACATCTTCAATATACATTACAACATTATTAAAAACCTGTGATGAAATATACGTGTTCCTTATAGGTTTTGTGCTGGGCATATGGAGCAGATTTAGGAGCTGAGCCTACTCCATACTAAGGAGAAGCCGGTTGTGTTACACAGCTAATATACATAGTTACGTAGATTGAAAAAAGCCCTAAGTTCACCTAGTTCAACCTTTCTCCATCAATTATATATATTTTTGTCACTAAATCATTTATAACCGACAATGTTGTGTGTACTGAGGAAATCATCCAGCTGTTTTTAAAAGCTGTTATAGTATCTGCCATTACTACCTCTTGTGGTAGGGCATTCTACAGTCTGACTGTTCTAACTGTAAAGAACCCTTTTCTATTTAGCTGCCGAAATCACTTTTCTTCCACTTGCAGTGAGTGTCCCCTGGTCCTTAGTACTGTCTTTAGAAGGAATAAGTAATGTTCCAGTCCTTTATATTGACCACACATGTATTTATGCATATAAATGACATCTCCTCTGATATGTGCCTGTAATAGCAGCGACCAGAGCCATCTCCAATCTTTTTTATCTTTTTAATGGTTAGAACACATTGATGACTTATCCAAAGCATAAGTTATCAATATGAGATCAGTGGGGTCCAACAACCACATTTATCAGCTGTTATAAGCTCCGACAGTGGCTGAATATAAACATACGGTAGAACACAGCTGCCCTGCACAGTTCCAATCAATATGTTGTGGCCGCTCCTGGGTACTCAGCAAAACATAATTGTCGCTAATAATCTCTTAATCAATCTTGACAATCAATCCCTGACAGTGGCATTTAAATTTGCCATTTAATGTATTATATTTAATGTTTTCCTGTAGAAACTTCCTTTACAGAGAGTTTGTTTTCCATTGACTAAAATGACAAAAGTGTATATGAGATATCCTTCAGGAGTGTCAACTAGAAGTTCTTGAGCATCGGCTGCTGCAAACATAAAGCTGACAGATCATCTTTAAAAATGGACATTTGCCCTTAATTTAACAATTGCTAAATTGTAACCTAGACTTTAATATAATCCACAAATAGTCCATCAATAAAGTATTTGCTACGTTCTACTGAATTGTTATCCGAAAGTGCAACATTGAATGCGTTTTATGTACACATTTAACATTCTCAACAGGAACCGTTCTACTTCCTAATAAGCCAGAGTCATGTGCTAACTCCACAACGGAATCAATCCTGAGAGCACATAATGAAATCGATTAGATGTAAATAGAATCGATTACCTCAAAGAAGCAGAGAAATAACTCAGCACCCTTCCTGGGTTTGATTCATTGCCTGCCGTAACACATCCTTCCTGATATGCACAAGAGAACTCGAATCACTGCTCATGTTTTCTTTGAATTAGAGCTTATTATTATTATGAAGAAAAGTGATAAAGTGACCTTCTTGTAAGTTTAACTGAGAAATTGTTTACTAGACTTTTTTGTTCGTGCTATGACAAAAGTTTAACCCTAGAACGCATACCTGGGGCCTCGCAGGCATGCTAGGTCATTTGTTTTCTATGGTAGATTGAATTGCTTGCGCGTTCTAGGGTTATAGAATTGATGTGATCATTTCGAAATAGTATTTCTATTAGATTGGTGATGAGATCATCCTTTTCAGGTATAAGCTGAGCACTGTACTCACTTTCTCAGATTTCCTGGTTAGAAGTATATAGATTATATACTTAATATTAGTGTTATGCAGACCCGTATTGTAAAAGTCCGGCTCTACGCGGGTCAATAGCACCAGAGTATCAACCTGGGCCCGAAGTTCTCAGGAAACCCCCAAGTATCGATCCGGGACTAGTAACTCGGGTAATTAAACTAAAGTAAAGATAAAGAAAAGAAGTGGAAAGCATTCACGTTATACTTCCCGCGTCTCTCGCGGGGCTGCACAGTGCCTCCGGGACGCTCATTCTACCTCCAGAATTGCTCATTAACCTCATACATATGCACTACTTCCCCCTGCCCACCCGCAGTCCCGACATCTCTGATTGCAGTCAGTTGTGTGGAAAGAGGAGTGCACAACCTATCAAACTAAATAAAAAATTTAGGGTGCCTCATCATGCATGTGAGAACTAAGAATGCAAAAAATAGAGAAAAGACCATGCTTATTTGATGTGCACATCACAAAATATTTGAATAAAAATGAATACTTGTTTTCAATAAAGTATTAATTTTTATACAAATATTTTGTAGTGTGCACATCAAATATGCATGGTATTTGTTCAGTGGTTGCAGTCAGACGTACCCCCACCCTGTGTGACAGCGCGTCTGACTGCTTTCAATCAGAGGCGCTGTGTGTGAATTTCTATTAGTGTAAAAACAAATAAATAAAAAAAAAATTGCGTAGGGTCCCCCCATATTATGATACCTAGCACAGATAAAGCATATGGCTACAGACTACTGCCCCCAGTCATGTGCTTATCTTGGCTGTATCAAAATAAGAGGAACCACATGCAGCTTTTTTTTAATTATTTAAATAAATCATTTTAAAAAATGATGTGCGGTCCCCCCCATTTTGATACCCAGCCATGATAAGGCCAACAGCTGAGGGCTGGTATTCTCCATGGATATTGGTCCCAAGCCTAAAAATAGCATCCTGAATCTGCCCAGGATTGTTGCATCCATTAGCTGTGACAATCCCGCCACTTTACCATCTCACCCTATTACCCTGGTCCGGTGGCAACTGGGGTGATAAGGGGTTAATGACAGCTCACAACTGCATCCAAGTCCATGATTAGTAATTGGGAAGGTGTATGGGCCTGTGAGACCCAACCATTACTAATCAGTAAGTGAAAAGAAATAATCACAAACAACAAAAAAATCTGTTATTTGAAATATAATACAAAAAGACCCACCCTACTTCACCCCTTTGTTAACCCCCCAAAACAGCCAGGTCCGATGTAATCTACACGAGGTCCCACGATGATTCCAGCTCTTATACATTACTGAAGCGCTAGCACAGCACACAGTCATAGAAAATGATTTCACAATGTGGGCTTCAGGCAGACACTAAGCTGCACCAACGAGCGGTGACATCCTTCAGTTTATTTGCGGTGACAATGGGAGGTTTGCATGATCCTCCAGCTGTGACCACAGGTAATCTGATTTCAGGTAACCTCATTAAACTCAGTAACCTCAATGTATATTTGCAAATATACTGTGTCTCCATCTCTGCCTAATCCCACAGCAATGACCCTAACCACTGCACTAACAACATACCAGGGTAACAGAGACAAACAGGGGGAAAATAACAACCAAAAGGATATTGCCTGAGCACAGGAACTAGACTAGCAAAGCCTACTTCACAGGTGGCCAGGACACAAATGGGTTTGTATCTTCAGCAGGGAATGCTGGGATACACTCATTACTATTTAAAGCTGAAGGGCGTGACTACTTAGTGAATGCAGCTGATCACTGAGCAAGGAACTGCTTTGGAAATGCTGCAGCAGCAAAACTGGCACTTAACCTCCTAAGTGCCAAAATAAATTAAATCCATTTAAATGAAAAGAGCCAGATGAGAGGCTCCAGTCCAAAGGTTGTCACTGTTCTCAACATGCAGGGAGACGATCGTGACATCACCTGCTCCAATCCCCCAAAGGCTGTCACTGTTGTCAACATGCAGGGAGATGATCGTGACAGCACCTGCTCCAATCCCCCTATACATTCTACCACCATTTTAAAACACCGGTTTCTGGTCTCCATAGACATATCCAGAATCAATTCCAAGCCGGAACCAATTTTTTTCTTTTTAATTCGGTTGGACCTGCCAATCTTGGCTATCTGTGGGTTTGCCAATCACTACTTAGTATGAGCCTGCACACTGTTCTGATCCTAAGAACTTTTCCTGTTTATATCAGCAATCATTGGGGGTCTCAGGTCCAAAACTTTGAATATAGCAAAGTACTTTTTTTAATAAAAGCACCTCTTAAAAAAAAAGATAATCTACCATTTTTTGTTAATTTCTTGAAAGTTGTGGTCAACTACTTTTATATTGATGGCCTTTCTTTAGAATTGGTCAGCAATATCAGATTGGTGGGCATGCCACACCTGACAGCTGTTATCATCTTCTTTAGATGACAAATATTAAAGAAGTATGTACACTGTGTCGTGGCTGCTGCTGCTCCGTCCTGCAAATTTGCTCATATTGGAGAGAATAGACCTTCCTCTTCTCTCTAGGAGACCAGACATTGTCATGGCTTACACATTTGAAAAAGATTTTTCTGATGAAGGTTAAAATATTGCAGGACATTGCAGAATTCTAAAGTCATAAAAATGTTGCACTAAACAAAACAATAAATGCAAAGTTTGTGTTTTACATATATATGATAGAATTAAACAACCTAAAAATAAACCTACAATAAAGCCCATCATTTTTTACAGCAGGTATATGACAACATGCAGTCTTATCAAACTTGAAATATAAATAAATTACATATCCACAAATTATTGTGTGACACAATTCTGTACTAAATAAAAATATAAATGCAACACTTTTGTTTTTTCTCTCATTTTTCATCAGCTGAATTCACAAATGTAAGACTTTTTCAAAGAAAAAAAAAGGCCTTTTTCTATGAAATACTGTTCACAATTGTTTTTTGGTTTTTTTTAAATCTGTGTTAGTGAGCACTTCGCCTTTACCAAGATACTCCATCCACCTGACAGTTGTGGCATATCAAGATGATGAATAGACAGCATGATTATTGCACAGGGGTGCCTTAGGCTGGCCACAATAACAGACCACTCTAAAATGTGCAGTTAAACATAGTGCCATTAACAAAACTACAGCAGCAAGCTAATTAAGGCTGCTTAAACACATCCAATTTTTGCCATGCGGCACAATCCGGTAAAAAACGTAAAGAACGGATCCAGTGTGTGTTGCTGCCGGATCCGTTCTTTCCACCATAGACTTGTATTAGCGCCAGATTGTGCCGCATTGCCTTGCGTTGCATACGGCTTATGCCGGATCCGGCGTAAATATCTGATCCAGCACCCAGATGGAACGCTGCTTGCAGCAGTTTTCGTCTCCAGCAAAAAAAGTATGGCGCCGGATCCTCCGCCATGTGGCGTGAGTTACAATGAAAGCCTATGGGTGCCGGATCCATCATCATCCGGCATATAATCCAAAGACTTTTTTTGAACTGCACATGCTCAGTGGCACAACGGATCCATCAAAAAACGGAAGGAACGCATGGAAAAAACTGATACAACAGATCCGTTTTTTTGCCGCATCCGTTGCATCAGTTTTTTTGCCGGATTGTGCCGGACGGCAAAAAACGGATGTGTGCAAGCAGCCTTAGAGAGACACTACTGGAATCAGGGGGTCTGCCCGTATTTAATGCTTTGCTCAAATTGGGAGGCATAAATCTAATTACCTTTAAGCTGTTTGTGGCTACCACAAGGAAACCTTACAGTTTACCAAATATGTCTAAATAATCGTCTATGAATGGCATATGCATACCATGGCTGGGTGGGGGTTTAATCGAATGATCTTTCTTAGGCAGGTATTATCCATAACCCGCCTGAAAAAGCACTAAAAATAATAAAAATATGCATTCCATGTAAAATCTGATTGTTCTGTATATGTTTAGTCTCTTGAGCCTCTTTTAACCAAGAGGTGACCTGTCCATTCTTCAGGCGACTTCCGACTGAAAAACGCTAACTTGTTCATGCAAAATAAGTTAAAAAAAATAATGCTGGGGGACAAAGATGTCACAAAAAATTATCAAAAAGACATAAACAAAATGTTTCAGGAGAAAAGACAGCGGTGTGTTCTGAAGCTTTTTAGTTCTGAAAAACATGCTGGGATTGCAAGATGTTCTGTGCACATACTTACTAAGTATATGGAAATAGTTTGTGGAGATAAGACGGCACTTGGACCAATGGACCAATATTAACGTACATTTGTCCTCTCCACATGTTCACACTTCTTATTAATAGCATACATAACACCTAGGCAGACAGTGATACATTAACTCAACATCCTTTGATACAGAAGAGTTCCTGTCTACAGATGCTAATGCACCTTCTCAGCACCTGATGGATAAGCTCGTATTAAAAGTTTTTTTATGAGGCTAGACAGCCAGAAAATCAGTAATAACAACAATACTGATTTTAATGTACATCTGTAAATGTACGAAATATCTGAGAAGTAAAAATACAATTTTAGGAGAAGATTCTAACGCGCGTTTCTAGACTGGTGTCATCCAACTGTGACATTCTTAAAAGATCTGCATTGAATAAAATATGACATGGTGTATTTATGATACATCCCTCAGCAGTAATTTAACTACATTTTACTTTACATCACAGATTTCTTTGTCATAAAACATTTTTTCACCATAAAGATGACTGGAGAAGAAAGATGGTTAAAAAAAAAAGATTTTTAAAAAGAAATTTCATTTAGCATGAGAACCTCGGACAAAGTAGAAATATGTTTATGGGCCCAGTAGGCCTTAATGTCTATTACGGTTATCAGCAAGTGAAAAACCTAAGGAATTGTTAGAGGGAGAAGTATTTCTCCCAAACGCCTATAAAATATTACACTATCTATGAGCTCCTTGGGAGAAATGTTCATTATTTTGCTTGGAAACTTGCGAATCTCTGACTGCAGAGCCGCAAGACTAAAGGATTAAACCTTACCTCCGGATAGCAGTAAAGACGAAAGATGATCTAATTCTACATATGGGGAATATTAATTTTAGCATCGGAAAGTTAATAGTTTAAAAAAAATAGGGAACTCTCATATTAATCTTACACAAATAATTCTGAAAGTCCTGTTTTGTTTTTTAGCTAATTTGCAAAAGTTACCGCCATGGCTTCTGAGCTTTCTGAAGTAATTGTAAGTGGACTTTTCAAGGTATTGTAGCAGAGAGATGCAAAGAAACAGGATGGCTGAGCCAAAAAATGTGACAATGTATATTAATAAATGTTTACCATCAGTGTTAGGGCTCAGGCACATAACTGTATTTATGATCCGAGTGCAACCCGTTAAAACTGGATCACACTTGGATCAATGTTTTTCAATGGGGCAGCAAAGATAAAGAATTATTCTCTCTGACTGATCTAGCATGTGAAAAAAAAATGGAGCATGTAATGTTTGCCTCTGAGATTCGGATGGCACATAGCCATTCAAGTCTAAATCGAACCGTGCTAACCGCACCAATCTAAATTTATTCTTTTATACGGTAGTGGAAACATTATTCTTGTTTGGAATCTGAAATAAGCAATGGCTTGGCTTCTATTGGACATAAAAAAATATGAATAATTCCTTTTTTATGATGTAGCAGAAGGTTTTGGTGTTTATTCACAACGTGACTAAGCAATGGGGTATCACCAAAACCCAGACCATAAAGAAAAGTCAACTCCCTCTCTGCTTAAAGCTGGTGTCACACATAACAACAACGACAACGACGTCGCTGCTACGTCACCATATTCTGTGATGTAGCAGCGACCATAGATGATCGTTAGTAAGCTGTCAAACATGTTATATAAAGCAGCAACGGAGCAGCGATCATAGCGACGTCGACGGTCGTTGTGTGGTTTCAGACGTAGCGTAGCGTAGCGATCGTCGCTGCTGCGGTGTCAAACACAAGGATTTTTACTAGCAGTCCTACCTTCATTAAATATTTAAAACATCAATTTTTATTAAATAAATTTAAAATAAATCCCACACCGTGAGTGATACACACAATCAACAAAAACAAAACAAAAATTCGGACACAAACAAGGCCACAATTATGGACCCCTTTTATTATGCGGAGTTTGTTGTGGAGATTACGGTATTGTTTATCTAGATTAGGGCAAACAGATCTAGATACGCCCTAAATCTATCTGTCCGCTACCTGTCAATGGAGATATAACTTATGTTACACGCACCCTAAAGTTAAAGAGGTGCCCCCACTCCACGACGGCTAGCCCTTTATAGCTGCCCCTAAACTCCCTCACTGATACAGGTACAGGCAGTTTAGATATTTAATTAATTTCGTTCAAATAAGGAGATCACTTATCTTAGTATTCTTACGGCAGCTCTTTGCATAAACACAGTCCAGAAAGAGGAGAAAAAGCTCATAAGGCCACAGTTGGAGACCCCTCCACCTTTTTGGACTTCCAGTATTGTCTATACAGATTAAGGTACCAGAGTCTAAATGCACCCTACCTCAGTCTGTCCGCTACCTGACAATGGAGATATAACTTTCGTTACACGCACCCTAACGTTAAATAGGTGCCCCCATTCCACGGCGGCTAGCCCTTGGTAGCTGACCCTAAACTCCCTCACCAATTCAGGTACAGGCAGTTTGTATATATTTGGATACTTAAAGATGGTCACTTATCTCATCTTATGTTCTCATGGCAGCTTTTCCACAGAAGATACAGTCCGCAATATGTCCAAAGGAAAAAACTCGTTTTATCAGCTTATCAGCTGATAAAACTCGGATTATCAGCTTATCAGCATAGCGCAGCGGGATAGCAGCGATAAAAAAATGGCCTGGAACATTCAGGAGCGAGCAACGATTTCGCAGCAGGGGTCTGATCGTTGTTATGTGTCACACACAGCGACGTCGCTGTTGAGGTCGCTGCTACGTCACAGAATATGGTGACGTAGCAGCGACGTCGTTGTCGTTGTCGTTATGTGTGACACCAGCTTAAGAGAATGTCAGGCACAATGGGTTGATTTACCAAAGATTTTATGCCACAAAAGGGGCAGAAATGCTTTAAAAAGTCACTATGTTTTAGTGCATACCTGAGTTTTATAAAAATTCCATTTTGAATCAGCTCCTTTGAAATAGGCAAAGATGGTAAGGAGCCAGGTTGCGACAGGGCCATATGACCCATGCGATTTAGGAGAAGTGGCTGCGAGGTTTTTTTACAGATATTTCTCGTGCATCGCACAAAGACACATGCACTCAGAAGAGGCCCCAAATTCATGAAGTAGTATATGCCTCTAAATTCAGCACCTCTTCTACTTCATCAAGACTGGTATAGCCAAGTGTGCGCTCCATCAGTTTTGTGGAATTGGCCCCAGTGACTCATTCTACTCAAATTTATTTCTCTTATTGTCAAATAAATTGTAACTAATGTTTTAATTTTTATTTCATAAATCAATAGTACACATGGAAATATGCAACTTTGTAATATATCTTATCACACAAATATTCTTTCTCTGCCAGAAATGATCAGTCATTATCAAAATTCTCAGTTCTGAGGTAAAATCTGTATTCAGTGAAGACTTTCCCATTACTGAGATAGGAGAGGGCAGCTGCTACTGAGGAGAGTCTATGATGACAGGAGGAGCTAGAGGCAGAGGGAGGAGCTAGATTCAGAGGGAGGAGCTAGAGGCAGAGGGAGGAGCTAGAGGCAGAGGGAGGAGCTAAAGCTCATAAGTGACAACTGCCATGTCCTATCTCAGTAATAGGAAAGTCTTCACTGAATACAGATTTTACCTCAGAATTGAGAATTTTGATAATGACTGATCAATATTGGCAGAGAAAGATAAGATATATTACAAAGGTGCTTCTTTTTATGTTTGCTATTGAATTATTAAATAAAAATTAAAACCATGGTTAATCTTTAACCCCTTCGCAACCTTAAATGTACCTTTACGTCTATGGCCATGTCTGTCCCTATAATGCGGGCTCATGCGGTGAGTTTGCATGTTTCCCTGCACAGGTCGGCTGATCTAATCAGCCGATCTGTGCAGATAAAAAATTAGGGTGGAAAGGAGATCCACTCATGCCTGTTAACTAGTTAAATCCCGCTGTCAATCTCTGGCAGTGGGATTTAATGCTCTCTGGTGGGGAGCACACCTTTCCAATAGACATGACAGCTGAGCGTCAGATGATGACCTGTCACTGTCATGATGTAGGTCCTGCAAACGTTGGCTGAGAGTCGGCATTCGCAAGAGATCAGCTTTTCTGCTGTACAGAGTGGTGCTAAAGCATCTGTCATGGTAATTGGTGGAGGGTGAGGAATGGGGCTTCTAGACTTAACCTCAGACTAGGGGGCCCTGGCTATCCTTTATCTCAGAGATACCTCTGATGGTGAAAATGTCTGAGCTGCCAGCCTAACCCTGCTCCTGTCCTGACCTAATACCCCTTCCCTTACTACCCCAGGAGAGGCCAGAACAGGAACATGTAAACAACAACAGTGATAGACAAACAGGGGAAACTAAAACTCTATCACACAGCACTCTCACACAGAGTTATCAGACAACATATGATAAGAAGGAAAATAAAGAGCAGGAAGGAAATAACCAGACAACAGGAAGAATTCCACAGCACACCAAGCAACATGCAGTAAATCACCAGTTATAGGAGCACAACAGCACATGGACCAGTTTAGCAAAGAGCTATAGTCGGCATGGGAAAACAGATTCCTCCATCTTAAAAAGGAGGGGAGTAACTGTGATAGGTCTCTTACAACATGTGATCCAAAAGGTAACAGTACGATAGCAAAACTTAACAGCTGCTAATCTGGTCACTAGTGAGCACACAGCTGGTTTACGCCCTAGCCTGCCTGTGCAACTCAGAACCACCAAAGAAAGCATAGTGAGGAGTGTCTAGTCTGTAGTCTGAACAGCATCTGATGTCAGTCAGTGTGTTTAGAGCCAAACACCGGGTGACAGCATCTCTCTGAACAGCCGAAGCGATAGGACAGTGACAGCGTCAGGTCCCTTAAAAGGACTTGTAAAATGAATAAAAAGTGTAAAAAAAAAAGTTTTAAACATATAAAATATAAAACAAAACAAAACTTCAAATCACAGCCCCTTTTGCTCCATTGAAAATGAAATGATTAAATATAATTAAAAATGGCAACAAAAGTGCAATTCTTTTTTTGACAAATTTCTGAATTTTTTTTCACCACTTAAAAATAAAATTAAACCATACATTTTTTGTATCTACGAACTCGTAATGCCTTGGGGAATTATATTTCTTGGTCAGTTTTACCAAATAGTGAACATGGTAATTAAAAAAAAAAAAAAAACCGTGGAATTGCACTTTTTTTGCAATTTCATCTCATTTGGAAGATTTTTCTTTTGGAAGAAGGGAAAGAAAAAACTAAAATTAAAGACGGAAAATCGCTGGGGGTGAAAGGGTAAAACTGTACTATCCGTACAGAATATTCTGTGTATAATATATTCTCTCTCCCTACCTGTATGACTCAGTTTACATTAGGTTGTCCCATCTCCTATCCAAACACTACTTAAAATAACCAAAGCATTATCTGCACTATAGCATGTGATTTTACCTATCATATTTATATTTTTTCAAATACTAAAACTCTAATAATTATATTTTATAGCATTCTTACAAGGATTTCATGTTTTTACAATGCTACTGTTCAGCACGGAGACACAATTCGACACAAAGACCCTTTGCAAAGAGCATATGGGCCATTATCTTTCTAACTGCACTCTTTCTAAGAGCAACCTACTTCATGGTTCTCCATAGAATCCCTCACCGGTGGGAGCCATGGATGAAGAACCAATAGTGTTTCTGCAGCTCAAGTGTTCCTGCCGTGAAAGAAATGGCTGCCTCTAAGATCAATCACCCTCTATCATCAAACAAAATAAAAGCTTTATCTGTAAGCATTGAAAATTTTTTGTAGTAAGCCATAGGAAATATATACCTTTCAAAAACAATATTAATGTATATAATTTCCAATATAGAGTAGAGCTTACTATATGTATAATTATATAAGGTATATACACAGTAATTATATCTTATGTCATTGTAGTAAGTAAAACGGCAGCACCTGAAAGTAATAGAAAACCAGTATTTTCCTCGAGAAGCCTCTTGCAAGTGCACAAAAGGCAGAGGTTTAACAGTTTCTATAAAACAAGAATATGGTGGTGTAATTTCATGAGCCACAACTTAACACAACGTTGCTTGGAAAGTCTTAATTGTGTAATTTGCATCCTATTGCCCATTTCAGTTTCTGACATCTGTGTCTATTGAATGCTTGAGTAAAAACCTCATTGACAATAAAACTAGAGCAACCATTGTTTGGTCATTTTCTGTTAAGGAAATTACCATTGCAGTGTAGCATGGAAGGTAATTGGTGATTTGAGTTGCACTAAATTGTTACTGCCGAGATAATTTATGGTTTAATGTGAACAGTGTGCTATAGCTAGAAATTCTGTGCACAGTTGTGCTTGTGTTAGTAGAGAACGGTCCTACAGATGGCCAAAACAATGTATACAACTAATTACTACCTGTATATGGGCTTAGGACAAAGCACAAACTCCCTTTAAAGGGAACCTGTCACCATTTTTTTGCCCTATAAGCTGCGGCCACCATGAGTGGGCTCATATATACAGCATTCTAACATGCTGTATATAAGAGCCCAGACCACTGTGTAGAACATGAAAAACACTTTATAATACTCACCTAAACCAGTCGCTGAGGTAGATGTGGCTCAAATGGGAGTCTTCGTCCTCCGGTGTCGGCGCCTCCTCTTTAGGCCATCATTGTCCTCCCTCTGAAACCTGTGTGTATGACGCGTCTACGTCATACACACTCATGTTTAGAGATTGGCATAAACATCTGCATATCGTAAATTCAAATATACTAATGCACATATACATACATATTTATCATATATAGCGCAGAAAGGACTATAATATAGGAACCAAATCGCTGGAGGAACAACCAAAAAAGAGAAAGGAGGCGATCAACAGTTCAATACATATTTTATTACTATTCATAGAACAAGTGGACAAGTGAGGGGAGGAAAAAACGGTGTACATCACCGCAAACAGTAGGTATCGATGATTATATCCCAAATACATAGTATAGGGTCATATGCAGAAAGGGTGAAAGTCCCATCATTTGGAGAAAAGACCACATCAAGCCAACACATCAAGGCAATTCCTGCTAAGTAGATACAATATATAATATAATATTTATCTATATGGATAAAAGCAGGAAGAGTAAGGCAAGACCTTTTAATGTGGAAAAGACTCCTAAGTGATCGTATAGTCTATCTCTTCTAAAAACACCATACTAGTACACATCCGTGTGCACCTATATCACATGGAGGCCACAGTCAATATGCATGAATACAACAACTGACCAAGACAACAATATGGGGGATACCTCACAGGATAATTATAAGCATGTATCGGCCAATACACACATATAATCCCACATGGAGGAAAATGGACCGATCCCACATGGAAATCAATGGATTAATCCCCCATGGAGGTCAATGTGTGCATCACATAACATGAGAATTTGAGGAAATACCAGTGTATACATAAGCATGTGTCTGCCAATACACACATATAATCCCACATGGAGGAAAAAGAACCGATCCCACATGGAAATCAATGGATTGATCCCCCATGGAGGTCAATGTGTGCATCACATAACATGAGAATTTGAGGAAATACCAGTGTATACATGTGCACATGGACGTGTTTACAGGCAAAGCTGCAACCAGAGGACACACACAGGCTTACACCATCCCACATGGAGATCAATGTGTATATCACATGGCATAAGGATTAAGGAAAATACTGGTGTATACATATGTACACAGACATGTTTACAGATGAAGCTGCAGTAAGAGGACACACACTTAATCCCACATGGAGGACAATGAACCGATCCCACATGGAAGTCAGTGAATTAATCATATATGGAGGTCGATGTGCGCATCACATAGAATGAGGATGAAAAAGTACCAGTGTATATATGTGCACATAGATGTGTGTACAGACAAAGCTGCAACCAGAGGACACATACAGGCTTACACCATCCCACATGGAGATCAATGTGAATATCACATAGCATAAGTATTAAAGAAAGTACTGGTGTATACATATGCACACAGACATATTTACAGATGAAGCTGCAGCAAGAGAACACACACAGGTCACACCATCATAGCATCATGGGAGCAATAATACAAGGCTCATACATATATATAACCTCACAGTGGTGGCCAGTCGTGTGTTCACCCTGCGGCAGCAGCGGAAATCCCCTACCCGCAGCACGTGCAGGTGTCAGTATGAAAGAGGATATATAACACCACGGGGTAAAAAGTCACTAATACCACCGGGTAACAAAGACTATAGTACCGACACATCACACATGCTACCGGCGGCGACCGCCACCGTACTAGTTCAGCGAGACAGAAGCATATAAGAGAAAAAAACCCACAATGGGGGACATCAAAGACACTTCCTGGATCAACCAAATTATAAATAAGGCATTACCTAAGATATGTGGTTTGCGGAGGGAATGCGCCCGATGCGCATTTCGGAGTGTACCTTCGTCAGGGGGCTAGAAATTCTGTGCACAGTTGTGCTTGTGTTAGTAGAGAACGGTCCTACAGATGGCCAAAACAATTGTATACAACTAATTACTACCTGTATATGGGCTTAGGACAAAGCACAAACTCCCTTTAAAGGGAACCTGTCACCATTTTTTTGCCCTATAAGCTGCGGCCACCACGAGTGGGCTCATATATACAGCATTCTAACATGCTGTATATAAGAGCCCAGACCACTGTGTAGAACATGAAAAACACTTTATAATACTCACCTAAACCAGTCGCTGAGGTAGATGTGGCTCAAATGGGAGTCTTCGTCCTCCGGTGTCGGCGCCTCCTCTTTTGGCCATCATTGTCCTCCCTCTGAAACCTGTGTGTATGACGCGTCTACGTCATACACACTCATGTTTATAAAAAGTGTTTTTATAGCTCAAGATTGCATGGGACATACAGTAGCATCTTACTTTAAAAGGGTTCAAGTATTTTCTTGAAACACAGGTCTCCTTGGACCTAGCCATTGAAAGAATTATCCAATGCACCTTAGGTTCTACCATTATATATTCCCCTTTTAACACATTATTTTTCTATTATTGATTTGTTTTACCACAAGAATTGTTTATCATGATGTTACCATGACGTCGCTGGATAGGTGCGCTCATACAGGGCAAGCTATCATCATGACGCAGGCTTATAATAGAAGCATTACGGCATGCCTTTGTCTGTAAGCACCATCTTGTCTTGGATGACAATATATTGACAAGTTTCTCCTGAAGTTGGTAAGTGCCAATATTCAAATATTTTTGGGAGTTTATCATTGTGACTGCTGTTCATCGAGAATTGCACCACTATAACTGCTGGAGTTCAATCATATGTGGATTCAAGTCACGAACAGAATACAGATTGAATACATCGAGAGTGCCATTTTCGATGCTCCTGTTGTGGAATGCATAATGTTTAGAGATGAATAAATTTATTCAAGGTGAATTAAATTTATCTTAATTTTTTCTATAAGTTACATTGTCCTGAATCCCAAATTTTTGCAATTTGCATATAAAAATTTAGGAAAATGGCAACCAGTTGGGAGCATTTTGCTGAATTGTAAGGAGCTTTGGAGAGAGTATATCTATGCTACTGCTTGATCCTCTACGCTATATGGCCTCTTTTTTCACTCCTCTCCCATCACACGACATAGTCTTCTGTCTTCCCCACTCGGTGCTTGGACTTCTGACCCCAAGTTGGTCTTATATATGACGGTGCACAACGAGATGTCATGACATTATAATATGCGTCACCCAAGGTCTAGTCAGTGCCAATGTATATCATATTGTTTTCACATCATGAGATGCACCATGATGTTACAGCATGCGCTGTGACATTAGAGGCCTACTCAAAGCCAAAAGCCTTGGAGCAGAGTAAAGAAGCCAAAGATGATGTTGTGATATAAGGAAAGGTTGAAAGAAGAGGCTGGGCACCATGTTGGGCAGCAACAGGACAGGTAAGTGGCAAGGTATTGTGCATTTATTTTTACATCCTAAGTTTATATTTTGGGGGCTGGAGAGTCCATATCATATTAGCAAACATTCAATATCCATCAAAGAGCTCTGAAGTGAATCAAATTTTCCTGCCAAATTCTAACACTCCGTTTAATACAAATCTGAGAAGATTTACTCATCTCTAATCATTTTCATAGTACTTTCATACCATCTCACAGGCTGGTGCCTTATCTTAAAGTACCAAGTTAATAGAAGTTTATTTTTTGGGGGAGATCTAGGGTCTAAAAGATTAGAGTGGGAAAAAGTAAGGTGTACACAAAGGCCATATTCCTTCATGTAGAAATGTTGCGCTTTTATCTCATGCTTATTTTTCTTTCTTTTGTTTTCCACAGGTATTAACCCCAAATTAAGCAATACTGCTTTTTTGCACTTTTTGTTGGTGTGCAGTTCATTTAATGCAGAAACATTGTAATTCTGCACTTAGAAAACACAGTTTTCTAATTTACATATGTTTTTCAGGCTCCAAATAGAGGTCTTCGTTGAATAGTCCATCAAAAAAACTCTACAGTTCTGTAGCTAGCATTTTTAAAAACACAATATGTTTTTATTAAACCATAATCACTTTACCTAAAGTGTTAGCAACAGTAGATTTTGTAACCAAAAATGCATTGGAAGACAAAAGCAGTGTTTACGCTATGTGGGAACATGAGTTGAGAAGTTGAAGAGTTTGTCCACTACCTTTACCATGATGACCTATTCTTAGGATAGGTCATCAATGTCTGATTGCCCGGGGTCAGACACCCAGAACCCCCGCCGATCAGCTGTTGCTGACCCCAGTGGCGGCAGCAGGCAGCTGGAAAGCTCAGTTCCGGAACTGCTACATCTTCTGATAGTGTCCGGGTACTGCGCATCCACCTTCTTTTGATTTGAATGGGAGGCAGATGTGCAGTACTCAGTCCTCAGCCGTGGCCACTATCAGAAGATTGAGCAGCACTGAAACTGAGCATTTTAGGCCCTCTGCTACTGACACCAGGAATGGGAACAGCTGATCTGGGGGTGCCGGGTGTTGGACCCTGGCCGTTCAGACATTGATGACCTATCCTAAGAATAGGCCATCAATGTAAAAGTAACTTCTTTAAAAAAAATTCTACATGGGCTACCATACATTTATATGATTTAGTGCGAATATGTGCTCAGTGTTGAGTGATTAAATGCTAAACAGAACACCCATAATATTAATAGTGAGCCATAGCTATGCTGCATTCTGGTAAAGGGAACGTGCACACAGGGAAAGACTTGTTACTCAAGGGTTTGGGCCATGGCAGATTTTAAAGTAAAATTATCTCTAAAATGCCACAACATTTGAGGGTCAAACATACATGGCTGAAATCATACAGTGGATGGAATCACACAGTCAGTGTCTGTGGATCGGAAAACAAGTATCAGCTCTCAGGTTCCCTTTAAGAAGGGGATTTGTAATTTATGGTAGTTGTGAATATACAATATTTCACATAAGAAATGCTGGTGGTAACATAATTCCATAACTTCTACTATGGGTCTTCATATTACAGAGGAAATTATCCATTTCACATATTGTCGAAGAATGCCAATAATATGTGGTATTTCCCATTTTGCAAATTTGGCTTACAAGTGAACATATTAATGATGAGGCTGAATGCTTTCAGAGTACAAGAAAGTCTTGAAGATATTTGCTGGAAGTATTGCTGATGCTGATATGTACCTTATAGTTTAAGAATGTGATCGTGTAAATCATTTTCTTCAGAATGTAGTGGAACAGATGGGACACACTAGTCTTTTGTTGAGATGTTAATTAGGATGGACTTCTGGAAAAGCCGGAGCTTTCACTGGTCCAATCTATTCTAATGATATCTGAACATTTTGACACAACAACACCTGACAAGCTAAATTGACTTGTTTAAGTAATTCTAATGGGCATGATCTATTTAATTCACATTAGATTTCTCATTGTATAGTGCTTAGAAAGTCAGTCATGCATTCACGACAGCTGCAGAAATAAAAAGCTACATAAATAGTGGAAAAGCACAGGTTACCAAAACAGTTACAATGACTTTCACACCTCAAGCATTGGTATCCTTTGTTCCCTAAAGACTTAGCTTTATTTTTTCAATTTTTTTTTATTCACATTTCCCAAATTATTTTTTTTTCTATTTTCAATCAATATAGTGGAATAAATACTATTTTATGTAGAAGAAGATGTATTTTTCAATAGCTTCAATTTGAGACATATATTTTATTAGCTTTTGTTTCATGCATATTTGTTGTAATTTTTTACTAGACAAAAAAAAATAAGAAAAAAAGGAATACAGTAATCAGGAGAATGTTTTCACTCAGCAGGGGTTTAGCAAAAAATAAATGCCCCAATGGCTGGAAAAATAAGACAGTAGTCAGCATCTCTGTTACCATGGCTGCTATCAGGGCATGACTATCATGACTGGTGTAAGGGGACCGGTGAAGAGGGGAGCCGGCTGAGGCTGGGGTAATTACTTAGCTTTTTGGAGCCCCTAGCAGGACCCCCCTCTTTACTGGGCCCCAATCACAGCCACAGCAGAGGGACCTGGCCATGTCTCTTTGGCCACTAATACATGAATAATTTGAATGGGAATCACAGGCAAATTAGCCATGTGCTGGAGGCAGTATCAGTGTGGTAGGGCAACTGGCTGTCCCATCATGCCATGGCCCAGCATGCAGCAGCATGATGAGGTCATCACTCTGCAACCTCATCAGAAAGCTGCAGGTAAAAGAGCCACGAAGTTGGCAAGGATGTGAAGTCGGCAGGTACAGGTAAGTGCTTGGTGACCTGACCAAAGGAGCAGTATGATCGCCAGGGGTGGTAGGAACCTGCCAGCCCCAGCCCCTACTTTGCTTCAGCTGGAGGTGCATGGAAAGCACACATCCAGCTGAAATGCATCGTGGCTCAAAAAGGACACAGTGTGATGTGGGAGCCAGGGAGGGTGATTAAAATGTTTTTTTTTCTTTTTTTGACTGAATAATATGCCATTCGGGCCCAGGAAGGGGACATATATATCAGGAGGAAGACATATATACCAGGAAGGGAACAGAAACCAGGATGGGGACATATATATATAAGAATGTTCCCAGGGGAGATATATATACCAAGATCAGGACAAATAAACAAGAATGGTGATATATATATACCAGGATGGGCCCAGGACATGGACATAAATACCAGGAGAGGGACATACATACCAGGAAGGGCCAAGCATGGGGACATATATACCAAGAAGCGGACATATATACCAGGATGGGGACATATATACTTGGAGGAGGACATATATACCACGAAGGGGACAGAAACCAGGATAAAGAAATAGATATTACAATGTGCCAAGGAGAGGATATATATACCAGGAGGTGGATCATACATACCAGGAAGGGCCCAATATGGGGACATATATACCAGGATGGGGACATATATATATATATATATATATATATATATATATACAGTATATATACTAGGAGGAGGATATATATACCAGAAAGGGGACAGGAACCAGAATGGGGTCATAGATACCAGAATGTGCCCCGGAGGGGGATATATATACCAGGAGGGGTCCAGGATGGGACATATATACCAGGATGGGGACATATAAACCAGGATGGGGACATACAGTATGGAGTGGTCCATGAGTCGAACAACTTTTTTCCTAGAAAAGGACATATAAACAAAGATAGGGACTAATATGTCAGGTTGTGACCAGGAGGGGAACATATATACCAGAAGGAGGACATACATAACAGGAAGGGCCCATGATGGGGACATATATACCAGGAGGGGCCCAGGAGGAGGACAAATATGCCAGGAAAGGACGAATAAACAAGGACAGGGACATATATACCAGGAAGGGGACATAAATACCCGAATGGGGACATATATACAAGGAAGGAGACATATACACAAGTAAGGGCCCAGGAAAAGGATATATATTAGGAGGGTTACATCTTTTTATATAAACTTGCCTTTTATTGATACAAAACATATAAGGCTGACAAAGGAAAGGTTAAAAACCTACCCTCTATTGACTTACTGCCACATTACTTTTAAGGTGAGGCTCTACAGCTAAGTATTGTGCGCTTTGGGATTATATTATTTATCTGCGGACGCTGCCTTGTTTATATACTTATTGTGTATTTTATTATCAGTATCCTGATACTTTATTGGGGATATGTACAGGATTATTATGTCCATCCCCTTTTTTCATCCATTCTTTTTCTCGTCTGTCATGTTTGTAACCTTTTGTTTTTGTCAGCCTTATATGTTTTGTATCAATAAAAACCATGTTTAAATATAAATAGCTGGGTGTGCACATTTTTATTATGACCTTTTCTCCTCTCATGTTACAATTCATTTTTGCATAGTTTTTGTTAGCACCCTTTATTTATTTATGTTTATTACACTGTGGTGTACAGAGGGGCAGTGTATGGGAGAGATATCATACAGATGGGCAGTGTGCGTGGAGATATTATACAGAGGGGCAGTGTGTTGGTGATATTACACAGAGAGGCAGTGTGTGGGGGGGATATTATACAGAGAGGCAGTGTGTGTTGGAGAGATATTATACAGATGGACAGTGTGTGAAAGAGGATATCATAAAGAGGGTTAGCTTGTATCGGGGGTAGTATGCAGAGGGGCTGCGTATGTGATGGATATCATACAGAGGAGCAGTGTGTGTGGGGATAATATAGAGAGAAGCAGTGTGTGGGGGATATTATACAGAGGAGCAGTGTGTGTGGGAATATTATACAGAGGGGCATTGTGTGTGAGGGAGATATTATACAGAAGGGCAGTGTGTGTGTGAGAATATTTTACATCGGGGCAGTGTGGGAGAGATATTTTGGAGAGGGGCGGTGTAGAGGGCGTATTGTATAGAGGCTGTATTATGGAGAGGGGTTTGAGGGCCCGAACATTTTGCCAGTATGGGGCATCAAAATTCCCAGTGGCAGCCCTGTTTGTCACTACTGTATGGCGGGTGCCCTGTAATTCTATGAAATATGATGATACAAAATAAAGTACATATTGTTTTTTATTACATTTTAGTACTTTTGCACTTTGAATCACACGAAGTTAATAAATAAATAAAATTTGTGTTAACATTCTAAGGCTATGTGCGCATGTTGTGGGGTTTTTTTACCGTGTTTTTGTGGTGCGTTTTTGTGTGTTTTGGGGCTCAAAACTGCATGACTTTGCTTCCCCAGCAAAGTCTATGACTTTTCATTTTTGTTGTCCGCACACAGCTTTTTTTTTTACCTGCGTTTTTGACATGTTAAAAAAAATTAACATGTTCATTAATTCTTGCGTTTTTGTGCTTTTTTACCAGACAATGCAATAGAAAAATGCAGGAACAAAAACGCAGCAAAACGCAGCTAAAAACGCACAAAAACCCAACCAAAAACGCAGAGTTTTTACTGCTGTGTTTTTGCCGCGGGTGCGTTTTTGTGCGTGTTTTGCGGCCAAAAACGCACAAAAACACTGCATCTTTGTGATCCCAAAAAAAGGCAACGTGTGCACATAGCCTTAAACCTAGCATCTTTTTTTACTTTGTTCCTACAGGTTGTAATCTTTATATCACATAGTAGTCCTAAATATAGCTGACAGCACTGAATGGAATGAAGCACACAGCTTTCAGTCACATATATACTGAAAAGAACCAGTGACAAAAGTCAAAATTAAGAAAAAACCTTTATTAAATATAATTAAAAAAACAGCAAAAAAGTGCCTCAATTGATCAAAATAGTAGGGGCACGGACCACGACAGATTGTATACTAAAGGTCAATAAAATTGTATTTCAACAGTACACAAAAAGTATAGGGGAATAGTAACAAAAACACTGCACCAAAAAAAGGGAAAGATAAGGATATTATTTTCCAAAAGGGTAATCAAAAGGAGTGGTACGCCATCAGTGTAGCAGTGTCACTCACAAAGGGTTAAGCAGCAAGAACAAATGGTAAAACACTACCATTATCAAATATTAAATGTCATTAAAAGTAGGCATAGTACCCGTGTCACACTAACAGACTACTGAGACATATTGACAGTTAAAGAAGATGGTGTTACCTTACTTCAAAGGTGGCAGTGTTAAAAATCCAAAGGCCGTTCTCCCTCACCCCAACATTGCGAAACATGTGTCGGGTGAGGGAGCATGACCGTTTGATAATTGTAGTGTTTAGCCTTTTTTTTTTTTCTTGCTGGTTAACCCTTTGTGAGTGATACTGCTACACTGATGGCGTACCACTCCTTTTGGTCATCCTTTTGGAATGTAATATCCATATCTTTTCCCTTTTTTGGTGCAGTGTTTTTGTTACTATTCCCCTATACTTTTTGTGTACTGTTCAAATACAATTTTATTGACCTTTAGTATACAATCTGTAGTGGTCCGTGCCTCTACTATTTTGATCTATCGAGGCACTTTTTTTTGCTGTTTTTTTAATTATATTTAATAAAGATTGTTCTTAATTTTTACTTTTGTTACTGGCTCTTTTCAGTATATATTTAACGGAAAACTGTGTGTTTCAGGTTGTAATCTTTATTGGGACCACTTTGAGCTGCATATAATGTATTTATGATTTTTTTTTCTCATTTACACATTTAATTTTTTTCTTATGAAACTAGACAACTATTGATTTTTTTATAATTTTGTCCAACATAGAAAGTAATAATATTTTGGAAATGATTTTATTAGTGGAATTATCTTCATTCCTATAAAAAATTACTTCCTAATAGACCTTGTGCCCAAAGGGCTTTTTTCATGCTTTTTTTAACCAATAAAGATCAAGGAAAATGCATCCCAGCAAAAGTCTATGAGAATCGTGACGTGCTGTGCTCACAGTAGTTCTTTACTCCTTGCTTTTTTTGTTGCTGAATAAAGAAGCGACATGTCAATTGTTTCTGCTTTTTTTCCTGATTTTTTCCCTATCTCAATACATAAGAAGAAACATGAAAAGAAACATGAAAAGAAGTATGAAAAGAAGCATGAAAAGAAGCATGAAAGCATGAAAAAAAGCATGAAAGCATGAAAGGAGCATTAAAAGAAGCATGAAAAAAGGCCAAAGCATGAAAAAAAAAGCATGAAAGTATGAAAAGAAGAATGTAAAGAAGCACAAAAAAGCAGCTTTTTTGTGCTGAAAAAAAGCATCTGTTGCCAGCTGTTTGCAGTGATACTATAACATACCCATTTGGAGTACAGTTGTTGGCAGTGAAAGGGTCAGCGCCTCTGCTTTCCTCTGAGTGCTGTGCTTAGGGCACGCTCACACGAGCATGAAAAAAAAAATGAGTGCAATGCGAGAAAAGCGCCCAACCTCAGCTTCACAGTCGCATGACACTCGGCTCACGCTCGCAGCAGAGCCTGAGCCGGGGGTCATTAGCATATTGCATGCGCTGCTCTTGCATCACATGCCATATGCTAGTGTGACTCCAGCCTTATCAGAACAATCTTTTTCAGTAGATACTCCCTATAGTTAATGAAACACAGGTGCTGAGCTCACCCTGTCACTGCCATCATGTGTACTCCAACTGGGTAAGTTCTGATATCACTGCAGATGAAGGCAAATAGAGTGGGGAACAGCAGGGGTTTTGAAGCAACTTCCATTAATTTATTTATCAGAGTAAAAACAAATACTGTACCCGTTAATTAAGTGATTTACATAGTTTAATAACTTCCAATGCTGGACAAAATGTAAAAAAATTAAAGTTTAATTTTTCTTTAAACTTCGCTTGTTCTAGTGGTTTTTTCGCCCCATTAGACAACTTAAGCCCTTAAACCCCCGGCGATTTTCCATTTTTCCATTTTTCTTTTTTTCTCCTCTTCTTCCGAGAGCCATAACTTTTTTATATTTCATTCAATATAGCCATAAGAGGGCTTGATTATGAGGGACGAGTTGTACTTTCGAACGACACTATTCATTCTGCCCCATATTGGTATGAAAAATGGTAAAAAAATTCCAAGTGTGGTGAAATTGTAAAAAATGTGCAATTGTTTGGGCTTTTTTTTATTTACCATGCTCACTATATGGTAAAACTGACTTGGCAATCTGCTTCCATTAGTAAATAACAAAAGAGTAGATACCAAACATATATAGTTTTACTTTTATCTAAAAAAAAAAAATAAAAAAATAAAGAATAGCATTTATGTCGCCATTTTCCGAGACCCTTTAGGCTGCTTTACACGGTACGACCGATTGTGCAATTTCACAATTGATCGTACCCGCCCCCATCCTTTTTGCGTCACAGGCAAATCGCTGCCTGTGGCGCACAAAGTTGGTAACCCCCCGTCACACGTACTTACCTCCCGTCCGACCTCGCTGTGGGCGGCGAACGTCCACTTCCTGGAGTGGATGGGACGTTCGGCATCACAGCGACGTCACGCGGCCGACGGCCAATAGAAGCAAGCGATGCCGGATGTGCGTCACAAAAACCGGGACCCCGATGATCTATCGCACGATAGATCTTCTGGTGTAAAGCAGCCTTTAGTGTTCTCATTTTTTGGGATCTGGGGCTCAGTAATGGCTTATTACTTGCACCTTGTGCTGGCATTTTTAATTATGCAATTTTTGCATACATGCAATGTTTTGATTGCCTGTTATTGCATTTTAATGTAATATTGCAGCGACAAAAAACCCCGTAATTTTGGTGTTTGGAAGTTTATTCCCACTATGCCCTTTACCGATTAGATTATTTTTATAGATTGGGAATTTCTGAACTCGGCGATACCAAATATGTGGGTTTTTTTCTTGTCTTATTCTCAATTGGGCAATTTAAAGGGTATTTTTTCTATTTTTTAAAACTTTTTTTTACATTTTTCATTTATTTTCCCATTCCCCCTTGGGGACTTTATGCCTGCACACACCATCCGCTTTACCAGTATTTACAGGAAACACGTCATGGCATCGATAGGGGTCATCATCTATCCTCGCGTTGCCATGCCAACCCACTGTTGCTCCGTGATCGTGTCACGGAGCCACCGATGGCAGCAGGAAACAGTCCCATCCTCGCCAGAGCACTTTAGATCATGCTGTCAAATTTTGACAGTGTGATCTAATGGTTTAAAAAGCACAGACGGCGATGGATGGAGAGAGGAAGCGCAGGACCAAGACCAGCGATGCCCGTCATACTCAATCGCCTCTTAGGTGAGTATAATAAAAGATATTTTTTTATGTTATATATAGCATCCTGTGCACTTATTTACAGTATTCTAGAATTCTATACATAAGGGCTTACTGGTGGTGGCCGCAGCTTATAAGGGACAAATCTGGTGACAGGTTCCCTTTAAACTAATTCCATATGATATTCTGATCATTTTATTTATCATTTAAAGAAAAGGCACCAGAAGTACCACAATAGGAATGAAGGCTTATTTCTGAATGACTCTACAGCATCTTTTAGTCAGTCATGTAAATCATCGTGAGTTGAGACTTGAACTTATTGTCCGATCTTGGGGCAATATAGTATGTAGCAGCAAGTGCTGAGCAGAATGATACTTTGATGGAATAAGAATAAGTTGTATTTTATCCATTTGGATCCCTCCTCATAGTGAGCTTGGGAGTCATGTGGGTGACACTGGACTCAGCTAAGATATATCGGTGAATTTCCTGATGAAGAAGTGGGTGACATTTCGAAACGCGGTGAATAAAACCACCTTCATTCAATTTTCCTGGATTTATGTCATAACTTTAGCAGCGCAGTAATAGTTCAACATCAACTTTGTTCCTGATCTACGTCAAGAGTCAGCAGGGAAGCCAACTAACAGGCCTTTTACTGAAACATTTTGCACACAGATTATTGTTAGTAATAGTATTCTGATCTTGGTGAAAAGTTCTTTATGGAAAAAAAAGTCATAAAGAAGATGATTGAAAGCAAAAAAATACTAACTGTGATGAGAGGTATATCATACTGCAATGTAAAGCACAAATATTGGCATTCTATAAGAATACACATATCTACACAAAAGTAGAACAATATTTTAAACTTCGGCATTAAGAGAATTAAATCACAATTTGCAGACAGAATTGGCAGAACAGTAACTTTCTCTCTGTAGGAAGATACAGAGCACTTTCCTACAATCTATTGATGTCTGGAAGACTGGTCTTCCTCCTAACAAATAAGTACATAAATCTTGTTCTGACCCTTTACAATTTTTCCAGCACAAACCATAATGGTATCACTTCACAATGAAAACTCCGTGTTACGACACAATTTCTCTGCCTTCAACACTTCGGCTTCCAGGCTTTTATATTTATGTGTGTGCTGCTAAAATGTTAAGAGCATTTAACAGCTTACAGATTTTTTACTATCTCTCTACACGTTTCCCTTCTAAACCATGCCACATGCACAAAGCAGCAAAATATAATGATAAACTGTCTTCCATCTTTTCTTTCATTAATACTTTACTGTAGAACAATTTAGAAAAAAACATTGAGAATGCCTAAATTGAACCTTAGTCTGTTGCTGGCCTATCCATTTAGTTTCTAAATTATCAAATATTCATATCTATTGGCAGATAATATATTACAATATTAAGCAAAGCTACAAATGTGTTTTCCCAGTGTTCCATGTTGTATTATCACATTTCAAGAAAATAAATTAATCCTGTTGGAGCACTCACTATCCATGTGGATTACTAGAAAACAAGAATGCAATTCATCCAACTTCTATTCATGCGGGAGACTATCTAATCAATTGGATTTAGAGATCATTGTGATGAATGGCACATGCATCCTCTTTTTTATATCTGTCATGGACAGACGCATCCCAGACATTTTTTGCATCATGTTACACTAAAAATTAGCTAAAAAGCTTAAAGACAAAAATGGAGACAATTTTTTACTTTGTGCAAAATTCATGAACCACGTGCACCATTTTCTTGAATTTGGCACAAAAAGTCAGCAAATACCTGAAATATGCCAGGAAAGAGTTAAAAAATCCTAAACTCATCTGTACTCCCCTTAACTGTTCCTCCATTTCTCCCTATTCGGTCCTTCTTTTTCCTTCCTTTAAATTCAAGGCTATCAATGGACACCGCCCTACTGCCAAGCCTCAATGTTCTTGTTAATGATATACATAAAGCCCCATGTGGCAGCACTAGCAATAGCCATCAGAAGGCTCAGAGGAATAAGAAAAAAAGAGGAACTAGTTGGAAGACTGGATGGAACATAGCAAGTCGTAACAGCGACAGCTACAATTATTGGCAAGGCTGAGTGGAGACGCATATAAAAGTTTATCATTTTTAACCTCTTACCAGCCATCTTAATCCAGAAAAAGTGCAGCCAGTCACCATTTGGCTGGATTCACATTTATTGAACCACTCAGAATTTGGATTTTGGCAAATTTTAACTTATTTTCATTAGTTTAGAATTAGGGATGAGCGGCCTCGTGGAAGTTTGAGTCCACTACGCTTGGCCAGATTTTAGTGGAAAGTTTGTTCTGGGACCTGGACGTGAGCCAAACTTGACCTTGGACCCCAAACCTCTTATAAGTCAATGGAGACCTGAATGTCTGTGCTTTAAAATGGCTGTATAATGGTCGTAGTAAGAGATAAGGCACTGTAAAAAAAAAATAAAAGTAAAATGGAGGCAATTGCCTTAAAGGGATTAAATAAAAAAAATAAATTACATGGAGTCCTGCCTATTTTTGTTAACCAACACAGGTAAAGCAGACTACTGCGGGCTGCAACCTTCAGCTGTCAGATTCACCTTGGCTGGTTATAAATATAGAGGAAATCCCACTCCATTTTTTTAAATTATTTAAATAAATTCCATACTTGGGTGGCTGCAGGTTACTATTTTTTGGCTGGGAGGAGCCAAATATCTGTGGACCTTCTTAGCCTGATGATACCACCTGTCAAACAGAGTTTTTCCCAAAACTGGCCGAGTGTCATGGTGGTATCTGATGCTGTTCACACTACAGATTCTGACACTTCCCACTATGGATTATCTGGTGTTTCAGAGTTACACAGGCAGGCTCAAGCTTTATCCAGCTGTATGCTCATTAATGGTCAGGCTAGCAAGAGTTAAACTCTGCTAGCATGCTGGTTACCTCTGAGATCACATAATATTGAAAACCTATCACATTTACTCCCAAACTTTTTAAGATAGTGCAATCTGTCTCCCCACACCAATTATAGTTTCTTGCTGTGTTAGTCTGTGTGCCGTTGTGCCCCAGTCCTGCTGGTGACTATATTGTGTGGTGCATGGTATTGTAGTGCAGTTCTCCCATCATCTTGTTGTTTCCTCCCTGCCCTTACTTTTCTCCTTACCTTTTATTGTCTTATACCTCTGTGTGAGCGTGCTGTGAGATAGCATTTTAGTTTCCCCTGTTTGTCTATCTGTCGGTTTTATCACACTCTTGTCCCATCCCATCCCTGTGGTAGGATGGAGGAGTTGTAACATCAGGGCTGGTCAGGAGCAGGGCCAGGAAGGCGGCAAAGACATCCTCACCTTTAGCGGTAACTCTGAGATAAGGGATAGTTATGATCCCCTAGTCTTAGGGCCACTCTAGGATCCCCAGTCCACTGCTCTCCTTGATCATCGTGACGAACTGTCTACGTTACCTGTGCTGGTTATCAAAAAGAGGTGGGAGTCCACGTCATTTTTTTTCTTTATTGTTCATAGCAACGTACAGGTATCTTCTGCGCTTCAGCCTTTCAACATACTTTATTAGCATTCAAACAGCACTGAACTATGAACTTGGACATAGACATTTTTTTTAAAAGGCCATGTTCAAGTTCAGGACCCAAACACCCAGTATCTGGTACGGTCAAGTTCACTCATCCCTATTTTAAAATCAACTTGGTAATCTCTAATGAGAATGGTTAGACTGGTGTGGGGTCAACTTCTGGAATCCCTCACCAATCACTAGCATGAGGTTCCCTGTCTTCCATTCTCCCTTTCTCCTATGGAATATCCAAACTGATCCAATAGGTCATTAGAGACACAGTATTATCTCAATGGTTGTTTTGCTTTATTGTAGTAATCGGTCTACTGCCACCAATGGCTACTGTAACTGCATCCAGAAGTTTTATTCCGTTATATACAATTCACAGTAAGTGGTACGATTTCATTAATGAAAAGCTACACTCTAAAAAGTGATATGTTTAAAGCATCGCTTGAGTAAACATGGCAGAGAATCATTCCTTTGAAATAGGACCTTGATAGAATACATCAAATGTGATTTTGCTACAAAACCAAAGCTTGCATTCTTTAATAAGATGACTGCCTTCTATGTTTCCCAAGCAATATCTCGGAGCTATAGTAAATGAGAATCAGTTAAGCATAACAGCAAGATGAAAATGAACAATACGCCTTAAAACTTTGCAAGTCAATGCAACACACTTCTAATTTCCTTCACAGCAAATAGTATATATCCCTAAACCTTTAGAACATTGTGTAAAGTAATTTCGCAGGCAGTAAAGGACAGTGTGAACAAAGTTGATTGGAGTTTAGAAAAAGCTAATTTTAGCAGAAACATTTCAATATAAAATATTACCCTCCAGCCGCTGAGACACAATAACACAGGGATTTCATTTAGGAGATACATGCAAATGTACTGTTCATTTTAAACACAACGGTGCATTTATTAACTTCTGTTAGTGTTTTAGTGAAAGGTCTACCCTCTGGGTTAAAGGTTCAGAGTAAACCCCTGGCAGTTCTTATCGACAAGTGTTTTCATCCATATCTTACATACACTTGTAATTTTAGAAAGTATATGACACAAGTGGAAAAGGCAGTACACACTTCTATGCTTTTCTTTCATTACACATGGATTGTATATGTTTTTGACCCACCGTCATGATGGGGATGATTAGAAGCTTAGGTAGTGGTTCTTACTATAATCATATGCCATAAACCTTTTAGAAGCAAAATAGGAACCTGGTCAAACGTGGCCTGTGAGTAAGATAATGATCCAAAATGATTCCCCACTTTTTCTTCAGAATAGGCACCAAATGACAAAAGTGTCAATAAAGCACCCTTTCTCTAATACTATGAATTGGACCATTATGTTATTCAAAGTAGACCAGATTGAGCCACGTTTGACCAGGTTCCTGTTTTGTCTCCTTCAACCTTAAAGGTATCGTCACACTAAGCAACATCGCTAGCAACATCGCTGCTGAGGCACAACTTGCTAGCGATGTTGCTGTGTGTGACATCCAGCAACAACCCGGCCCCTGCTGTGAGGTCGTTGGTTGTTGCTGAATGTCCTGGGCCATTTTTTAGTTGTTGCTCTCCCGCTGTGAAGCACACATCGCTGTGTGTGACAGCGACAGAGCAACAACTAAATGTGCAGGCATCAGGAGCCGGCTTCTGCGGACGCTGGTAACCACAGTAAACATCAGGTAACCAAGAAGCCCTTACCTTGGTTACCCGATATTTACCTTCGTTACCAGCCTCCACCGCTCTCAGCTGTCAGTGCCGGCTCCTGCTCTGTGCACATGTAGCTGCAGGACACATCGGGTAATTAACCCGATGTGTACTGTAGCCAGGAGAGCAGGGAGCCAGCGCTAAGCATTGTACGCTGCTGCCTGCTCTCTGCACATGTAGCTGCAGTACACGTCAGGTAATTAACCCCATGTGTACTGTAGCTAGGAGAGCAGGGAGCCAGCGCTAAGCAGTGTACGCTGCTCCCTGCTCTCTGCACATGTAGCTGCAGTACACGTCAGGTAATTAACCCCATGTGTACTGTAGCTAGGAGAGCAGGGAGCCAGCGCTAAGCAGTGTGCGCGGCTCCCTACTCTCTGCACATGTAGCTGCAGTACACATCGGGTAATTAACCCCATGTGTACTGTGGCTAGGTGTGCGCTGGTAACCAAGGTAAATATCGGGTTGGTTACCCGATATTTACCTTAGTTACCAAGCGCAGCATGCTTCCACGTGTAGCGACGCTCCAGCGATCCCTGCCAGGTCAGGTTGCTGGTGGGATCGCTGGAGCGTCGCTTAGTGTGACATCTCACCAGCGACCTCCTAGCAACTTACCAGCGATCCCTATCAGGTTGTATCATTGTTGGGATCGCTGGTAAGTTGTTTAGTGTGACTTGGCCTTAAGGCTCGTGGACCTTGTGGCAGCTGATAACGTTCTTTGCACTGGTTGTGGGTCACACAATCACACAAGGTGAGCGGACTGCTTTCTCACCTTCTTCCCTTTTATATTGGGTACGACCCTATTGCGCTTATTTTATCCATAGCTTTATACAAGGTATTAAGGTATAGGAACAGAAACTCACTAACTTGCTAAACAAAACAAAATTAGCTGCAATTTAAAAGATATTAAAAAGGTTTTGATATGTTTTATCAAAGCAGACCAACATAAAATAAAGCTTCTGTCACGAACCACCGGGGGGGTCACTCAGAAATCCCCCGCGCTGGCTACCAGTACGTCACAATCGGGGGGTAACAAGTGGGGGTCACCCCTCCTTTATACCTCCCGACCGACAGACAGAGCACGTGATGCGCTCTCTAGCGCCCCTCTTTTAGTCAGGCCAATTATGGAATTGCCCGACAATAAGCAAGGAGGCCGCTATACTACTTATGCCGATTATTGAAGGGTCCCCGGTGAGAGTAGGGTATATATTCCCCCGGCGGAATATATAAAATCTCCCCGAATCTCACTGGCCTCCCCACAATAATCCTTGGCACAAACTCGCTGCCACCAACCGCTTCACGGTAACTATTAGCCGAACACACAGACGTGGGATTCAAGATCGAGATAACAGAACAGCCCAAGATTAATTATATAATTTAATCAGCCTAAAGCACACTAGAAACTACAATATATACAATAGGGAATCTACAGAATATACAGTTATGTCAGAGTACAGTTACAGATAAAGCATGGTTTACAAACAGGCATACACAGTTCCAGCAGTTACCTTGTGCGTCTGGCCACAGGGGGGCGCCGTGGACCAGGTTTCCAGGATCTCCCTCACAGGTCTTTCCCAACCAGGCCCCCGAGCAAAAGAACACTGGAAAATGGCCGAAGTAGGGTTATCAACCTGGGCAAATCCAGGTCCCCTCCTACCTTAGTGACCTCACAGGGAAGCACTGCCACTCCCCCTGCATGGAGTCAGAGTAATATCCCAGAAGGGGCTATTACCTGCAACTCCGGACTGGGAGGTCCGATCGGGACGGTTCTGGTGCCATCAGATCCGCCCGGGTCCCCTCTGCATTTTGAGTCCAAGCACGACTCATTTACCGGACTCCTACTTGCAGTTCTCTATATCTCGCCGCCCCAGGGTGCCATATACACTCCGAGGATATGCACAGATTCGGCTCGAAGTCCCGATTCTAACGATGTAGGGGGTGTATGGCTGAGACGCACGGTAATATCATAACTGGGTATGATATTACGGAGCCAGCAGTATGCTCTCCTTTGGTGACTAGCTCCCTTTTGGTTTTGCCAGGTCACTGTCCACTTTCTTTGATGAGCGGACACAGCTCCCAGGGGCTCTTCCTCTCTCTCTTTGTTTTAGAGGCCTGAGAGAACACTAATCTCCATATCAGAGGAGATGGCTGTTGGAGGTGTAAGTGGAACACAGACCAGTTCCTTTGACACCTATCTGCTAAACAAACCGTTTATCCCTGTGGTAAATTTTCTGATTGAAGGAGTTGTGTGAAGGAAAGGGGGGGTGACACCAGGAGAGAGCTTCCTGACATAACTTGAATATCATGATTTATCGTCATATCTCCGGATTTACCTCACACCTCCCCCCTTTTGAGGGCGCTAGGGGGCAGCACACTCCGGTGTTCCCCCGTGCGCCCGTCCGCGACCTCTCCTTGTCGGGACTGCCCGTCTGCGTTACCGTGGTCATGGCCCCTTTTGTGTCGAATGGTGAAGTTGTATTGCTGGAGCCCCAGGCTCCATCGCAACAACCTGCCATTCGTCCCGGAGACAGTGTGTAACCAGCTGAGGGGATTGTGGTCCGTCTCCACGATGAAGTGGCGCCCATATAGATAGGGTTGCAGACGCTGCAGGGCCCACACTATGGCCAGGCATTCCTTTTCCATCGTGGAATAGGCCACTTCCCTTGGTAACAGCTTCCTGCTCAGGTACAAGACTGGGTGCTCTTGGCTCGCAGAGTCCACCTGGCTGAGCACCGCACCGAGGCCGAAGTCACTGGCGTCGGTCTGTACTACAAACGGCCGCGTGAAGTCGGCTGCCTGTAGCACGGGCGGCCTGGACAGGGCGTCCTTTAGGGCCCGGAAGGCTGTCTCGCAGTCCATTGTCCAATCGACTGCAGAGGGTAGCTTCTTCTTGGTGAGGTCCGTCAAGGGCTTTGCCAGGCTACTATAGCATGGAACAAACCTCCTATAGTACCCAGCGGTCCCCAAGAAGGACATCACCTGCTTCTTGGTCCTGGGGGTGGGCCAGGATGCGATGGCTTCCACTTTCTCAGGCTCGGGCTTCAGTGTTCTCCCGCCTACCCGGTGACCGAGGTACTGGACCTCGCTCATGGCCAGCTGACACTTTCCCGGATTGATGGTCAAACCTGCCTGGTGGATCCGCCTGAGCACCTGTGCTAGATGCTCTAGGTGATCTTCCCAAGTGGGACTGAAGACGGCAATGTCATCCAGGTACGCGGCCGCGTACCCTTCAAGTCCCTTGAGCAGGGTGTTGACCATCCGCTGGAAAGTGGCAGGGGCATTCCTCATCCCGAATGGCATCACCGTGGACTCGTACAGTCCAAATGGGGTAATAAAGGCAGAGCGTTCCCTGGCCTTGCGAGTCAGGGGGATCCCCGGCTCAGATCCATGATGGTCAGGTACTGAGCCCCGGCCAACTGATCGAGCAGGTCATCGATGCGTGGCATTGGGTACGCATCGGCGACCGTGACAGCATTGAGCCCCCTGTAGTCCACGCAGAACCGAGTGGTTCGGTCCTTCTTAGGGACGAGGACTACAGGCGAGGCCCAAGTGCTGTTGGATGCCTGGATCACCCCCAGCTTCAGCATCTCGTCAATCTCCTGGCGCATGTGTTGCTGCACCTCCAGGGAGACCCGATATGCTGAACGCCGGATTGGGGGATGATCCCCAGTGTCCACGTGATGGACAGCCAAGCTAGTCCTTCCGGGCTGGTTGGTAAACAACCCCCGGAAGGGGTGTAGGGTGGCCCACAGCTGGGACCGTTGGTCCTCCAAGAGCTGGTGGCCAACCTCCACATCCTCAATGGATCCGCCTGCCCTAACCTGGGCTAGCATATCCAAGAGGGTTTCCGCTTCTCCCTCCTCGGGCAGGTTGCACACGGGGAGCGCACATGCCTCCCGCTCATGATGTGCCTTCATCATGTTCACATGGAAGGGCTTCCGCCTTCCACGAGCAGGGTCCAGGGTGACCAGGTACGTTACAGGGTTGAGCTGCTGGTACACGAGGTATGGGCCTTCCCAGGCTGCCTGAAGCTTGTCCTGTGGTACGGGGACCAGTACCCACACCTTTTGACCCACTTGGTAGGTCCTCTCACAAGCGTTCTGGTCGTACCAATGCTTCTGATCGGCCTGGGCTTGAGCCATATTGTCGTGTACCAGTTGCGTCAAGGCCTGCATTTTGTCCCGGAAGCGCATGACATACTCGATAACCGACACTCCAGGGGTGGCCAAATCCCCTTCCCAAGCCTCTTTCACCAGAGCCAGGGGGCCCCGCACACGTCGCCCGTACAGGAGCTCAAACGGTGAGAATCCCGTTGAGGCCTGTGGAACCTCCCGGTAAGCAAATAACAGGTGTGGGAGATACCGCTCCCAGTCACGCCCGTGGGAGTCGACCAACATCTTAAGCATCTGCTTTAAGGTGCCATTGAACCGCTCGCACAGGCCATTAGTCTGTGGATGGTACGGGCTGGCCACCAGATGTCGCACCTGGACTTGCTTACAGAGGGCCTCCATCAGCTGGGACATGAATTGGGTCCCCCGGTCAGTGAGCATTTCCTGGGGAAAACCAACTCGGGAGAAAATCTCCAGCAATGCGGTGGCCACCTTGTCAGCCCGAATGGACGACAAGGCCACTGCTTCTGGGTACCGGGTGGCATAGTCCACTACCGTCAGTATGAAGCGTTTCCCGGAGCTACTGGGGATGGCCAGCGGGCCGACCAGATCCACAGCCACCCTCCTGAAAGGCTCATCGATGATGGGCAGAGATACCAGTGGGGCTTTGGGGAGTGGCCCCGCCTTCCCCACTCTCTGACAGGTTTCACACGAACGGCAGTAGGCAGCCACATCGGCCCCCATTTTTGGCCAGTAGAAATGCTGGTTTAACCTGGCCTTGGTCTTAGCGATCCCTAGGTGTCCGGCCATCGGAATCTCATGTGCGATCCGCAACAACTCCGTCCGGAACGGATAGGGTACCACCAACTGTCGGTCCCTGGGCCACGCCTCCGGTGAACCCTGCTGGACCGTGACCCGGTACAGCCGTCCTTGGTCCCAGACCACTCGCTCCGGGTCCGAGTCCGAGGGAGGCTGTGCCGCCTGCTCCTTAAGAGCTTTCAGGCTGTCGTCAGCTTCTAACGCTGCCTGAAACCCCTGACTAGATGTGGCCAGAATCGACGAGACTGTCACATCTTCAGTCAGTACCCCGGGACCTGTGTCCTGGCCTCCACCTGACTCGGCTGCCACTTGGTCAGGAGGGGAAGAGCTATCGGACCTCCGGGAGGCCCCTTGGCTTCCAGCACTCCCACTGCGGGTGACAGCGGCCACAGCCGCTGCGACCGTGGGTCGTGCCTGCTCCTCCTCCGTTCCTGACCAAGTCGCCGGTTCAGGCAGACCTACCTGGCTTCCTGACACCCCGGTTGTGGGGGAACCATGTACCGAGATCTTACCTGGGAGCACTTCCGCTCCTGGACCGGCCCCAATCTCACCGGCCTGTTCCCCCCCTGCAGCAACAGAACCCCGCTGTGAAATCTCTGGGGACCCCACATTTGCTGTGGTAGCCCCCACCCCACACACTGGTCCTCCCCCTGCAGCACCCTGCTCTCTGCTTATCCCTGCAGAGGGCAACAGATCCCAGCTCACTGGCTGATCACTTGTAGAGGCATGGTCACACCTTTCTCTGACTCCCTCCCCTGTCACAGCTGCAGCTGTGTGTGTGTCTATGGTGTCTGTGCAAGCAGAAATATCAGAGTTTACTCCCTCCTCCCTTACATCATTCATAGATAACACATTAACATTGTCCGGAGGCATGTCAGTACTGGCTGAAGGTTCAGCCCTTGGGGGGGGCCCAAACTGGGAGGTTATCTGCCCCAAATCTGTCCCAAGTAGCACGTTTGCGGGGATCCGATCAGTTACCCCCACCTCTCTCACCCCTCGCCCTGCGCCCCAGTCCACATAAATGCCAGCAACAGGCAGCGCCGGGTCAATGCCTCCAATCCCGGAGACAGCGAGGGTTTTTCCAGGTATCAAGTCTTGGGGGGACACCATCTCAGGCCGCACCAGAGTCACCTCCGAGGCGCTGTCTCGCAGTCCTATGGTCACAGACCGGCTGACGGTGACAGGTTGGAAGCTGTCCAGGGACCTACCACCACCCCCACCCACACAATACACCTTGGGAAGCCCTTGGGACGGGGACGGAGCCGGGGCCTTGGGACGCTGAGGGCACATGGCCTTGAAGTGTCCAGGTAGGTTGCACTGATGGCACCGTCTTGGTTCTGCCACGGGCCTGGAGAGGGGAGTTGAGGGGGACACCCCCTGCAGTCTAGGGGCAGGTGGGGCAGTCGCAGAATTCATCTTACCCCCTCTCCAGGTGCTGCTGGTGACTGCTCTCCTGGCCTCAGGAGCCCGATTGTTGGTGTAGTCATCGGCCAGGGCAGCTGTAGCCGTGGACCCCTTTGGCTTCTGGTCTCGGATGAACTGGCGGAGATCCTCAGGGCAGTTCCACAAGAGTTGCTCTGTGATGACCAAGTCTAGGATCTCTGGTCCGGTGGTAAGCTGCAGGCCTTGGGTCCAGTGGTCGGCAGCTCGGGCAAGTGCCCGCCGGTGGTCAGCCCAGGAGTCCTTTGGTCCCTTCTGCAGGGTCCGGAACTTCTTGCGGTAGGACTCCGGAGTGAGGTTGTACTGTTGGATCAGGGCCCGCTTGATGGTGTCGTAGCCCTGATCTGCCTCAGTAGGCAAGTCCCCAAGGATTTCCAGGGCCTTACCCCTTAAACGGGGGGTCAGGTATTTGGCCCACTGGTCCTTGTCCAGATGGTGCTGCAGGCAAGTCCGTTCAAAAGCAGTCAGGAAAGAGTCCAAGTCTCCATCCTTCTCCAGCACTGGGAAGTCCTCAACACGGACCTTTGGAAGTTTGGTGTCTTGAAGGTCACATGTGGCTGATGAGGGCCGGAGCTGAGCTAGCTGCAGCTGGTAGTCACGCTCTGCCTGTTGCTGTCGCTCCGCAGCCTCACGCTCTGCCTGGCGCTCTCGCTCTTTACGCGCTGCCTGCCGCTCCGCAGCCTCAGCCTCACACGCTGCCCTGCGCTCCGCAGCTTCACGTTCTGCCCTGCGCTCTGCCATGAGTTCCTTGTAGCCCTCCCAGTCTCCAGCCTGGAGTAGGGCCATAGCCATTTGAAGAAGGCTATCCGAGCCTCCCAGGCTCGGTGGAATGGCACGTGGTGATCTGCGGCCCGCTGCGGAGCCTGGTGATTCACTGTCCATTGCAGAGCGGAGGGCTGGCATCTGGCTCGTTGAGGACCCTTGGGTGAGCTGCTCCTCATCTTGTCCATAATTGCCAGGTTGTGCAATGTCCTCTGCAGAGCTGTTCTCTGGCGTCGGGCTCTTGGAGGGCTCGTGGACAACCTCCTCATCGTCTCTGGCCTGAGCATCGGCCATTCCTTTGGCTTTGCTCCTGGTGCCATCAGCCATTCTTGCAGACTTTGGTCACTGACACAGAACTGCCACCTGATGCACCCACACACCTTACAGTATCTGCACTCTGACACTCTAGTGTTGGTCTGGTCTGAAGACCCCGGCAGCCACAGCTGCTGCAGGCAGTCTTTAGTGTCTGGGAGTATGGGTCTCACACTCACACACACTATTATCTCGATCCCACCGCTATGCCACCAATATGTCACGAACCACCGGGGGGGGTCACTCAGAAATCCCCCGCGCTGGCTACCAGTACGTCACAATCGGGGGGTAACAAGTGGGGGTCACCCCTCCTTTATACCTCCCGACCGACAGACAGAGCACGTGATGCGCTCTCTAGCGCCCCTCTTATAGTCAGGCCAATTATGGAATTGCCCGACAATAAGCAAGGAGGCCGCTATACTACTTATGCCGATTATTGAAGGGTCCCCGGTGAGAGTAGGGTATATATTCCCCCGACCTCCGCGGGCGGAATATATAAAATCTCCCCGAATCTCACTGGCCTCCCCACAATAATCCTTGGCACAAACTCGCTGCCACCAACCGCTTCACGGTAACTATTAGCCGAACACACAGACGTGGGATTCAAGATCGAGATAACAGAACAGCCCAAGATTAATTATATAATTTAATCAGCCTAAAGCACACTAGAAACTACAATATATACAATAGGGAATCTACAGAATATACAGTTATGTCAGAGTACAGTTACAGATAAAGCATGGTTTACAAACAGGCATACACAGTTCCAGCAGTTACCTTGTGCGTCTGGCCACAGGGGGGCGCCGTGGACCAGGTTTCCAGGATCTCCCTCACAGGTCTTTCCCAACCAGGCCCCCGAGCAAAAGAACACTGGAAAATGGCCGAAGTAGGGTTATCAACCTGGGCAAATCCAGGTCCCCTCCTACCTTAGTGACCTCACAGGGAAGCACTGCCACTCCCCCTGCATGGAGTCAGAGTAATATCCCAGAAGGGGCTATTACCTGCAACTCCGGACTGGGAGGTCCGATCGGGACGGTTCTGGTGCCATCAGATCCGCCCGGGTCCCCTCTGCATTTTGAGTCCAAGCACGACTCATTTACCGGACTCCTACTAGCAGTTCTCTATATCTCGCCGCCCCAGGGTGCCATATACACTCCGAGGATATGCACAGATTCGGCTCGAAGTCCCGATTCTAACGATGTAGGGGGTGTATGGCTGAGACGCACGGTAATATCATGACTGGGTATGATATTACGGAGCCAGCAGTATGCTCTCCTGTGGTGACTAACTCCCTTTTGGTTTTGCCAGGTCACTGTCCACTTTCTTTGATGAGCGGACACAGCTCCCAGGGGCTCTTCCTCTCTCTCTTTGTTTTAGAGGCCTGAGAGAACACTAATCTCCATATCAGAGGAGATGGCTGTTGGAGGTGTAAGTGGAACACAGACCAGTTCCTTTGACACCTATCTGCTAAACAAACCGTTTATCCCTGTGGTAAATTTTCTGATTGAAGGAGTTGTGTGAAGGAAAGGGGGGGTGACACCAGGAGAGGGCTTCTTGACATAACTTGAATATCATGATTTATCGTCATATCTCCGGATTTACCTCACAGCTTCTATGATGGCAGGCCAAAAACAGTTACTTCTGAGTCACTCATAGTTCATTAAATGTGCATGTTTCAGCCATCAGAAGAGGATACTGCCAGTTCTCATTTCTGTTACAACAAAAGACTCAGTTGTAGGCAATCTATGGTTCAATAAGATAAAACCACTACTAGAACTCTATCATTCATGGCACAAATGTATTAACAAGTGCCTGCAAGTATGTAGTATATCCAGTACATTAGGACTGGGTATCCCTAGTGTCATCAGTGGTGGCCGATGCTTGGCGCTCTGATGTGGTGGTGGGCACATGGTGGTGATACCAGCCTTACTGTTCCCTCTTAGCTGGATGGTCAAGTGGCATACCCCATGATGATGATGTAGAGAGGAAACCTGAGAGGCAGCAGTGGTGTTGTAAAACTGACGTAAACTTTGCTTTATACCACAACAGATTAGTCACAGCAGATGATGGTATATAAGCTTGATGATTACACATCTAATAACCACAGAGGCACGTTTTTAAGCCAGGCTCAAATGACAGTAGTTAACAGCAGCAGAAATATGAAGAGTATGTTCCAAGACAGTCTGTAGGAGCCATTTTTTTACCTGGAAAACTAAACACCTACTGTATTTACACGGATATCTTCCACTCTATACGAGGTTGCTACACCCTAGTAGACCTCCAAATCCCAGTACTTTGTATTATTTACCTAAAGCTGTGGACTCTAATGGTATATGAAGTGCTGAGTCATCCTTAAGTACCACACAATAATAGTACAAATATCAATGTATAAAACAATACAAATCCTTACAAGAAATATTGCAACCACATAATGGTTAAGGGGCAATTCAATAACATAGGGGGCATTTCACAAGTACTTTCTTTGACTATAGTAGTGACATGATTGCCCAAGTCTTGGTCTGGTAGCCCCATCCTGACATTATTGAAATAAAAAGTAACAGTAGAGGACACCAATTTGCATACAATAATTGCAGCCAAAAAGTTTATTACAATACTTCTCACAATGCAGCTCCTTGAGATTGGCACACACAAATTTTCCAACTTGTTCACAAAGAACCACAATCTTACATATGCTATATTGTGGCAATGGAGTTCAAAATGTATATATTTAATGCTAACATATGTTATCTCATTTTACTGGCAGTTGCAGCTGAGTTTGGGGTTTGTGACTGCCTCCAGATTTGGTTGAGCACCACTTCCACCTGTCTCATACTCTATCTTACCTGGCCCTGTCCTTTACAATTTTAGGGCTTTACTCAGAAGAGGCAAGTTTGATACTTTAGGTTCCCATCCATAACAAGGTATGATGTGTCATGGCAGAAGGGCACTCACAGATTGGCAAACCTATGCACAAAGAACCTTAATTCTATATGTATAGTCAATATAGCACTAATGCTGCTCTAAAGTGATTTATTCAATGATCACATAAACCTTAGCACACTCAGTGGATGCTGCATTTTTTATATATTTTTGTAAAAACTTGAAGTGACAAAATAACACTTCCAGGTCCTCCTTTCTCAGAACTCATTGTGCTATTCCTTTGTTATTGCTCTGATTTCTGAAAAATTAACAGTTGGGCATTGATATTCTCCTCATTAAAGGGTATGTGCAAACTAATTTTGTTACAGTTTGCTGTGATTGGACAGTGTCAAACTGTTATACATCACATCCCCAACTGGTGACATCTAGTTATTCATTTATTCATAAATTATTAAGAGTAATTATACAGAAACAGTACAGAGCAGAGAGCTAGGAAAAGATGCAAAGATGATACAGAATTCTTGTTACATAACCTACATGTCTCTCATTTTCTCTCAGTAAAACCAAATCTAGTTTAGGTCTTTAAAAATAAAATAAATAATTAGGGATGATCGAATATCACAAATATCCGGCAATATTCGGCTTCGTGAATAGGTCGCCGTTATGTGAATATTCGATGCACAATGTAAGTCTATGGGAAGCCTGAATAGTTGCTATTCGGCAATTATTCGGGTTTCCCATAGACTTACATTGCGCATTGAATATTCGCAAATAGTCGAATAGCGGCGACCTATTCGGCGAATATCGGCGTTGCCAAATATTTGCGGTATTCGATCATCCCTAATAATAATAATAATAATAATAATAATTATATAACAATTGATTTTGAGTTCCCAGCATAGAATAAGTACTGTTTAAATTTTAGCGCATGGGTCATTACTAGCGAGTGAAGTGCGATGTTTCACACACTCCCATAGACTTGTATGGGGATGCGTGAGCCGAGACTCGCTGCCAAACATAGTATGCTGCGATTCATTCCACATGCCGCTTTGGCATGAGAAATCAAGCACAGGCGAACATTGCCCCATAGTTTTGCACTGGTGCGAGTGCAATACAATGTTTTTTAAAAAAAATGCGTGGGCTCTTGCCATATTTTGATTGCCAGTCAGGTAAAACCAGGCAGCTGGGGCCTGGGATTCTCAGCGTGGTAAAGCCCAAGGGTTCTGGGCCTCAACGCTAAAAACCACAGCCCGCAGCCTCCCCTGGTAATGGGGTATTGTTTCTTAGCGCTATCTCCAGGCACTTTACCCGACTCGTCCAGAGGCCCTGATGGCGGTGGCATGCTGGGTAATAAAGGGGTTAATACCAGCTTTGTATTCTCAGCTGGTACTAAACCCAAAATTCATGGTATCACGCCAAAGTAGACATAGCCACTATGAATTTCTAGTAAACAGTAAAAAAAACACAACACATAGAAAACATTTTTTTATTAAATTAAAACAAAAAAAATTTAGAGACTCCATCTTTATTATAAATAAATCCTTGATCCAATGTAGTCCATATGGAGAGCAATGTCAGCTCTGCTTCATCGCACTGTACAGGCAAGCGTCTCTACAGAGCTAGAAGCAGGCTGGCATTTACAGTAACAGTCAAAGTTTAATCGAGTCCATGGCTAAGCCATGGATTTGCGTGAACCCTGATGTCACCGCGAACATAGCCGAAAAAAGCCGAAGACTACTGAGGGACGAGCAGTGCAGTGAATACCGCCGGAAGTTAATGATCGGACCCAGAAACAGAAGCAGCCGGGAGATAGCGGGACCGTTATGTATAATGACAATGTTTATTATTAACTATATTCTTTATTTTACAGCCCCTCCACCCCATCCCATAACTGTAAAGTCCAAGCTCGGGGTTCGGACGCAAGTTTGCGTTATCTCAGTTAGTTAGCATCGAACTCAGACTTTACAAAAAGCTTGGGCTAGTCTCCCATTACTAGTCATTACTAATATTGGATTACCAATTATGTGTAGTTTTTTTTACTACTGTATTTTTTGCTTTATAAGATGCACCGGATTATAAGACTCACACCAAATTTAGAGAAAAAAAGGGAAAAAAATGCGGTCCATCTAATAATCCAGTGGTGTCTTACCTTGGGGGTAGAGGGCGGCAGTACTGCAGGAGCTGGGGTCCTAGAAGGCAGGGGAGGTGGTGAAACAGGACGATGGTGAGGCTGGTGTCCCAGATGCTCGTGCCACTGTGAGGCAGAGAAAACATCCAGGAACTGTCGTAAAAAGCAAGGGCAATGCTGCAGGCTGTGAGCTGTGCTCTGTGTTGTGGGTGGGCGGTGCACTGCTCTGTGCTGCAGGCGAATGGTGCGCTTTGGACAGTGCTCTGCTCTGTGCTGTTGGCGGGTGGTGCGCTGCGGGTGGGCAGTGCTCTGTGCTGCAGGCGGTGCTCTGCTCTGTTCTGCAGGTGAGTGTTGCTGTGTGCTATGAGCTGTGGTGAGGCAGGGGCCATCCTGAAGATGTTGACGATGCAGGTTTCAAAGAAATGGCACCCAGATTCAGTGAGTGTGCAGATTGAGCTATCGGGTCAATGACAAGCCAAGATCTTATCTGAGCATGTACTACCTCCAGGTACCATTTTTCTTAAGTCCGCCGCTGGGAGTTCAATGAGCCAGAGGCAGCGCATGCACAGATAAGATCTTGAGCCGAGAGCTCCATCTGCTCACGCACCGACTCCAGGCGCCACTGTTTGAAGCCCATCTTCAGGATGGCTGCTGCCTCACCCCAGCTCGCAGCACACCACCCTCTCACCCATAGCACAGAGTAGAGCACCACCCACAGCACAGAGCAGAGCACCGCAAGCAGCACACCGCCCACCCACAGCAAAGAGCATCTCACAGCTTGCAGCATTGCCCCTGCCTCCTCAGACCCCTCTCCACCACTGCCCGGTAAGCTACAGTCACATTATAAGACGCACCCCTCATGTTCCTCCCAAATTTATGGGAGGAAAAGTGCGTCTTATAATCCAAAAAATACAGTATTAAAATCAATTTTTTCTTGTTTTTTTTTTTCTTAACAATTTAACCAAGTTTATTTTAGACAGTAAGGGTCTTGACTGTGCAGTCAAAGCAGACCTCAGGGTAAATGTTGGGAAAATCTGGGAATTCTCTGTTGACTATGTCATTTGATTCATAAGTGATCAGAATCAGAGTTATTTTTGATCTTGGCCATTGACGGAAGGCGTTTGCTATAAATTGCAATCGACAATTCAACACTTAGTGAGGTGTAGATCCCGTGCCTGTGAAATCTCTACCCTGCACATTTATGGTACTATACAGAGAATACATCCTGCCATCACCGTAAATTTAAAGCGGGAAGAGGTTAATTTGCAACAGTCAAATAAAGACAGTTCTGGAAAAATGAAAAATATAAACATTCATTTGTGAATTTGACCTTCTGTTCTATCCCAGGGGTGGTTAGGAGGGCTTACCTATCTTGAATTTTAAAAACAAGAATAAATCATACAGTAGTGATTTCAGGATGACTGCAATTTTTTTCTACCTTAAGGCCAAGAAGGATAGCAATTTTCTACCCAAGAATAGAACTACAGAATGCAGCTAACATTTATTATATTCAGTGTTTTGGAGATGTATTTAATTTCAAGGCTGATAACCCTAGCGTAAAACAAAATTATGGACGAATACATTCACATGGACAATATACACTATATATATATATATATATAGATATATATATATATATATATTATATATATATATATATATATATATATATATATATATATCTATATATATATATATGTATTTATGTATATATATATATATATGTGTATATATATATATATATATATATATATACATTTATTGTTCAAAAATGTGTCTAAGGCCTCTTTCACACGTTCGTGAAAAACCACGCATGTTTTTCACGGACGTGTCAGAGGTGCGTTTTGCCCTTCGTGAGCCGTGTTTATAGCTCACGTGTGTTCTCCGTGTGTTATCCATGATAACACACGGAAAACGGAAACTTTCTACTCACCTGTCCCTGGCATTGCTGTCCATGGTGCTGATCTTCGGTCTCCGTTCCTGCTGACTCCCCGCTGCTGCTGCTTCCAGCCGCAGTGAAGTGAATATTCAATGAGCATAATGAGCAGCGGTCGGTAGCAAGTGACAGCAGCTGCAGAGACTGCAGGGCTGGAGAAGGTGAGTAAAGTTTTGTTTTTTTTTCTCACATACACATGTCTTTTCTCCGGTGCGTGTCACACAGAACATATCCGTGTGGTCCGTTTGCATTACGTGTGAGACGTTTGCATTACATGTGACACCCGTGATGCCAGAGAGAAAACAGACATGTCGGCGTGAGAAACACACGGACACATGTAAGTACGGAACGGACACACGTTCTGTGTGAAAATACTTACATGTGTCCAAAACCATAGGAATACATTGGTCTACAGTACGTGAGAAAACTGCCAAACACATACCCGAGGCACGGACGCGTGAAAGAGGCCTTAGTGAGTATTTCTCCTTTGCTGAAATAATTAATCTATCTCACAGGTGTGGCATATCAAGATGCTGATTAGACAGCATAATTATTGCACAGGTGTGCCTTAAGCTGGCCACAAAAAAAGACCATTTTAAATTGTGCATCTTTACAGTATTGGAAGGTGTCCAGGGAGATTAGAAAACCAGTCAGTAACTGGTGTGACCACTACTTGCCAGTCTGCCATCTGCACTGTACAGTGAAAACCAGAATTCATCCATAAAGAGAACACCTCTGCCAGACGTCATTGAATGTGACTAGTTCCACACTCAAGTCAGTTACAATGACAAATTGAATTCAGGTGGAGACCATGAGGATGACAAGTATGCAGATCAGCTTCCCTGAGACGGTTTCTGACTGTGCAGAAATTCTTTAATTATGCAAACTGATTGTTGCCGCAGCTGTCCAGGTGGCTGGTCTTAAGCGATCTTGGAGGTGAAGATGCTATACGTGGAGGAGCTGGGCTGGTGTGGCTACACGTGGTCTGCGGTTGTGAGGCCGGTTTGATGTACTGCCAAATACTCTGAGATGCCTTTGGAGATGACTTATGGTAGAGAAATGAACAATCAATTCATGGGTAACATCTCTGGTGGACATTCCTGCAGTCTGCATACCAATCGCCTGCTCCCTCGAAATGTGCAACATCTGTGGCATTGTGCTGTGTGATAAAACTGCACATTTTAGAGCGGCTTTAATTGTGGTCAGCCTAAGGCACACCTGTGCAATAATCATGTTGTCTAATCAGCATCTTGATATGCCACACCTGTGAGGTGGATGAATTATTTTGGCAAAGGAGAAGTTCTCATTAACACTAACATTAAATTTGTGAGCAATATTTGGTGGAAGAAAGCCTTTTGTGTACATTGTGTACAAGTCTTAGATCTTTGAGTTGAGATCATGGAAAATGAGAGCAAAAACAAAAGAGTTACATTGAATATTTTTGTTCAGTATAGAAAAAAGAAATAACCTTTTTATATTCCTTTTCACTACACAATATCATATCAATTGTTGACGCAGTAGGATGCACTGCATATAATTTTTAATCAAATCAATAATTAAACAATTATACAAAAACTGAGCAGCCAATTTACATTAACATATATTTTAATTTAAATTGCTGCTATATAAACTGTACTGATGAAACTGAGATAGCAAAAAAATGGTAAATTCATGTGTGCACAACAGCCATGACAGGGCATTCCTTTGTTCATATGAATTTACAATATCTGGTTTATCTCTCCTCGGCCAAGGTTTACAAAACTAAAAGGTAGGAAGGATCCAACACTAATTAAAAACAGCCTAAGACCCCCTTCACACGTCCGTGAAAATCACACACGTGTTTCACGGACGTGTCAAAGGTGCGTTTTCCCCTCCGTGAGCCGTGTTTATGGCACTTCGTGTGTTCTCCGTGTGTTATCCGTGATAACACACGGAGAACGGGAACTTTCTGCTCACCTGTTCCTGGTGTCGCTGTCCGTGGTGCTGAACTTCTGTCTCCGGTCCTGCCGACTCCCCACTGCTGCTGCTTCCGGCCGCAGTGAAGTGAATATTAAATGAGCATAATGAGCTGCGGTTGGAAGCAAGTGACAGCAGCGGCGGAGACAAGAGGACAGGAGAAGGTGAGTAAAGATTTGTTATTTTATACTCTGACACGTGAGTTTTCTCCGGCACGTGTCAAACAGGACCGCATCCACACTACATCCGTGTGGTCCGTATGCGGGCCGTGTGACACCCGTGATGCCGGAGAAAACAAGGACATGTCTACATGTAGAACACACGGGCACACGTTCCATAGCAAAACACGCACGAGTGCACAGACCCAGTGATTTTAATGGGTCTACGTGTGCCTGTGTCTCTGGTATGTGAAGGAACGGACCTAACACGTACCGGAGACACGTGCGTGTGAAGGGGGCCTTAAACTGTTGGGTGTAGTGCTCAGTCAAATAACTAGGCAGTCACAACTCCCAAATGTTTGCTACAAAGGAACAAAACTTACTAGCACCTCCTAATAGAATGAAGAGTGAACAGGTGCCAACTTCTGTGACTGCAACATATACTTACAAGAAAAGGTCTGGGTGGAAAATTGAGTAGCTAAGTACGTAAATTGCCACATTTATGTATGTCTACCAGCCTAGACAAGGCATTCTTTTAACATATATATATATATATACAAATATATATACACTGATGAGCAAAAGGATAAGAATGTTTTGAACTTTTGATTTTCAGGCTTCATATCTCCCCATCAGCATTGAACATGAGACTACCTTAATTTCCTAGACAACCATATAGGCTATCTCATACCTAACTTTGACTTACAATTATTTAGCATATGATTAGTTATGCAAAGTCTTGTTATGTCACTGCATTGTTTCTGTTTTGTGCTTAAAAATATCAATTTAAATTTTTATTATGATGTAAGTCCACATTTGGCTTTTCACTCTGCCTTCTGGACATGCGCTCAATCAGATTCATGCATATCTCGACCAAAATCTATCCCGGGTCTTTTTTACACGTTCCCACTGTTTGTGCATACTGGTTGACTCACTTGGGTATGTAATCACCTTTTTCTTCAACTCTACCCACAAGTATTTGATTATGTTGAGGTCTGGGGACTGTGGGGACCAGCATGGTCATTGAACCATTTTTTTTGCCAATCTTGATGTATGCATCAGGTTGTTGTCCTGCTGGAATAGTATGTCATCCTTTTCATACTCATAGTTCTCGAGGATATGAATAAACTCGTCTTGTAGGATACTCGCATATAACTCAGCAATGAGAACACCATAGATCCTGGTCAAGTATCCAACGCCTCTGGCTGTGAAAAAATCCCATAACATCAGGCTTCCTCCATCAAACTTGATAGTTCTTTCAATATCTCAATAGATTAGTTCAGATTTTCCTTGTTTCCTCCAGACCCATTTGCACTCATCTGAGTCTATTGACTTTCATCTCATCCCCAAAATCACTTGTTTCCAATCTTTTACTGTTCACTTTTCATACTTTTTTGCAAACTCGAGCCAACACTTCTTATGATGATAATGAAGTTGAGGCTTCTTCACCCTTTTTTTGTGTCAACATTCCAGATTTCTGTAACATGCATCGCACAGTGCTTGCATAGATGTCTGTGATCTGATTATTACAAAGCATATAAGCCGCCTCCACTGCTGTGTTTTTTGCACCAGAACTGATAGACTTTGTGATAAGCCAACTTGTTGACTCCGATATTTTGCCTGGACGCATACCTCTAGGCTTTTGAATGGATGGATGGAGTTCATTTCATATTCTTCTAACTCTCATGGCCTCACTTGATGCAGTTTGACAATTTTCTTGGCTGGGAGCCTATTATGGATTAGCTGAATGATGATGTTTCTCTTTTTTTGGGAAATCTTCTTCGTGCCTGCTCCTTGATTGGAACTTGGGACCCTTTGCTTGAGAAACAACCTAATAACATACTGGGCTATTAGGGAATGTGAGAACAGGTTATAATTTGTAGTATACAGGAAGAAAAATTGACAAGAATTTGCATAACTAATCAGATGCTAAATAGCTGCAAGTCAAATTTATGTAGGAGATAACTAGGATGATTGTCTATAAAATGAAGCTAGGTAGTGTCACATTTGAAGCTGTAGCTGATATGGAGCCTGAAAGTCAAAAGTTCAAAACATTGTTTCCATTTTTGCTTGTCAGTATATATATATATATATATATATATATATATATATATATATATATATATATATATATCTAAAGTTGCTATTGACTTGAAATTCTCACTAGATGTTGGTAACAACCCATCCAATTCACACAGGCAAAGGAATCAAACCAACGATGTCTATAAATTGAAGAGAACCTGTCCCCAGATTTTTCCTTATTAAACTAATAGAATCACCTTCTGCAGCTCCTGGGCTGCATTCTATGAAGGTGTACCTTGGCCCTGACTCCCCTTCCAGACCCCAAAAATAAATTTATAAAACTTGGCCGTTAGGTATGCTAATTACCTGTGTTGGCCAGATGGGCGGGCTTATTTCTGCTCCTTTCCCCCCTACTGCTGCAGAAAATGCAACAAGGAGGATGTTGGTGGGCGTCATCCCATCAATCAAGTGATCAGCAGGAGGGGGGAAAGAAGCAGAAAATGAGCCCGCCCATCTGGCCAACACAGGTAATTAGCATACCTATCGGCCAAGTTTTATAAAGTTATTTTTGGGGTCTGGAAGGGGAGTCAGGGCCAAGGTGCACCTTCCTAGAATGCAGCCCAGGAGCTGCAGAAGGGGATTCTTTTAGTTTAATAGGTACAAATCTGGTTACAGGTTCTCTTTAAGTTATGTGTCATTATGAGAAATGATACAAGGAAAAAAAAAACATGTAAAAAGCCATGGGAAGTCATGACACCAGCTGAAATCTATCATCTAGAATGCCCCAGCCAATCACCTGACCTGAATTAAAAAGAAAATTTAAGAAGGATCTAAAGTTCAGAATTCATAGAAGGAGCCCACAGAATCTGCAGAATTTGAAGAGTGTTTTTGTGGAAGAATTGACCAAAAACACAGCTGAGCAATGCATGCAAATTGTTTCTCCATACAGGAGACATCTTGAGGCTGACATCACTAACTAAGGCTTTTTTACAAAACATTAATTACTTATATTATTATTTCAGTAAGTGTGTTCAATACTTTTTCCTTGTGTAATTTTTCATTTTAAACATAACTTAATTTATGATTTCCTATGGTTTAATTTCTTTGACTGTATCTATTGAATAGGTGGCTACCAACATCTGGTGAGAAAATCATGTCAATAGCAGCTTTAGAAATATATTTGTTTAGAAAATTGGTGAAATTGGTGACTGTCATAGATGCGTAACGGGTGACAGACAGTGGTGTGGTGTCTGGCAATATAAGGGCACAGCATTTGGCTGCGCAAAATGCTCCCTTACTATCTATTATTCCTGTTGTGAGTATTCACTGTACTAGGGATCTCGTCTGCTGGGGTTTCATCCTTTTCCCTTTAAGATCCAGTGGAGCTCCTCTTCTGTTCAGCTGCCAATCATCTGCATTTCCCCTTGGGTTTAAATACTCCCACCTTTCCTGGGCTTGTGGTGGTGATATTATTCAGTTCACTCAATCTCTGGATGCAGGCAGGTGGCTTGCACTCTTCTGTAGTATTGTTGCTGAAACTTTGCTGAACTTCTACCTGAGTCATCTGTGGATAAGTAGTTCAAACACTTTTTTCCTGTGTGTCTTCCTTGTGCCTTCTTAAGTGTGTAGTGGGGTCAGGGCCGGTGTCAGCACCTGGCACACCTGGTGCCGGGGCCCTAGACCACCGAGGAGGCCCACTCGCGTTGGCAGGGGGTGCACCACCAATAGCGTTAAGCCAGGCGGCCGCTTTGGAGCCCGTGAGTCAGAGAGGAGAGGCCCAATGCCAGCGCTGCTCTGGCCCACTTATCCTCTCATGGGCCCCCCCTCCTGAGGATCGCACTTTCAATTGTATCGGCATCGCAGTGCTGTATACCCCCCAGAGCTCTATGTTCCTTCCACCCCAGTGCTGTATACCCCCCAGAGCTATATGTTCCCCTCCACCTCAGTGCTGTATACCCCTCAGAGCTGTACCCCCGTCTGAAGCTGTATGCCCCCTCCTCAATAATGTGTATGTCCCCCCGCAATGTGTATGTTCCCATCCTCTCCTGTGATGTATATACAGCAGTGTCTGTGTGCGGCCATGTCTATTAGTGACGGCCACCAATCGGTGCACCACAGTCACATGCCCTGGAGTAGCTGGATAGGAGACAAGTGGGGGAGGTGAATGAGGCTGTTGCCGGCTTCCCCATATTAATAATACATCTAATGTGTCTGTGTGTATGATGTGTGTCTGTGTGTGTCAGTGTATATGACTGTGTATACATTTATGTCTGTTTATGTGTGTTTTTCTGAATTTCTCTTTAAATATGTACATATACCTGTATGTGTATGTATCTGTATGTGCGTGTCTGTGTGTGGATGGGGCCCACTGAGACTCTTTCGCCCAGGGCCCACAAAAACCTGGAGCCAGCCCTGAGTGGGGTTAACGAAGAGCTCATCCCATCCATTCCTTATTTAGGGCCCAGCACTAGGGATATCTAGGGTAAGGTATCCAGCTCGGAGCACAGGTGAGGAACCTAACTATGGTTCTGAGGGACCCCACGGACCAGCGGTAGGTATAGTCAGGGGTCACCCATTTCCCCCCTTCCCTAGACACAGGGGTACCTTTCCCTTCCCTTTTGCCGTTTGCTTGGTACTTCCCCATACCTAGCATGACCATGATGTTTTCAATACGTATTCACTCACTGTATATATTTATATATTATTAGCTGAACTACTAATGTGGTCATCACTGTTAGACTGTAAGTTAGTAAGGGGCACCCATGTAACAGCCTATAGAAGCATCATCTATGTGCAACTTTATTCTAAGTAGCCATCCTCATTATTAATGAAAGCATTTCCCTCCAGGGTAACCTCCACAATATATCATAGTTATTCATCAGCATTGTGTTCAGGACTATTGTTTGAACCTGTTTTTGTATTACATAGAATGGCCTTTTTCGATGATTTTAAGTATGTTTCATCTCCTTTTTTGTGACTTGATGTTCATTTGCAATACACGGTCAGCAGAATAGTTCTTATAGGATTTCTTCTGCCATTTGTGAGCTGGTACCATATCAAAGTTTATCATCTCTTATCCATAAACTATTTTGACTGCAATTTAACCCAGAGCTTGAACTTTCTAATCTGATGAAAGATGGAATAAATCATTGTAAACTTACCGACGGGAGTGTCTTCATTAATTAGCAAGTAAGTATCAAAGAAGTAATTTAAGAAAAACGGAAGTCTGTTGTAGGCCAAACCTGAGGAATAAAGAACAAGAAGTGTTATTAGTAAGAAGGATAAAAAGTTGAAATATTTGTTTTCTTTCAATTTAAAGGAGACTTTACTCTAAGTGAGCATCACCCAAACAAATATGGTGCCATGGCATACAATAATCGAATGTGTATAGTTATGCTGTATGTTAGATATTAGAGTAAAGACCACTTTTGCATGTTGAATTTTAACCCTGCTGAACATTGTACTCAAATGGGAGATAAGCTACTGGTATTAGTGACTGGCAGTGGCTTATTCCCATCATTATATTGAAAATACATGTATTTTCAGTGAAGCCCTTCCTCCTTTTCTCTACATAGATCTGTAGATCTAAAAAATGAATTTCCTGCATCTTCTTAGAGAAAAGAATTCTACCTTTCTTTCTCGGTGCTCAGCATCTAATGATATGATTTAATCAAGAATCAGCAAAAACATTATTGCATGCCCTCATCATCTCCCACCTTGACTATTGCAACCTCCTGCTCTCTGGCCTCCCTTCCAACACTCTTGCACCCCTCCAATCTATCCTAAACTCTGCGGCCCGCTTAATCCAACTCTCCCCTCGCTATTCTCTAGCCTCGCCACTCTGCCAATCCCTTCACTGGCTTCCCATTGCCCAACGACTCCAGTTCAAAACATTAACCATGACATACAAAGCCATGTGCAACCTGTCTCCTCCTTACATCTGTGACCTAGTCTCCCGGTACCAACCTGCACGCAACCTCAGATCCTCACAAGATCTCCTTCTCTACTCCTCTCTTATCTCCTCTTCCCACAATCGCATACAAGATTTCTCCCGTGCCTCCCCCATACTCTGGAACGCTCTACCTCAGCATATCAGACTCTCCCCAACCGTGGAAAGCTTCAAGAGGAGCCTCAAGACCCATCTCTTCCAACAAGTCTACAACCTACAATAACCCTCAGTCCAGTACACCACTGTGCAACCAGCTCTGTCCTCACCTATTGTACCATCACCCATTCCCTGTAGACTGTGAGCCCTCGCGGGCAGGGTCCTCTCTCCTCCTATACCAGTCTGTTTTGTACTGCTAATGATTTTTGTACGTATACCCTCTTTCACTTGTAAAGCGACATGGAATAAATGGTGCTATAATAATAAATAATAATAATAATAATGATTATTATAATATTATTATAATACTATTATAATATATATATAATATAATATATTATAATATTATATTATTATAATACTATTAATTAAAATATAATAATATTAATATATAATTATATCATTATTAATAATAATAATTATTATTATTATTATCTCACTTAAATGAAAACATGTTTACTATATCTTCCATGTTTTATGTTAAAAAGTAAAGCCCCCTAACTTATCAAATTTTGTCTACTTTACAGCATCAGAACTCATAAGTGGAAAAACAGTTAGTGAATTTGTTGAATATAAAAAATAATAATAGTGATTAACTGAACTGGTATTGTTTCCTTATACTTTAAATAAACATATAATGACTAGAAATGTAACATTAAAATTGCAACTTTCTTTAAAGGGGTAGTCCACTACTTGGGAATTCAGAAAAGAGAGAAAGGTAGATATAAATTTACAGGCATCAGAATGGTGCACTGTTACTCATTCTGCTGTTGGCTTTGTATAATGAACCATTCAGCCTTTCAATATTGTTTATGAAGCACATATGAAAAAATGAGTACATGGAAAAAGTGTATACAGTTTATTTGACTGGTACTTGACTATTGTTAGAGTAGGTAGGTCGAAATTCTTTTTATTATTTGTGTCTTTTGTGCTTAAATGACAAAATGTCAATACATGAAAATACTGTTTTGGACTGCTAGATGGTGAGAGGTTAGGGTTAAACAAGTTGGCCACGTTTTGTAAAACTCCTTCTTAAATACTATATATCCCCATGAAAAATAAAATCAGATACCTACCGTACCTGCACTATAACAGCAATGTCGGCATTGGGTCTTTTGTTCCTCTCATGACATTGCTGCGCCACGTGAGTGCTGCAGCCAATCAATGCCTGCTAATGGGCTGAAGTACACAGGGGGCACCAGCAGACCTGGTGGCCTCAATGTCTGGTGGTGACGGGCAAACCATTTATGCCTAACCCCTAACTCCCTCGCATTCCAAGACAGTATCTTCATGAATTGACATTTGTAATTTAGACCACAAAATATTCAGATAAAAAGGACTTTCGACCCTCCACCCAGGCAAACATTAAATGATTACATAATAGTTAAAGCTACAATTGAACAGTTTAGATCAAAGCATACTCATGTGGGTGAATGTCCCAGTCAAGATCCAGACCTAAATCTCATTGAAAATCTGTGGCAAGACTTGAAAAATTAGTTTTCACAGATGTCCTGCATCCAATCTTACTGAGTCAGCACTATTTTGTAAAGAATGGACAGAAATGTCAGTCTCAAGATGTGTAAAGCAGGTAGAGACATACCCCAAAAGACTTCCAGCATTAACTGCAGCAAAAGGTGGTCCTACATAGTATTGACTCAGCGGGGCTGAGTACAAATGCATTTCACAATTTTTAGATTCATGTCTTTAAAAGATTTAGAGAACAATGTATCATTTACTTTACACTTCACAAAAATTTGCTTCTTAAGGATGCTTTACACGCTGCAACATCACTAGCAATATCGCTAGCGATCGCACCCGCCCCTGTCGTGCGTACGTCATGGGCAAATTGATACCTCCGGCGAACAATATCGCTAGGACGCGTCACACATACTTACCTTCCTAGCGAAGTCGCTGTGGCCGGCGAACAACCTCTTTTTTAAGGGGGCGATTTGTGCGGTGTCACAGCAACGTCAGTCAGCAGGCCACCAATAGAAGCAGAGGGGCAGAGAGCAGTCGCATTCACGTTACTCCCACCTCATTGCCGGAGGACGCAGGTACGTTGTTGTTCGTCGTTTCTGGGGTGTCACACGTTTTGATGTGTGCTGCCTCAGGAATGACGAACAACCTGCATCCAAAATGAGCAGCAATATTTGGGAAAGGAACAACGTGTCAATGATCAGCGATTGGTGAGTATTTTTGATCGTTGGCGGTCGCTCGTAGGTGTCACACGCAACGACGTCGCTAACGAGGCTGGATGTGCATCACGAATTTCGTGACCCCAGCGATTTCTCGTTAGCGATGTCGTTGCGTGTAAAGCGGCCTTTAGTGTTGGACTATCACTAAACATGTCTCATAGTGAACTATTCGGATTTCAGATTATTTGAGACAAATAATTTCTATTATACGTGTATTCATCATGAATAATGAACAAAATGCAAATCAATGGGAAACGTAAATGATTTTTAAGAGGATCTTGGAAGTCACTCTGGGAGGGCATTTCTGACTCACATTTGGTTTCTGGGAACAATGTTGGCAGAGTGGATTAAAAGCATGAAAATAACACTGAGATTCCCTGCGGCTGTCACACTACTTCTGGGTTCGCTAGAGGGACCTCATGTGGCTGTTTTAAAATTATTTAAGTAAACAATTTAAAAAAAGCTTGTGTCCCCCTCCCCCCCCAATTTTAAATCCCAACCAAGCTAAAGCCACCCTGCAGCCTCTCAGAATTGCTTGCTGCATCCATTAGATGCGACAATTTCGGCGCTTTACCCAGCTCATCCCGATTGCCCTAATATAGTAGTAATTGGGGTAATACAAGAGGATAATGACGACTGTGATTTGTAAAAAATCACAGCTGCCATTAATCCCTGGATTAGTAATGATATGAAGGAAAACTGAAAAGACATAAGGTGCTAATACGGTACTAACATAAAAACGTTGGTAGATAATGTCTGATGTGCTCATCTGATGCAGTTGTGAAAATAGTTACAACCACTAATAAAGCGTGTAAGTTATGTCTGCAGGAGGCAGTCCACTTCTTTGTTTTTTGATGCTGGATTAGTAATGGGAAAGGATCTATGGGACCCCCAAGTATTTATCTTGTAAATAAAAATAAATAAAACACAAAACAGAGAAAATTCCTTTAAAAAACAAAACACCATCTTTTTCCAATTTATTAAGCCCCAAACCACCCATGTCAGATGTAATCCACACCACGAAGTCCCACAATTATCCTGACTCTGCTACATACTGAAGTCGCAGCGCACATTACGTTTTGATGAAGTTTTGATGTGGTTTTTTTTTGCCAGTGTGACGCCCTGGCCTATCAGGTCGTCACAGGGTATTGCGCAATCTGCCCTTCTGCACAGTATCCACCTCCTCCTTGGTTACGGGTCCCTGACCTTTGGTGTTGCCAATAACAAGCTAATCAAAATCTTAGGAACACTCTGCACCACACCCACCAGACACACCAGTGGCTGACGTGCAGGGAATAAAGTCGCCCACTTGGGGGGTTGGTTAAGGGGAGGTCAGGAGTGTTAGCAGACAGTCAGTTGTGAAGTGACTTTCAAGAGGAGAGGTCACAAGGGAGTGTAGTGTTGGAGGTGGAAGTGAGAGAAGGTCAGGAGCAGGGCTCCTTGGTTTACTAGGTGGCAAACGTTGGTCTGGTCCTGGTAGGAGCTAGACCCCGGTCACAGGGGGAACGTGACAAGGGGCACGGACTGTCGAGGAGGACAGCCGGCGGCCTTGTGCCATCACTGGGCAGGGGCCAGGGCACGACGGGGTACGTGGACCCTAGGTCAAGAAGGAGCTTCAAGCGTCTTGACAATTTACCCGAGGAGGACGGACCCTTCAAGATCCGTTCTCCACCCGCTCCAAAATCAGGGTACTAGCGCAACGAGGGAGATAGGACTTTCCCACTACATAGTCCAGAAAATCCCAAGCGTGAACCCTGAGAGCAAGCTCACCCAGTTAGCCATACTGGTGAGCGGGACCCGATAGTTCTATGCTAGAGGGACCATTTAGAAGTGAGGTGCCACAGAAAAGGCCACAGGCTAACAAGCAACACCAACGGGCACGGGATCCAGGCGTGCTCCCTCCCTGCTGCAGCGGTGCTAAGAACTTTGGTTTACCACCTTTGCTGGTGTCAGCGTTATTGGACTGAGTGAGTACTAAAGTGATCCCTGACCGTCCCAATTGCACCTCTCTGTCACCAACACCGAGTCCCAGGGCATTCCCCCTACCCATGGAGGGGTTAAACATCTAGCTGCCCACACCATCGCCACTGGGTACTCCCCATTGCAGCGGTGGTACTACTCCTTACCACGCACCACGGGTGGTGTCACGAACTGTCCATACAATCCCCTGTAAATAACCCCCCTTTAATTAAGAGTGGCCGCGTGACACCGACCCCCGGGCCCGGAGACCCCTCGAGCAACCGCGGATCCTGATCCGAGCAGTGGCGGCAGGCTGCTGACGCGGTGGCGGCATACCAGGAGATGCAGATTTGATGTATAAATTCCAGCACCAAATCTGCATGCACCTCCTGGCAGAAAACCACACAAAATATGCGGTTTTGATACCTTTTCTGTGGGGTTTTCTGCCAGGAGTTGCAAATTTAGTACAGAAATCTGGTACACACATTTCTGCACCAAATCTGCATCTCCGGGCAGAAAACTACACCTAAACTGTGTTTCTTGACAGGAGATTCAGATTTGGTGCTTACATTTATACACCAATTTTTTGCACTATATCTGGTGTATAAATTTCTGCACCAAATCTGCATCTCCTGGGAAAAAAATGTACTGAAATCGCGTTCATTTTTGGTGAAGTTTCAGTGCGTTTTTGCAAGGAGATGCAGAAATGTCTGCAACCAGATACTCAATGTGCACATATCGCTAGATCTGGCAATCTGGCAGTGGGTTAAACTGAGTTCACTAAGAGCAGTGGAGGATCCCTGAGTGTGAACTCTGGTGACCAGACTATCGAATTGCTGGATTGTCATATTGATGGACATGGCGGCATAGCAATCCAACAGTCTGGCAGCTGTGAGGCCCAAAAACTTTAAAAGAGCCTTTAAGAGATCCTTTAAGTTTGTTGGAGTTTCCAGCTGTTGGGACTCCTGAATGCTGTGAACACTGATAACAGACTACAGCCTCCAAATGTCCCAGCAGCTGGGAACTCAATGAATGTTAAAGGCTCTCTTAAAGGCATCCTTAAAGTTAAAAAGTTACTGGTTTGACAACTTTCGTGAGACCCAGTGGCTGTCATCTCTGGTAACCTTTAGATTACCAGAGCTCACAGCCACCAGGTTTCACGGCATCTGTGAGATCCAAAAACCTTAAAGGAGTCTTTAAGATAACCTTTAGGTTGCTTGGCGTTCCCAGCTGTTGGGACACCTGGAGGCTGTGAACTCTGATAACAGTTCACAGTCTTCAGATGTCCCAGCACCTGGGAACTCAAGGAATGTTAAAGGGTCTCTTAAGGGCTTTCTTAAAGGCTCCTTTAAAATTATTGACAGGTGCTGGGAAACCCAGTGGCTGTGAGCTCTGTTAACATAAAGGTTTCTGGTGCTCACAGCAGTGAGGCCTGGAAACCTTAAAGGAGCCTTTAGGAGAGCCTTTAAATAGAAGTCCCAGGAATTTCGAGCTCCATAGGGTTCCAATGGTAGAAATGTCAAATGACCCCTCTCTGGGACTTCTAGTGTTAACGTTCCTTCAGTTCCCACCTGCTGGCACTCCCAAGCACAGTAATGCCAGTAGCAAAAATGGCTACAGCATTACTGTGATTGGAAAGCAATCCCAACATGTCTAGTGGCTGAAAATCAGGCACAAGCATGCTGGGAGGGGTATTGAAACTCACAAGGCAAATTCCAACCTACTCGATGTGTAACAGATATCAGGAATACCTTAATATTCATGTAAGTAACGATTAGTGCCAAGTATATTCGCTCATCACTAAATATCATATTTAGTGCATTTCAATTTGTTTCACACATTTAATGATATTCCAGTGCATTTCAATTTGTGGGTTTAATGTGAAAAAATATGGAAAAGGTCACGGGGTATGGGTAATTTTTTTTTACAGCACTGTATACAGTGAAGAAAATAATTATTCGATCCCTTGCTGATTTTGTAAGTTTTAAGGGTACTTTAATTTTAACAGTAAGAGATAGAATATCCAAAATAAAATACAGAAAGTCACATTATATAAATTATATAAATTTATTTGCATTTAACAGGGAGAAATAAGTATTTGCTTCCCTACCAACCATTAAGAGTTCTGGCTCCTACAGATCCTTAGATGCTCCTAATCAATTTGTTCTCATCATTAAAGACAGTTGTCTTAATTGTCACCTGTAAAAAAACTCCTGTCCACAGGCTCAATTAATCAGTCAGACTCTATTACCTCTACAATATGGGCAATACCAAAGAGCTTTCTAAGGATGTCAGGGACAAGATCATAGACCTGCACAAGGCTAGTGTACCGCCCTGCTCTCAGCTGCCGAGCTGCTCGGATCCGGACCTTCTGTTGGTGGCTCGAGGATCTCCGGACCCAGGGGTCTCGCGGTCACTTCAATCAAAAAGGAGGTTATAGTAGTGGATGTAGGACGTATATGTACGGGCTGAGCCGTATTAAGTTCGTGACGCCACCCACGGTGTGTGGTGAAGTTGGACACCACCGCTGCAGCTACGGGGGCACCCGGGGGGATATTGTGCAGCAAGTTGTTAACCCCTCCGTGGGCAGGGATGGTGGCCCCGGGACCCATTGGGTTTTTGGTGCAGGGAGATGGGCGACCGCAGGGTGCTGGTGTACTCACTATTGAAGGAAACACACGAGTCTCTGGTAAACCAAGGTGATGGTGGTCAGTGCCCGCAGCCGGCTGCGTTCTGGTTCCCCCACCTGACTGGTGGTCTCTGTCTTTCTCCTGCACCTTTTTAGAATGGTGGACTGCCTGTGCTTGCAACTTCAGGAGTCCGCCCCCGGCTGGATGTGGCCTAAGGAGCCCTTGCTCGCAGACACTGGCCCGTGGGATCTCTGAGCCCTGGCGGTGGCCTTTTATCCCCCTCGGTGGGCTGTTGTCTTCTAATAGGGACTTTGGGTGGGACAGGACCTCTAGTCCTGGCCTCAATCAGTTAACTAACAAGCTCCAGTAGCTTCTGGACTTGGCTTCAAGGTCCGAGTACCCCCCTGTGTGCTCCGGTTTCCGAGTCGGTTCCCCAGGTCGGTACCGGCGGGCCACTACTCTGTCACGGTCCACCTCGGTTCCAACGAGCCATCTTCCCGGCTCCTGCAGACGGAGACCGCCATCTGCCTCCTAGCCAATGGCACCAGGGCTCCTACCCTGGTGCCGTTCAATTTGGGGTATTCGCCTCTGCTGGAGCTGGACACAGCTCCAGCCCACACTCCTCTCCAACTTGAACTCTAACACTTAACTCACTGTTTTCCTGCCTCGGGCTGTCTAGACTCCTTGGTGGGCATCTTCCAACCACCTGGTTCCGCCCCCTGGTGTGTCTACCTAGCTCTGAGGGGGATGACTAGGGTTTTAAAGGTTGGCTGATGTCACCTGTGAGGGAAGGGTGTTGTGCAGGGGCCTGTTTGTGACTACCTGGCCCGGCCAGGGCATCACACTGGAATGGGCTACAAAACCATAAGTAAGACGCTGGGTGAGAAGGAGGCAAATGTTGGTGCAAAAGTAAGAAAATGGAAAAAATACAAAATGAGTGTCAATCGACATAGGTCTGGGGCCCCATGCAAAATCTCACCTCATGGTCATGAGGAAGTTGAGAGATCAGTCTAAAACTACACAGGGGAAACTTGTTAATGATCTCAAGACAGCTGGGACAACTGTCACTAAAAAAACCACTGGTAACACATTTCGCCGTAATGGATTAAAATCCTGCAGTGACCACAAAGTCCCACTGATGAAGAAGGCACATGTGCATGCCTGTCTAAAGGTTGCCAATGAACACCTGAATGATTCTGAAACTGATTGGGAGAAGGTGCTGTGGTCAGATGACTCAAAAATTTAGCTCTTTGACCTTAACTCAACTAGCCATGTTTGGAGGAAGGGAAATGCAGACTATGACCCAAAGAACACTGTCCCCACTGTCAAGCATAGAGGTGAAAACATTATGTTTTGAGCATGTTTCTCTGCTAATGGCACATGACTACTTTACCGCATCAATGGAGCCATGTACCATAAACTCTTGAGTGACAACCTCCTTCCCTCTGCCAGGACTTTAAAAATGGGTTAAGGCTGGGTCTTCCAGCAAGACAATTACTCAAAACATACAGCCAAGTCAACAAAGGAGTGGGTCAAAAAGAAGCACATTAAGGTCATGGAGTGGCCTTGCCAGTCTGCAAATATTAATCCCATAGAAAACTTATTGAGGGAGCTGAAGCTCCGAGTTACCAATTGACAGCCTCAAAATCTTAATGATTTAGAGATGATCTGCAAAGAGGAGTGGAAAAAAATTCCTTCTAACATGGGCGCAAACCTCATCACCAACTACAAAAAACGTCTGACTGCTGTGCTTGCCAACAAGGGTTTTGCCACCAAGTATTAAGTCTTGTTTGCCAGAGGGATCAAATACTTATTTCTCTCTGCAAAATGCAAATAAATTAATATAATTTATACAATGTGATTTTCTGGATTTTATTTTGGATATTCTATCTCTCACTGTTAAAATTAACCTACCCTTAAAATTATAGACTGCTCATGTCTTTATCAGAGGGCAAACTTACAAAATCAGCAAGGGATCAAATACTTATTTCCTTCACTGTATATGTATTAGCGCTGTGGATTTAAGCATGCATCCTAGGATGTATGATGCATTTACACTGTCTGATAATACTTCAGAGATTATCATTAATGACCCATCGTTCATCATAACTGTGTCATGTGAATGAGTTCAGTGACTGAACAAAGTGCCCAAAAATGCTCATTCAGCGTGTATGAAATTGTTTATGCAAGCAAAAAGATTGTTGTTCATCTTTCAAAAATTGTCCAGTGTAAATGGAGATTGTTCACTCGTTGAGCCATTGGTTGGAAACTCAAATCCTCAATAGGTATAGCTATATTGTGATTGTTTGATCATGCTCCAAGGTGATTGTTCTGAATCAGCTGAAACATTACAACAATTTCATATATTTATTTGTCATATTAATCATCGTTTTCATTGCAAATGCGAATGTTCATATGAAACTGTGAACTTGATTATTGAACACTTTATCTCTAATGTTTTTTTAATTTTCTTTGTGCAGTATCAACGTAAATGTTTACATACTTTATTAGTATTATGTATTTTACATAAATACTATCACTTATGGGATTCTATAATAAAGACTATTTGTACTGTGAACACAGTGCTCGATCTTCGATATTACAATGTACGTGGGGCTGCTGATAAGTCTTTGGCTTTGTGATCTTTTTTTGTTTCTATGGTAATGAATGTTACATCACCTGAAAGCATTATGTGTCTAATATATGTTTTCAAAATGTTGTATTTGTTGCTTATGTCAACAGTGTTCTACGCACGCGGGAAAACTAAATGGCGGAGTCCAATGCAATATTCACAGCAACTGAGAGCAGAGGAGTGATAAAATTTGTGTTTCTGCAAGGAAAGTCTGCAAAGGATATTCATGGTGATATGTCGCCCTTCATATTCCACAGTTAAGAACAGGGTTGCCAAATGTAAAACTGGTCACTTCAGCACCAATGATGAGGAATCTCATGGATGACCTAGAATAGTTGTTGTTCCGGAGATAATTGCTGCTGTGCACAACCTCATACTGGAGAATCAACAAATTTCAGCTAAAGCAATTGCAGACCTCATGGGGATTTCCAGTGAATGTGTTTGTGTCATTATCCTTGAACATTTGGACATGAGGAAGCTATCTGCAAAGTGGGTCCCCAAATGTTTGACAACAGATCAGAGAAGCATGCGAGTGAAAAGTTCCTGGTCAATTTGTTAGCGTTTCCGAACTGATAAGAACTTCTTCCATCAACTGATCTCTATGGATTAGACCTGGATTTATTTGTATGACCCTGAAATCAAGGTGCACTCAAAAGAGTGTGGTCACAGTGGTTCTCCTCATCCAAAGAAGTTCAGGGTGCAAAAATCAGACACTAAGGTGATGGCATCTGTGTTCTGGGATAAGGAGGGCATGCTGCTATTGGACTACCCTTAAAAGGGTTCCACCATCAATGCAAGGTATTATATTGAACTTTTGGACCAATTGAAGGCAGCTCTGAAGGCCAAAAGGTGCGGCAAGCTGTTCAAAAGAATCTTATTTCTGCAAGACAATGCCTCCACTCACACTGCACAAGCGACCAAGGCAAAACTGGCAGATCTGGGCAACCAAAATTTCTGTGATGAAAAATAGCTGGAAAATGATAGTGTCACGGGCGGAGGAGGGGACGCCGCGCTCTCCCACTGCTCGGGTCCGGCTGCCGCGGCTGCTGCGGCCTGCTGCTGCTCGGTGGCTCGAGCGATGGGCCGGACTCCAGCGGCGCTCCTCGCCCGTGAGTGAAAGGGGATTGGGATTTGGGATAGTCTATTGTCCGTGACGCCACCCACGGTTGTGGTGATTTGTTGACACCACCGCTGCTCTGTATGGAGATCCCGGGAGGGATGGTATGGAGCAGCCAGGTGTTGTGTTGCCCCTCCATGGGTAGGGGTTGGTGATCCTGGGGCCCAGTGATGAGGTGGGAGATGCAGGGCTTGGTGGGCGCAGGGACGCGGGGGCAGCGCTGTGCCTTGCGGCACTGTGGTACTCACTCAGCCTGAGACGATGACACAGTTCTCGGTAAAACACACGGCTGGAAAGACGGTTCCCACGGACGGCTGCACTTGCTTTCCCCAGTAGGTGACGGTCCCTCTGTCCTGCACCTAAGTTGATGATGGTTGCGATGGGTTCCCACCGGTAACCCGCTCCCCGGCTTGGATATGGGCCGGAGGAGCCCTACTTTGCCCGCAGGCGCCGGCCCTGAGAAACTGGTGCCCTGGTGGTGGCGGTGTCTCTCCGTAATGATCGGACTGTTGCCTTCAATCGGGACTTCCCCTTCACTGACGGATTTGGCAAATTCACGGCGACTCCTAGCCTTGCCGGGGTCCGAAAGGCCCCTGCCCTGGTGCTGACTGTTCTTCGTATACTGCTCCAGACCGCCGTGCCACTACCCGTCCGCGGTCCTTCCAGCAACCTCCAAGCAGTCACCCCTGCGGACTATCACCGCCGTCTGCTGACCTTGCTGGCACTGTCCGGGGCACACAAACCCGGACCAACTTCAGGCTTTACTACTGTCACTTTGCACTTTAGCTCCACTTCACTGTTTACTCAAGCTCTTCCCTGAGCTAAACTGATTACTCCTTCTACTTCACTCCTCTAAACTCATCTGCTTGTTTACTCCTCACTCTAGCTCTTCCCTGAGCTGACTCTACTCTAGCCCTCAGCTAGACTTCAACTGCCTGGTTCTTCCCGCCTCCAGAGCTGTGAACTCCTCGGTGGGTGGAGCCAACCGCCTGGCCCACCCCCTGGTGTGGACACCAGCTCCTGGAGGAAGGCAACAAGGATTTTTGGGTTAGCTTTGGTGTTCCTAACTGGGGTGTAGGGTGTGGTGGTGTGATGACCTGTGACCCTTGGCTTGCCCAGGGCGTCACAATAGTAGTAAGGACTAGAAGGTGTGGCAAAAGGAAGATAACACACAATCAAACTTTTTCTAGCAAGTTCATTAAACTACATGAATAATCACTGTTTTCCTCTTCCACCCTGTGTACCAGCATCTGTAATTAGTTGCAGTCAGACTGCTATAGACGCCCCCCACCATCTGTGTCCACATCTGTGATTGGTTGCAGACCAGTTGTATTGCAGTGCAAAAATCAATAAATAAATCATTTTAAAAAATGACATGGGCTCCGGCTCTATTTTTGATAACCAGCACACATAAAACAAACAACTACGGGCTTCATCAACCAGCTATCTGTTTAACATGGTTGTTTAGCAAAAATAGATGGAATCCTACACTATTAAAATTTATTTGAATAAATAGTTTTAAAAAACACCGTGGGGTCCACTTTATTATGACTAGGCTTCACCAACAAAAGAAAACGTTGACTGTACACAATGACAATATAGGGTTAAAATTAGTTTTATTCTATTTTCATTTGTTGTTACTCATTTCCAACAGTACAAAAAAAGACAATACCCAAACACCTGAAACACAGACTATTACCGCTTTGCAGGCTCGACTACTGGAGAATACAATTATTATTTTAACTCATGATTAATACCTGGAGATTTCGACACGGTTGACTGTGTTTTGCTTACTCAGCCCAGGTCTTAGCTTCTGTTTCTTGCACAAAATCAAATCTCCTAGTAATTGTCTTGCTTCATTCTTGATTCTTTCTGCTCAGTTATGCAACATCGTATTTACAGAATAAAATAATATGTAGCCATTCCACATCTTTTTGTGCATTTCTACTTTCCGCCTATTAATTACTAAGAGCTAATGTCGTTATCACACCCACTCGAGAATAAGCGATTCTGATTATACACAATGCAGCTTATGGGTTTTTATCCTCTTCTTTATAGTAAATCCTCAGACAAAGCTTGGCAGGTAATTACTTTGTAGTTTAATAATTAGGTAAAGATTATTTTTCCTATTGTAAATCAAACCAACTAATGTTGAAATATGTTGCGGCTAAGGACTTTTCATCATGGATAAAAAATATAAGTCAACAATCAATCAGGGCCAACCAAACCAAAAGATTGATTCAAACTTTACAGCATTAAGAAGTAATTCGAGTTTTCTACACTTTTCCTGCGTATATTTCCACAAACCCTATGCCTCTTGGTTTCCCATGGTTAATTGTCAGACATCAGAACTAATCATAGGACAGAAATGTGAAAAATGAAAAATTTCCTTCATCTGTTATGTGACTAGTCCAAGAGAACATTGATTTGATTTTTAGGAAATAAAATTAGCAAAAACGCACATTGATTTGTATTTTTCCCATTTTAGTCTATTGAGTCTAAAAATATAAATCCATAATTAAGAATGGACTGATCACTACTTTGATGGATTCAGAAATATAGAATTTTATAAACAAGGACTCAAAGTATATAGCAATAATCTTAAGATTTATGACCCATATAGGGAAGATACTGTGATTGGCTAACCCTGTAAATCTATGCTGGTTAAACTTAGCTCACATCTTCATCTGACCTTTATTTGCTATTTAAAGGTAAAGCATATGTTTGATAAGAGCATGTCTATCCCGCTGACCTTGACGTTCACTGAAAAAGAAAACTACCCTTAGAATAAATTGAACAAAATGTGATATGACCAGGTATTTATAATAAAGCCATGGTGTTTACTAAAAAAGACAAGAGGGGCTACAATTATTTAAGTTTATTATTTAAATGGTTACCATAATTTTAATAAACTTATTTCTAGAGATGGGCAAATAGTGAAATATTGGGATTCAAATTATTCAAGCAGAATAATTTTGATTATTTGCATATTCCTACCGAATAATGAACCCAATCCAAGGCAATGGGAAACTCAAATAATTTTCTGGAGGACCTTGGAAGTATGTCTGTGTAGGCAGTAAAAATGCTGCAATGAATGGAAAAATGCTGAAACTGAATGGGAAAGGCATGGGGAAGACGCCTGGATGCATTTGTGACTCACATTTCGTTTCTGGGAATAATGCTGTCAGAGTATTACTGGGATTAAAGCAGGAATATTACACTTACTGAGATTCCCGTGGTTGTCATAGTACTTCAGGTCCGATCATTAAATCTCATGCATATTCACTGCTTCCCTTGCCCACCCTCTGTGACAGCATCTGTGATTGACTGCAGTCAGGCTGCTGATGTGCTGGCATCTGTGATTAATTGACTTCACAGTACCTGCCGGGGGCAGGACGTGGAGTGTAAAAATAAATAAATAATTTGAAAATATGTTGCAGGTTCCCCCGTATTTTGATACCCAGTGCAGATAACACAGACAGCTGCAGGCAGTAGCCCTCAGCTGTGTTCTTTATCTTGGATTTGAATCAAAATATGAGGGACTCCATATGTCTTTTTTTAATTATTTAAATAAATAATTAAAAAAAATACGGCATGCGGTTCCCCCAATTTTGATACACAGCCAAAATAAAGCCAACAACTGGGAGCTTGTATTCTCAGGCTGGGGAGGTCAATGGTTATTGGACCCTCTCCTGCCTAAAAATAGCAGCCCACAGCCATCCCAGAATTATTGCATCCATTAGATACGACAATTCCAGCCCATTACCTGGTTCATCCCGAATGCCCTGCAATTGGGGTAATATAAGGGGTTAATGACAGCTGTAAATTCTCAAAAAATCCCAGCTGTCATCAAGCTCAAGGTTAGTAATGGGAAGAAGTCTATGAGACCCCCAATTACTAACTCTGTAAATAAAAAGAAATAAACACAGAACATGTAAAACATAAAAAACACCCTTTTTTATTATCCATCAAAACACTCCTTCAGGTACAACGTAATCCACATGAGGTCTCACGATAATCCTAACTCTCCTACATCCGAGGTTGCAGTGAGCGGTCACATTAGAGAACATGACCGTGCACTGTGGTGTCAGGGACACACTTACTGAGCCGCAGCTATGACTGCAGGTGAACTGACCTCTGGTGAACTCATTGAACTCAGTGACCTCACCTCAGGTGAAGTTATTGAACTGAATGCCGGATTATCGGAGTTCATTGACTTCACCAGAGGTCACAGCTGGGGTTCCCATGGTGCTCCAGCTGTGACCTCAGGTGAACTGACCTGAGAGGAACTCAATGAACTCAGTGACCTCATCTCTGGTAAACTTATTGAACTCAGTGATTTCTGGATTAGGCAATGTGTGTATATTGAGTATCTGGTTGCAGACATTTTTGCACCAAATCTGCATCTCCTGGCAAAAAAATGCACCAAAACCGAGATGCAGTTTTGATGTGGTTATGACTCAGCTTTGTGCCAGGAGATGCGGATTTGTTGCATAAATTTGTTACAGACAAACCATCATTTTGGTGTGTTTTTTGCTATGAGATGCAAATTTGGTGCAGGAATGTCTGCAACAAATCTGCAGCTTTCTGCTAGGAGATGCAGAGCCATGATGTGGTTTTGATGTGTTTTTCACTTGGTTTTCTGCCAGGAGATGCAGATTTGTTGAAGAAATTTGTTGCACACGTTTTTGCAACAAATCTGCATCACCTGACAGAAAACCGCATCAAGAATGTGTCAAAATCGCAGATTTGATCTGCAACAAATTTCTACACTAAGGGGTACTTTGCACGCTACGACATCGCTACTGTGATGTCGTCGGGGTCAAATCGAAACGGTAACAACGTTGCAATGTGTAAAGCCTAGATGCGCCGATAAACGATTGCAAAAGCGTTGAAAATCGGTGATCTGTGTAGCGTCGGTCATTTTCATAATGTCGCACCAATAGGAGATACGATGTTGTTCCTCGTTCCTGCGGCAGCACACATTGCTGTGTGTGAAGCCGCAGAATCGAGGAACATCTCCTTACCTGACTCCACCGGTTATGCGGAAGGAAGGAGGTGGGCAGGATGTTTACGTAGCGCTCATCTCCGCCCCTCCGCTTCTATTGGCCGCCTGCCGCGTGACGTCGCAGGGCAGGTAAGTGCGTGTGAAGCTGCCATAGCGATAATGTTCGCTACAGCAGCTATCACAAGATATCGCATGTGCGACGGGGGTGGGTACTATCGCGCTCGGCATCACTAGCCGATGCTAGAGATGTCGCAATGTGCAAAGTACCCCTTAACCCCTTAATCTGCATTTCCTGGCAGAAAATGAGTCAAAACTGTATTGCTGTGCGGCCTTGTCCTGCAATCCAACAGTCGAGAATATGGCAATGGGTTCCACTTTCACTCACAGCAGCGGGTTGAACTTACATGGAGGGAAACGGGGAGACCCGAGTGTGAATTCCAGTAACCTGACTGCCAGTTTGCCGGACTTCTGTGCAGCCATGTCTCTCAATGCAACAATTCAGTGATCCACCAGTGGGTTCCACTTTCAGTGAGAGCAGGAAGTTCCACTTTCACTGAGGGCAGCGGGGAACCCCCAGTGTGAACCCCAGTGGTCCGACTGCTGGATTGCCAGTTTGCTGTACCACCGTGTCCCGGTTAATCAATCCATGTTAACAGAGGAGTAAAGAAGTGGGGAAGGCTCAGGATCTTTAGCATTGAGATGCTGTATGAAGAGCAGTCCGGAGATCTCCCTTTTTGGAAAGCTTCTCCAGTGTCTCTCCACTGCCCTTCTTTCCTGAATCTCTATACAAGCATTGCTCCCCAAATAGCAGTAAGTAAAATGCAGCATTTATGTTACATGTGAATATGATCCCAGTGTTACATTTTTATTATTTTTTATGGGTGTAATGAAGAAAAACAAAATCCATCATGCCATTTCTTACACCATCTACCAATCACCATAAATAATTTGTTTAATGTGTTATACTAAATATGTACTTATTATTTGCTGATCTGTGATATTTATTACTTTTTTAAAAACATTAAAAATTATGTTTTTCATTTTTTTTGTTCATTATTTTTTAATAATTTTATAGGGAGAAAATGCAGGGATGTAGAAATTCACTGCTATGTACAATGTATCTCTATGTATCAGTATAATCTGCCTGTGATTCCAGAGTCTGTTATGTATGGAAAATTCTCCCACACCTGACAATACAGGTTGTGATTCATAGTTTTAGCAGCTGACTGCAATATTTGTGACATCATTGCGGCCACTGCGCTGAGACATCAGATCTCAGATGCCGAGGGTGAATGATGGAGGACAAAGCATCAGTGGACGCCTCCCTCTTCCATCATTGCTTTCAACTGTATTGACATCCAAGATGCCAAAACAATTGAATGTGTGATGATGATGGGTGGGGGGCTGAATTCAGCACTGACACTAGGCTCCCCTAATTCATGGGCCCCATAATGGCTGCATGGACTGCCGCCATTGAAAGCATGCCACTGAGATCCTCATCATCTGGATATTCCAAATCTCTCCTGCACTGCCAGCAGGGTCAGCATCTGGCAAACCAATCCAGGTGCTGGGATCCACTGTCTGGGAGTGTAGGAAGCAAAAGCTAAATTGGATACATTTTATAGTCCCATATATGGTTTATTATTTGCTAGTATATATGGTCATGTATACAGCTTACTCACTGCTGGGTGGGCACCGCGTGAATCTTCATCTTAGGTAGTAGAAAAACTAGAAATGGCCTTGTAATGATGTCAATTTATAAAGACTGACAGATTTCTTCATAGTTTGAGTACTTCATTTACAGAGCAATTCCAAACAGTTAGTTCATTTAGAAAATACAAAATCTGTCCAGAAATAAACTGCCTTACATGAGATAAGGTGAAAGCAAATCTGTCCCTGAATGTCAAAAGACTCAAACCCGCAATGCAACAATCCTTTCTTTCCTTTTCTGACACAAAACTGTATGACTCCAATGTGGCACACATCCATCAGAAGAATAGAGCAGGAGATGTTATAATTGTGACATATGACATGGATCAATGGTGCTTTGCTCTCCTTGGAGACACCAATAAGTCTAAATAATAAATAGTAGGTTAAAATGAATATTTTTAAGAATTCTCACTGATAGGTTATAGATGCCTGAAAATGCTACACACAAACTGCATATAATGGGATGTCAGAATATTGAACCGGAATAAAAAGTATATAAGTGTGTATACTTACAGGCACCTGCTCTGGTACTAAAATGGATTGCAGATAGCGGGCGAAATAAGTATTTTTTGACTGCATGACCAGTTATATAGGTAGTTGAATTGACTCTGGACCAAAGGGTTGCACTACATTACTGCCTGTTTTTGAACTGTTTATTCGGGGGCTCTTTTCTCCTGTGTGCAATAATTGATTGTTTTTGCATTGTGAGGACATCACTATAGGTGATTATTTGAGACTAGTGGGTACAGGTTATGCAGTTTGTTGTATTTTAATTGTTTTTATTGCTGTTCAATAAAGGTTTTGTACTTTTTACATTATATTGGGTTGTGCTTGCGTTATGTGCAACATGTTTTTCTCCCTTTTTCCATGTTTCACGGTTGCACTGTTAGCACCCCTCTGTTTCTAATTATATTATATGTCTGATGCGCTCCTTCTCTTTCCTCGAAATAAGTATTGAACACATCACCAATTTTCTAACTAATTATATTTCTAAAGGTGCTACTGACATGAGATCCTCACTAGATGTCGGTATTAACCAATCCAATCTACTCAGGCAAACAAATCAGACCATAGATGTACATAAAGAAGAGAGGTGTAAAATGCCATGGAATGTTATGACACCAGCTAAAATATAACAGTAATTAGAAAACAATCCTGCCACTTAGAGAAAAATATTATCAGCTAGTTCAACTGATGGCTTATAAAAAGGTGCCACACAAGAAATATCTCACGATTGGTAAAACCAGTGAGCTGTAACCTTATTGTTGCAAACATTCTAATTGCATAGGTTACAGAATTTCTAAACTACTGAAGGCTCCAGTGAAAACAGTGAGACCATAATCCGAAATGAAAAAGAACATAATTTCACCACAAACTGGCAGCGACAGGTGCTCTCCACAAAATTTCAGACAGAAAAGTGAAAAGAATTAGCAGAAGTGCTGTCCAACAGCCAAGAAGCGCCAGTGGAGAGCTACAAAAAGACTTGGGATCAGCAAGTACAATTATTTCACAGAAAACAATAAATAATGCATTCAACTTCCATGGTCTGTATGCACTCTCACCATGCAAGACTCCATTGCTGAACAAATAGCATGTTCAGGCGCGTTTAACATTTGCTCCACAACACTTTGACAAACCTATGAAATACTGGGAAAATATAGTCTGGTCAGATGAGACCAAATTTGAAGTCTTTGGATGCCATAATACAGAAAAGATTTGGAAACCAAAAGGCATCGTATTTCACCCCCAAAATACCATACCAACAGTGAAGTTTGGAGATGGAGCATCATGGTGTGGGGCTGTTTTTTTAGCATATGGAACTGGCAATCTTCACATAATTGAAGGAAGGATAAACAGGCAAATGTATCCAGACATTCCTGATAAAAATTTGCTGCCATCTACTTCTTACAATTGAACCCTAACACTCTCACTGGGATGGACAAACCAGGAGAGATGAAAAACCAGAAATTCACAGGTCTCAAACAGGCTAGTACTTGCCCTAGACCTGAGTTTTATTTGTCCCTGCTTGAAAGTGGAGGCTGACACCCTAAGATCATGTAATTGTACCTCCATTCATCAATGGCTGGCCATGAGTGTCCTTAACTGCACCCTATGCAATAAAAGAAGTACAACAGATAAACAACAATAAACATAAATAAAGTGCACCCAAGCAGTGGGTGATACGCAGGGCTAGGAACGTGCAAATACAGTCATACAGGAATGATGGAACACGAGAAACCAAAAATAATATCAGAATACATGGAAACCCTCCCATACCTCAATGAAACAAAATAGTAGATAATTGGGATGAGATTCACACAAACAAACTGCAGGAAATAGCAATAGCAATGTCTCAGTAATAAAACCTTAACCACAGAGCTGGAAATCCAGACAATCATCCATTCAAAAATATTGCCAGCACTGAGACACATGAGTAGTAATTATAAATAACCCTTCCAAAATGTGATTGGGCAAACCAAATGAGAAAGAGCACACTCCTGAATGCAAGTGAAACAGGAAGGCAAAGCGTAAGAAAGAAAAACAAGACAAGTGATCCTTTAGCAGCTGGACCAACATAAAACAGGCTGTGGTCCAACCGAGAAGAAAATCTACCAACAACCAGAGACCATTGGTTTGAACCACGGAGTGAAGCCATAACAGTACCAGCATGATGAAACTAGATTCGATATTTCAGCAAGACAATGATAGCAAAATCACAGTCAAAGGAAAACTCAATTGGTTTCAAGAGAAAGAAAATAAAGCTGCTAGAATAGCCCTGCCAATTTCCAATAGAAAAAGTATGGAAGCAACTAAAGCTCGGAGTTCATAGAAGGAGCCCATGGATCTTAAGGATCTGAAAAGATGTTGTGTTGGAGAAAGGACCTAAATTACACCTGAGCAATGAATGCGACTAGTTTTTCCATACAGGAGGCACCTTGAAGCTGTCATCACCAAGAAAGGTTTTTGTAAGAAGTATTAATTACATTTCAGAAAGTGTGTTCAACTCTTTTTTCCTGTGTCATTTCTCATTATTACAGAGGAAGGAAAGCATAAGAAAGAAAAACAAGACAAGAGATAATTTATGGACATCTATGGTTTGATTTCTTTTCTTGTGCGAATTGGATGTGTTGTTACTGATATCTGTTGAGAAATTCATGTCAAATTCATGAATTCATGTCTTTAGAAATATATTTACTTAGAAAATTGATGATATGTGCAATATTTATTTTACCCTCTGTATATATACATACACACATCTTGGACAAATGGGAAGAAAAAAAATCAATACAAAATGGCTGCAGTGGGAATGAATTTAGAAGCTATAGAACATTACCACAAAGGAAAAATAGGTCTGTTATATGGAGTAAGGTTTGTTGCCAGCATTAAATAAGAGAATAAGGCCTAGGACCCAAAGCGAGAAAAATGGAGCGAGAGGAATGCGATAAAACTCGCATTCCACTTGGACCAATATTACTCCATGGGACAGCTCCCATGAGCGATTGTTTTCTCAGCCCTAATTGGACCGAGAAAACAGTTGCAGAATGTTGCGATTGCAATGTGAACTTGTTCCACTTGCACCCATTCAAGTCTATGGGGCGAGAGAAACATCACATTGCTCTTGCGTTACAGCGGTGTAAAAGGAGAGCAGTGCGATTCTCGCATCAGGCGGCAATGGAGGAGATAGGGAGATAAATCCTTCCTTCTCCTCCACAGCACTGGCCCTCCCCTTTGCAGCGTTTGCCATCCCCTCTGCAGCTGTGGTCTGATCGCACGATCAGACCACAGTTGCATGACACTCGGCTCCCGATGTGATGCGAGTGTGAGCCGAGTGTCATGCGAGCACTCGCAGTAATCCTGGTGTAGTCTCAGCCTTAGAGACATAGAGAGGTACAATGTGGCCCCCTAGAAGCCTATAATTGATACTATGTATAGTGCCAAACAACTCAGATTGTAAGTTAAAAACCATATATTTGTGAACATATTTTAGAAATAATTCAATTTTTTATTTTTTTGCTTAATTAAGACCAGTAGTCCACAAGAAAAATATGCCATACTTTCAGTTATATATAAGACTGGACAATTATTAAAATATATAAAAATCATATTTCAAAAGCTTAAAAATAATGGACAATTAAGCTACTCACCCATAGAGAAAGACTGAAAGAGAAAAAACAAGAAGACAGGATCTCGGAAAATCAGGTGTCCCTTCATAATTCCTGAAAACAAATAAAAAAATTGGTTAATAGACCATGGTAAACTAAGCGGCTTTACTGTGATTTATTTGTAAATATATAAGGTTTATCCTGAAAAATATTTTATCAGTTTAGGATAAATCAGTTTTTCAAAGAAAAAAAATAGACCTATACATATGTAATATGCACTGTGACAGGAGAGGATTGCCAAGTTACAAGAACAATCTATTCCAAGTGACATAAATAGAACGTCTGTATTACTTGCAATTGCGTTATCTTAGAATTATGTTAATTAACATAACTCTGGAGACATAAACATAAGGTGCTCAGAAATTAGGATGGATTTTTCAACAGGAAAATATTTTAACATAGATATTATAATCGTGTGAAATTTATGTTCAGAACCATGATATAGGAATAGCCAAGTGACCCTGTGATGCCCTGGGCAAGCCAGGGGTCACAAGTCATTGCACCACCACACCCTACATCCCAGTTAGGAACACCAAAGCTAAACTAAAATCCTTGTTGCCTTCCTCCAGAGGCTGATGTTCACACCAGGGGGTGGGCCAGGCGGTTGGCTCCGCCCACCGAGGAGTTCACAGCTCTGGAGGCGGGAAAGCCAGTGAGTCAGCTCAGGGAAGAGCTTGAGAGTGGAGTTCAGTTAGGGAGGTGAAGGAGTAAACAGCTAAGATGAGCTAAGGAAGTGAAAGTAGAAGTGAAGTGGAAGTGGTAAAGGAGAAGTTGAAGGAAGGTGAAAGGTGACAGAAAGAAAGCCTGAAGTAGTCCAGCTGTGTGCAGGACAGAGTCAGCAAGGTCAGCAACGGCGGTGACTGTCTGGAGGGGGACCGTTTGGAAGTTCCTGGAAGGACCGCGGACGGGTAGTGGCCGGCGGTCTGGAGCAGTGTACCAAAGGACAGTCAGCACCAGGGCAGGGGCCTCTCGGACCCCAGCAAGGCTTGGAGTCGCCATAATTTGCCGAATCCGTCAGTAAAGGGGACGTAGATCCCCCAACAACCAAGTCCCGACTGAAGGCAACAGCCCAACCATTGTAGCAGAAACACCGCCACCGCCAGGGCACCAGTTCCTCAGGGCCAGCGCCTGCGGGCAAAGAGTAGAGCTCCTCCGGTCCAGCTTGAAGCCGGGGAGCGGGTTACCGGTGGGAATCCATCGCTACCAACACAGAAACAAAGGTGCAAGGAAAAGGGACATCACCGTCACCTACTGGGAGAGCAAGTGCAGCCGTCCGTGGGAACCGTCTTTCCAGCCGTGTGGTTTACCGTAAAACTGTGTCAACGTCTCAGGCTGAGTGAGTACCACAGTGCTGCAAGGCACAGCGCTGCCCCCGCGTCCCTGCGCCGACCAGGCCCTGCACCTTCCACACCATCACCGGGCCCCGGGATCACCAACCCCTACCCACGGAGGGGCAACACAACACCTGGCTGCTCCGCATCACCATCCCCGGGATCCCCATATTGAGCAGCGGTGGTGAAATCACCACAACCGTGAGTGGCGTCACGGACAATAAACAATCCCCACACCCAACAAACCCCTTTCACTCACGGGCGAGGAGTACCGCTCGAGAACCCCCGGGATCCGGCCTACAGCTCGAGCCACCACTGAGCAGCAACCGCCGGACCCGAGCAGAAGGGGGTGAGCGTAGTGTGCTGACACCCTCCTCCCCGCCCGCGACAACCCTATGTCCTAATGATAAATACTGTAAATTGCATGGCAAATTGTAAGAACTGATCCCTATGTTCACATTTCTTGTCAAAAAGAGGCTTTTATAAGATACAATTGCCAATAGAATTTTACGGTACTAGAATGATTTAACATAACATGAACCTTACATATGATTAATGGAGAATTACTCACTTCCAATTAGTTCACGCTGAGAAAAACAATAACAGTCTTAGGTAACAGGTAACATGAAACTTCATAGAAAATTCATTTCCCTAGAGACATAAACTTGATATACACATACACAACAGATGGTGAGCTCACAAAATTGTAACTAATCTAGGCACACCTTGATATGTTCATTCTATAGCTCCCATCTCACATGATTGACAATAAACAAAATCCATCTACTGTTATTTCAGAAAAATATAACCACATGGTTACCAGCTTTATTAAGGAGTTGAATTCTCAGTATAGTTTTCAAAAACATTTGGTGTATATTATGTAATATTTTGCAGTTATAGCAATAAAAGGACAAATACTAAAAAATTCACTTGTGAGTCATGAAGGTCTATTTGACCCTTAACACCTTCACCCCCGGCCGATTTTCCATTTTTCGTTTTGTTTTGGTTTTTTTGCTCCCATTCTTCCGAGAGCTGTAACTTTTTTAATTTTTCTGTCAATCTTGCCATATGAGGCCTTGATATTTGCATGACAAGTTGTACTTTTAAATGAAACAATACAATTTACCATATAGTGTACTGGAAAACGGCAACAAAATTCCAAGTGTGGAAAAGTTGCAAAAAAAGAGCAATTGAATGATTGTTTTTGGAATATTTTATTCACCCTGTTCACTATATGGTAAAACTAGTATATTGGTATGATGCCTCAGGTTGGTACAAGTTCGGAGACACCAAACATATAGCTTAACTTTTATCTAAGGGGTTAAAAAAATTCATAAGTTTGTCCAAAAAAAAGTGTCACACTTTTTGACCCATTTTCCGCGACCCGTAGCATTCTCACTTTTTGGGATCTAAAGCTCAGTGGCAGTTTATTTTTTGTGTCTCGAGCTGACGTTTTTAACGGTACCATTTTTGCGCAGATGCTATGTTTTGATCACCTGTTGTTGCATTTTGTGCACAATTTGCGGCGACCAAAAAAATGTAAATTTGCCGTTTGGAATTTTTTTTCCACTACGCCGTTTTCCAATCAGATTGATATTATATTTTGATAGATTGGGTATTTCTGAACATGGCAATACCAAATGTATGTATATTTTTTGTTTTTTTAACCCATTAATTTTCAATGGGGCGAATGGGGGGGTGATTTGAACATTAGGTTTTTTATTTTTTTTATTTTTTTAAACTTTTTTTTACTTTTTTTTAGTTTAGTTAAGGATCAGCAGTCTGATTGCTCATTAATTTCTGTTGATCACACCTACACAGCTGTGAAGAGCAGAAGTACCCACCTTTTGTTACTGGCAGCACATGGCCAGGTGTAACAGGAAGTGAGTCATGTGAGCTACAGGAGTCGTCACATGACCCTGTGCTACAATGGCAACCATCGGCTCACAGTGATCACATCACAGCACCTCCAATGGGACCAGATTAGTAAAGTTTTACCGTGGCGGGGATATTTATCACTCTGTTACATTTTGACAGTGTGATTTAAGGGGTTAACAGGCGCGAATGGATCGCGGATCCACCTGTGCCTGTGAGGCACACATGTCAGCTGTTCAAATCAGCTGACATGTGCAGGAATCGCTGCCGGATGTCCACAGCAACCACCGATGATTGCAATTATATGCCTTAGGATGTATCGTTACGGCCCATGGTCGTTAAGGGGTTAGGTTTCAGTTAAGGGAAAAATGCTATAACTTGAATTCCCCAGCTTCATCTCCTATACCTACTGCAGTTTAAACCTGGACTGCCTGAAGCAGCACAGAAGTGTGTGGGGAAAAAATAAATAAGGGTTACAGCAGGATGTCAACACAGTTGAAAAGTTGCAGTCTTTGGTCACTGACATACAGTAGCGACAAAAAGTTTACCTTTTTGTTTTTTGGGGTTTTTTTAAGTGTGTTTACCTATATCTGGTTGTTGTGATGCCATTTTTCCTGGTTATGAATTGAAAGTGCATGAAGTTGTCATCAAGCTAGACCTTAATTTTAACCAAAATGCTTCTGAATATAGGCATGGTCATTTAATAAAAAAAAACTGACTGCTAAACATTTTGCATATACTATTTATTGATCACAACATAGAGAGTAATTTATTGTTTACTAATTCCATAACTTAGTAGTTTGTAGCATAACCCCTTGCATTAATTACTGCACCAACGCGGCATTGAAGCCTTTAGGGTATTCAAAAAATCTTGAGGGATCTTGCTCTAGTCCAATTGCAAATCTGCAAACAATTCATCTCTATTGCTATGGGTACGGGCCAAAACTCGTCAGCCTAACTCAACCCAAAAGATGCTCTATAGGTATAAATCAGGGGATTGGCTTGTCATTGCAACAGGAGAACATTTTTCTTTGCTATTTCAGTAGATTGGATGTGTGCTTAGGTTCATTGTCTTGCTGGAATTTCCAGCCCCTGCCTACTTTGGTTTTACCATGTGGCAGCATTACATTCTCCATGTACATGGTAGCATTCATATGTCCATCAATTCTATGCAGAGGCCCAATGGCAAATGCAGAAAAGCAACCCCAAACCGTGATATTGCCACAACATTTCACTGGTGTTTGGTACCTTCCTTCATAATGTTTCCAATTGGGCAGTATATATAGTGCTGTCATTATTACCAAACAGATTGAACTTGGATTCATCTTACCACAACACCTTAGACCAATCTGTCTATTTCCACTGGCTGTGTACTTTGGCAAACTCAAGTTGGACCTTCCGGTTCTTTGCAGAGATGAAAGACTTCTTGACAGGAACTCATGCATTCAAGCCTACTACTCTTAGGCGGGCTTTGCACGTTGTGACATCGCAAGCCGATGCTGCGATGTCGCACGCGATAGTCCCTGCCCCCGTCGCAGGTGCGATATCGTGTGATATTATCGCTACGCCAGCTTCACATGCACTCACCTGCCCTGCGACCGTTGCTCTGGCCGGCAACCCGCCTCCTTCCTAAGGGGGGCGGTCGTGCAGCGTCATAGCGACATCACACGGCAGGTGGCCAATAGCGGCGGGGGGGCAGAGATGAGCAGGATGTAAACATCCCACCCACCTCCTTCCTTCCGCATATCCTATGAGAACCGCGGTGACGCCGGTAGAAGATGTTCCTCGCTCCTGCGACTTCACACACAGCGATGTGTGCTGCCGCAGGAGCAAGGAACAACATCGGACCGTCGCGTCAGCGTAATTATGGATTACGCCGACACTGCACCGATGATACGATTACGACGATTTTGCGCTCGTTAATCGTATCATATAGGCTTTACACACTACGATGTCGCATGCGATGCCGGATGTGCATCACTTTCAATTTGACCCTGCGATGTCGTAGTGTGCAAAGCCCGCCTTAGGGGTACTTTGCACACTACGACATCGCAGCTGCGATGTCGGTGGGGTCAAATCGAAAGTGACACACATTCGGCGTCGCTGTCGACATCGGAGTGTGTAAATCGTTTTTGATATGATTACCGAGCGCAAAAGCGTTGAAATGGTATCATCGGTGTAGTGTCGGTCATTTCCATAATGTCGCAGTAGCGACAGGCACGGTGTTGTTGCTCATTCCTGCGGCAGCACACATCGCTGTCTGAGAAACGGCTGGAGCGAGGAACATCTCCTTACCTGCGTCCCGCGTCTCACACCAGCTATGTGGGCGGGATGTTTACGTCCTGCTCATCTCTGCCCCTCTGCTTCTATTGGCCACCTTCCGTGTGATGTCGCTGTGACGCCGCATGACCTGACCCCTTAGGAAGGAAGCGGTTCGCCAGCCAGAGCAACATTGCAGGGCAGGTAAGTGCATGTGAAGCTGCCGTCACGATAATGTTCGCTACAGCAGCTATCACAAGATATCGCTGCTGCGACGGGGGCGAGGACTGTCGCGCTTGGCATTGCTACCATCAGCTTGCGATGTCGTAGTGTGCAAAGTACCCCTTAGTCATCATACCACAGTTTGGTGACTCACTTTGACCACATATTCTTCGTTCAATGCATGCAACATCTGTGCAGCACTTTTGTGGACATCAGATACAGACCTTTTCTTAATAATGTGATGAACTTTGGAGGAAGTCGTCCACTTCTAGGTTTGTCAACTGTCCTATAACCTTTTACTTTCTTTATTATATGTGACACTTCACTCTGAGAACAGATGAATTCCGTTGCTACTTCTTTTTGGCTTTTGCCTGACTTCACTCTCAGAATAATAAGCTTCCTGACACCTGGTGATAGATTTGGCTTTGTCTTTGCCATTTCATCCAAAAAACACACACACAAAAAAAAAAAATTAGGCAAAATTAGACTAGCCATTACAAAATATGCAAAAAATTTGGCACAACAAGTGTGGAAAATTAAGACAAAACAATGTCAAACACAATTTTCATCCTTAGAGCTGAAAATTTGCTTCCAGTTTACAAAAATCACTGGGAAAATGGTATCCTAAACACTAGACAGAAGTAATCACACTTTTAAAAAAATGCAAAACGTTTGGTCTCTATTGTACACAAGGCAAAGCAACAAAATCTATTAATTTATAATTGTACCCATCTTTAGAGTGTTTTTTGTCTTCTTTCAGTACAATGTGTTCATAAAAATTAAAGGTACACCTCTAATTTACATCAAAATTGTGCTGTTAAACTAGTTTTAATGAGCTCTATAAAGCTTAATTTCCTAGGTCTCCATTAATCTCGTGTTCTAGACCAGAGGAGGACAATTAATTTTTCCGAGGGGCCACATGAGACACTATGACTGGAGTGGAGGGACGAATCAATAGCCTGAAATTAATTCTGCTCAATATTATTAACATATTAATTCTAATTATTATTTTATCCTAACATTGTATCACTTAATATTGAGCAGAATTAAGTATGCTCCTATATACCATATACCATACAGCCCCCTATATGCAGTTTGAGCCCCACACAGCCCCAAAAAATACAGAATGAGCCCCCATAGAGCCCCATACATACAGTATGAGCCTCCACATAATAATAATAATTTATTCATTTATATAGCGCTATTAATTCCATAGCGCTTTACATACATTGGGAATGCTGTCCCCATTGGGGCTCACAATCTAAATTCCCTATCTGTATGTCTTTGGAGTGTGGGAGGAAACCGGAGTACCCGGAGGAAACCCACGCAAACATGGGGAGAACATACAAACACCTTGCAGATGGTGTCCTTGGTGGGGATTGAACCCAGGACCTCAGCGCTGCAAGACTGTAGTGCTAATCACTGAGCCACCATGCCGCCCATGTACCCATATACAGTATGAGGCCCCCATATAGCCTGTCTATATATAGTATGAGCCCTCACACAGCTCCTTGTACATAGTATGAGTGTCCCTCTTTACAAAATGTGAGCCCCCACATAACCCTTCTATGTACAGTATAAGCCCCCACATAACCCCTCGACATACAATGTGAGTCCCCGTTTAGCCTTTCTATATACAGTGTGAGCCCCACATAACCCCTCTATATACAATGTGAGACCCTTCGTATATAGTATGAGCCCCCACAGTCTCCTTAATACTGCATAAGCCCACACATAGGCCTCTAAATACAACATAAGTCCTCATATAGCCTATACAACATCTTCACGCTGGTATGTGGAATCTATTAGCTTACATAGAATAATGAAATATTTGCAGATAAAACATACCTGTGCTTTTAGTTTGTGAAAGCAACAAAATTCTATAGTTTTACTATTTACACTCTTAAAACAACACACAGAGTCAGCAATTCAGTGTTAAAAGATGAAAACAAAAAAGTATGCCAGGTTAATGCTTAGACAACTTGCCATCCCGCACACAGTACAAGAAAAGACTTATGGTCTCCCATGAGGAATACAATCTAATTACGTCCTTGTGACCTGCACTGATTTAGGTTTCAGGTTTGTTCCGCTGTGGAACACTTCTAAGATATAAATGTGTGAGATCTGACCTGTTGACTACCCTCTAGAGACTACTTGACTCATCCATAAAAGGACCAATGACCGAGTGATTGTATAGTAGGAAGAAATAAAACACTGGTTACATTTTCAACGTAATTTTATCAGCAAAGTAATGATACAGTGGTTCTTTACTTTGGTTTTAAGGAAAAATAAAATCTGTACAAAAGACACAAATTGTAGTAGTCCATCATTACCACTATCTCTACTTAATGGGAATTGGTCACGTGGAAAAATACTATTAACCTGCAGCTATGGGGTTAATCTGCAGGATATTAGCATTCTGAACCTGCCCGGCTCCTTCACATTAAATCCCGCTGCAAGGTGGAAATTAACTTTAATCCTCCCAGCAGTGTTATGGTTTCAGGCAATGGGGTGGCACCGGCATGGGTTCAGTCACCATTCTGAGTATGGTGTAGCCATGCCCCCTGCACTGACTGACATTTGCTCAGCATTAGAACCAGCTGTCAGTTAGTGTGAGGGGTGTGGTTACAGTGACCTATAAAGCATCATTCTCGGAATGAGGCTCCATAGGTTGTACAACGGAATTAGTGGATGTTGTGAGAACGCCATGAACTATGTCAGAGCTGCAGATATTTTTTTTAAAATAATACATTGGTGAATGAGGGCCAGTCTCTTGTTTTTATTTCTTTACATCTCTCTTTTATGTCTTGCAGATTTGAGTACATTTGTGGACAATGTCACATTTGGTGGACTGTTTCAGATCTTCATGGCTGTTTTTAATAAGTTGTTGAACCAAGGCAAAAGTTGGGGAGGGTAAAATAAAATATTTGTATGTCTTTATTTCTTATAACTTACTAGGTTAGTAATGAGGGTGTCTGATAGACACCTCTCCATTACTAACACCAGGACTTGATGCCAGCTGACATTACACAGCTGACATCGCCCCCAAAAATGAATACACCAAATGCCACAGAACCAGGGCAATCAGGAAGAGAAAGACAAAGGGCAAGAATTATGGCATCTAATGGGGTGAATGCTGGCTGGTATTTGGGGCTGGGAAGGGCCAAATAACCATGGATCTTTCAAGCCTAACAATATCAGTCCATAGCTTTCTACTTTATGGTTATGAAAAATAGGGTGGACCCCACATCATTTTTTTCATTTATGTATTTATAAACAAGTACAACAAACTACACAGGCAAAGCAATAGTTATATATCTGACTGTGCTGCTGGAAAAAAATGGACATACAGTACAGACCAAAGGTTTGGACACACCTTCTCATTCAAAGAGTTTTCTTTATTTTCAGGACTCTGAAAATTGTAGATTCACATTAAAGACATCAAAACTATGAATTAAAACATGTGGAAAGAGATACTTAAAAAAGTGTGAAACAACTGAAAAATGTCTTATATTCTAGGTTCTTCAAAGTAGCCGCCTTTTGCTTTGATTACTGCTTTGCACACTCTTGGCATTCTCTTGATGAGCTTCAAGAGGTAGTAACCGTAAATGGTTTTCCAACAGTTTTGAAGGACTTCCCAGAGATGCTTAGCACTTTTTGGCCCTTTTTGCTTCACTCTGCAGTCCAGCTCACCCCAAACCATCTCGATTGGGTTCAGGTCTGTTGACTGTGGAGAACAGGTCATCTGGCGTAGCACCCCATCACTCTCCTTCTTAGTCAAATAGCCCTTACACTGCCTGGAGGTGTGTTTGGGGGTCATTGTCCTGTTGAAAATAATTGATGGTCCAACTAAACGCAAACCGGATGAAATAGCACGCCGCTGCAAGATGCTGTGGTAGGCATGCTGGTTCTGTATGCCTTCAATTTTGAATAAATCCCAAACAGTGTCACCAGAAAAGCACCCCCACACCATCACACCTCCTCTTCCATGCTTCACGGAGGCAACCAGCGATGTAGAGTCCATCCGTTCACCTTTTCTACAAAGACACGGTGGTTGGATCCAAAGATCTCAAATTTGGACTCATCAGACCAAAGCACAGATTTCCACTGGTCTAATATCTATTCCTTGTGTTTTTTAATCCAAACAAGTCTCTTCTGCTTGTTGCCTGTCCTTAACAGTGGTTTCCTAGTAGCTATTTTACCGTGAAGGCCTGCTGCACAAAGTCTCCTCTTAACAGTTGTTCTAGAGATGAGAAGATGTGTCCAAACTTTTGGTCTGTACTCTATCTGCGTGTGTTTTGAACAGACATATGGTCTATGTAGAACACGGGAATGTAGCAGACCCAAAGGTTTTAATAGATACGTATGGGATCTGTGAAAAAAACAGATATCACACGTACTGGAAACATAGACATGTAAAGGATGCCTTAAGGTGTTTTACAGTTTCAATTATCTCTGGTCTATCAGTTTCAGTTTAACTTAAAAATACAAACTGGGCTTAACTCGCTAATAACCAAGTTCAGCATTGAGTCTCCACGGTTGCTCCTGATGTTTGTCATTTTCTGCAATTCTGACGTCACTCTGACAGCACTGCAGCCAATCTGTGAGTTTAATGGCTCGAAGCAACTCCTGCCATCTACTCTGGCAGAGCCGATAAGCTCAACTAACAGCGGCAGCGCTGTCCAAGTGACATCAATGTTTTAGACAATAATAGATACTGGGAGCAATGGCGGAGACCCAGCACTAGATCCGGTGAGGGCACGATACTGTATACAGTGCCTTGCAAAAGTATTCGGCCACCTTGAATTTTTCAACCTTTTCCCACATTTCAGGCTTCAAACAAAAAGATTCAAATTTTAATGTTATGTGGAAGAATCAACAAGTGGGACACAATTGTTAAGTTGAACAAAAATTATTGCTTATTTTAAACTTTTTTAAAAAATAAATAACTGAAAATTGGGGTGTGCAATATTATTCGGCCCCTTTACTTTCAGTGCAGCAAACTCACTCCAGAAGTACATTGAGGATCTCAATGATCCAATGTTGTCCTAAATCACTGATGATGATAAATATAATCCACCTGTGTGTAATCAAGTCTCCCTATAAATGCACCTGCTCTGTGATAGTCTCAGTGTTCTGTTTAAAGCGCAGATAGCATCATGAAGACCAAGGAACACAACAGGCAGGTCCATGATACTATTCTGGAGAAGTTTAAAGCCGGATTTGGTTACAAAAAGATTTCCAAAACTTTAAACATCCCAAGGAGCACTATGTAAGCGATCATATTGAAATGGAAGGAGTATCAGAGCACTGCAAATCTACCAAGACCCGGCTGTCCATCCAAACTTTCATCTCAAACAAGGAGAAGACTGATCAGAGTTGTAGCCAAGAGTCCCATGATCACTCTGGATGAACTGCAGAAATCTACAGCTGGAGGTGGGAGAGTTTGTCTATAGGACAACCATCAGCCATACACTGCACAAATCTGTCCTTTATGGAAGAGTGGCAAGGAGAAAGCCATTTCTCAAAGATATCCATAAAACATGTTGTTTAAAGTTTGCCACAAACCTCCTGGGAGACACACCAACATGTGGAAGAAGGTGCTCTGGTCAGATGAAACCAAAATCGAACTATTTGGGCAGAATGCCAAATGATATGTTTGGCATAAAAGCAACACAGCTAATCACCCTGAACACACCATCCCCACTGTCAAACATGGTGGTGGCAGCATCATAGTTTGGGCCTGTTTTTCTTCACCAGGGACAGGGAAGATGGTTGAAATTTATGGGAAGATGGATGGAGCCAAATACAGGACCATTCTTGAAGAAAACCTGTTGGAGTCTGCAAAAGACCTAAGACTGGGACGGATATTTGTCTTCCAACAAGACAATGATCCCAAACATAAAGCAAAATCTACAAATGAATGGTTCACAAATAAATGTATCCAGGTGTTAGAATGGCCAAGTCAAAGTCCAGACCTGAATCCAATCAAAAATCTGTGGAAAAATCTGGAAAATGCTGTTCACAAATGCTCTCCATCCAACCTCACTCAGCTCCAGCTGTTTGCAAAGGAAGAATGGGCAAGAATTTCAGTCTCTTGATGTGCAAAACTGATAGACACATACCCCAAGTGACTTGCAACTGTAATCGCAGCAAAAGATGGCGCTACAAAGTATTAACTTAAAAGGGACGAATAATATTGCACGCCCCAATTTTCAGTTATTTATTTTTTAAAACATTTAAAATAAGCAATAAATTTCGTTCACCTTCACAATTGTGTCCCACTTATTGATTCTTCACCATACCATTAAAATGTTTATCTTTATGTTTGAAGCCTGAAATGTGGGAAAAGGTTGACAAATTCAAGGGGGCTGAATACTTTCGCAAGGCACTGTATGGTCATTTGTAATATGTAGGTTACAAGTCATATATAAAATCATGTTCTATAGCAGAAAGTCTTTAGGAAAAAATACACTATAATTACACATTGCAAATGTGAAATCTGTACTTATAAAGTTGACATAAAAATATGTAATTTGTGTACAAAATGCAACATATATGCCTAAACAGTGCAAGAAATTCCAGCTCACCTGTAAGTAACAGTGCACTGGATAAAAAGTTCTGAAAAGGTAATCCACAGAAATCCATAGAAAAAAAACACAGCACTTCTAAAAATTAACTTTATTCAGATTAAAAGACGAGTCAAACAAGCGAAAAATCCACCATGTAATTACAAGCTACGTGTTGAAAGTTTCCATTGTTTTACTCCACTTTTTACAAATGAAGTTTATTTTTAGGCCTTGTGCCCACAGAACGTTTTTTTAGCATTCTTTTCTAGCGTTTTTCTTTGCTTTTATTAGTCAATAAAAGCAAGGAAAAATCCCACCAGCAAAGTCTATGAGAATCGTGACTTACTATGTCCACATTGCTTCTTTTTCCACTGCTAAAAAAATAATTGCTTTTTTTTGTGTTTTTTCATGTGCTTTTTGACATTACTGGAGTTCCCTGCAATAGTGATGAGAGATTCTGAAAATTGGAAAAAATCATACGTTCTTTGGCCGGATCGGGATCTGACATCGAATCATTTACTGCAAAAGATCTTGCCAAGGATCGGTAAATGAGTGGATGGCAAAAATAATATTCTTCCTAACCATCACAGCCATGTCAAGTATTGGCATGGCTGTGATTGGCCACTGTAAAAAAAAAAGGAAGCAAAAGGGTTAAAGCAGTACATACTTACAGAGTCCACCAGCTGCAGCGTTACTTCCGGACCCGACAATTATCTCTAATGAATATGAATATTCACTGCTTTCCCAGCCCACTAGCGTATCTGATTGGCTGCAGTCAGACCCCGCCCCCAGACAGCGTCTATTGATTGGTTATCTGTCTCTGTATCATAGTAAAAACTAAACAAATAAAACAAATTGCATAGTGTCTCCCCTGTATTGATGCCAGCAAAGATAAAGCTGACTACAGACTGTGTAGGCTGTGTATCCCAGATAAAACCAACCACAGGCCGTGTTGGCTGTGTATCAAAATAAAAGGAACCACATGCAAGTTTTTTTTTATTATTTAAATAAATAATTTTTAAAAAAATAGCATGCGGTTCTCCTTAATTTTGATACTCAGCCATGATAAAGCCCGACAGCTGGGGCTGGTATTCTCAGCCTGAAGAGTCCTATGGTTATTAGGCCGCCCCCCCAGGCTAAGCATAGCAACCGTCTGTCACCGAGGTTTGTCACATCCATTAAATGTGACAATCCCGGAGCTTTATTTGACTCTTCCTGATTGCCCTGGTGCGGTGGCAAGAGGTTAATAACAGTCCACAGCTGTCACTAAGCTCTAAATTAGTGATGGCAAGGGGTCTATGACACCCCATCACTAATCTGTACGTGAAAGTAAATAAACATAAGCACTGGAAAAATCCTTTATTTGGAATAAAAAAAAAAGAAACATCCTCTTTTACCACTTTATTAACCCCAATAACAGCCCTGAAAGAAAAATGTAATCCACAAGATGTCCCACAACGATTCAGCTCTGTTACATCTGAAATTACAGCATGCGATCATGGAGCATGACTGACAGCTGTAACTGCAGACACAGATTGAACCGCAATCAGTGGTGACGTCACTCAGGTAAGTGACAGTACCAGCTGGACATTCATGTGTGACCGTAGGTAACCTGAGTGATGTGACAAGGTGAATCACGTTCATACCAGTGGATCACTGGGGTTTCCTGCAGATCGACTGGCATGAACGCGATTCACCTTGTCACGTCACCAGGTTTCCCTGCACCTAGGCCTTGCGGTATTTACTGCAGGACCTTGTTTGTTTGTGAGGAAATCTGTAGTTCAGTAAGCCTGGATCATCATGGTGATGATCCAGGGTTACTATGGCAGCAATTGAGCCCCCGTGATCACTTTTTATTGACCTGATCACCGGGGAGACGTAAAAGATCCCTCTCCCTGCCTTATGACTGCTACGATTGGATTGTTCACAGCATTCAGGGGGTTAAATTGCCGGGAGCAGCGCAGGCACTGCTCCAAGCAGAGAGAACCGGGTCCCGGTTGTGATATATAGTGCCTGAACTCCCTCGGTCACCATGACAAAAAAGCACACAAAAATCATGAAATAAAGCATGTGAAAAAGCATGGAAAAAGCATAAAAGCAGCTTTTTTTCCTGCCAAGACATGCTGAAGAAAAGCACCATTGGCACATAGCCTTACAAGTGTTGATTTTTTTTCTGTGAATTTCTGTGGATATGTCAAAGTATAAAGTTTTTTTTCAGACATTTTTCTGACTTTAATTTTTTAAGCATCATCTTTATTATGTTCTCCTTACCCTATAGTACTTTAAAAGTGGTTGAATTAAATAGGTAAAAAATTGTCTAGCTCTTTTAACGATCACATCACTAATCAGAGACTACTTGCAATCTGTGAGTAACATTCATACTAATATGTCACAAACCTTGATACACTTCTGACATGAGCAGCTGCATTTAGAAAAGAACTACAGTCCCCATAATTACACAATTAGCAAAATCAGCGAGTACGTTATTTTGCAGGTTTAATTGATGCCAATATGAGAGTTATTCCATACTAGCAGAACAATTAGAACAGTCTCTGTATATATAATACTACAATGTAAAAGACTATTTAATTGATGAGAACACAACTCTGCGGGATATTCCAGATGGTTCTTTAATTCTAGTAGAGGCATAAAGTCAACTAAACGTAATGCAGTGAATTTTGTGATAACCAATGATGCTCTTGGGGCATATTAGGGGAAGTAACTCCTGTTGTAAAGAAAAAAATAGACAATTTTTACATAAATATATAAAATATAGAAATTATTATATTGTCAAACATATGTGGACATTGGACCATCACAACAATAAGAGCTTGTTGGACATCTCATTCCAAAACCATGGGTGTCAAAAAGGAGTTGAGACTCTTCTTGCAGCTTTAATGGAACAGTTAGGTTCAGAAATATTTGGACAGTGACACAAATTTTTGCATTTTACCTGTTTACAGTATAGAGAAAATAATAAACAGGCCAAATACGAGATGATTGCTTACAGTTGAACAAAATAACTCAGAAAAATATGAACCCCGGCACACTGTATGGTTTCCCACGAGAAAAACGGACACAAGTTCAATAATCTTGATCTATTTTTCCTTTTATTGTGAGCAAAAATTCACGTAGTAGAAAGTCCACCTCAAAACAACGTTTCGGCTTCAAGCCTTCATCTGGTCGGACAATCTGACTTTAATACATTTTACATGTGGAAAAATATACAAAGAAAATATATAAGAATCATAAAGGACATACAAAATGTGAAAGACAACAATAATACATACGACCTGATTTACATATGTGGAAACAAGGCAAAGAGACCAATGTCACACTGAATAAAGTAATTCTAAATATTTATCGATGAGGGATTAGGAAACCGTCTGTGAAAGATATTGTGCTATATGGAGTCTAAAATTAGGGGGATAAGATGCTCACCCATCTACGTCTGCATCCAGTTAGATAAAGATGGTGAAAATTTGAAAAAGGATGTTGGCCTACGAGGAAAGGGAAAAGAAGGAAAGAGGAACACAGTAAGGGATCATGTCTTGGTGTGATCCTTGGTTTAACATAGGGGACAGAAGGGAGGGAGGGGGAGGAGGGAGAGAGGGAGGAAGTAAGAAGGGGAGATCCGGGCCTACCTGCAAAGAACAGGATCTAATGCAAATAACCCGCTGTGAAGGTTATGAAATATATAAGGTGATCCTATGGATGACATGAAGTAAGTCAGTGAAACCAATGGTACAGCAATATATGTAAAAGCCGGTAATTCTATCTGAACCAGTGAACATACCTGCAGACAGGGTTGTGACCAGAGACCTAATAGCGGGTATGAGGACCCAGTGGTCAATGTGTCTGACTTTGACTGTAGTGGACTCTAGAAGAAAAATATATATATGGTGAAAAAGTGGTTACAAATTGATGTATATCATCGGAGAAAGGTAAGGTACGTGGGAGCATGTATACCACAACAGGGCCTCACCAGGCGGAGTAGTATGTTGATGTAAATGCAGGTAGTATAATATAATAGTGCTTCGGGTATTATCCCTATAAGGGAAATGAAAAATATAATTAGGACGATCATATATATAAAAGGGTATATGTCCGTGAGACCAGTGGTATAATGGTGTATGGAAATACTGGCCGTAGTGGATAAACAGAAGGACATACCTGTGGATCAAATGTTTGCTACAAACGTAGTAACGGGTATAGGAACCCCCTGGTGAGATATGTCAGACTTAAGTCATTTTAGAATCTGAAAGGAGAATATATAAGTGTTGAACGAGACCTGCCGTCTGGAAGAGAATAAGGCATGTTGAGGCACACATACCATTAAGTAACGTCACCAGGTGTAGCAGTCAGTTAATGTCAGCACAGATAATGCGATAATGCTTCAGGTGTTATCACTATGTTGGAGACAAGGGTATAGTTAGGGTGGAATAATTAGGTTGCTAAAACATATGCCAAATAATGGGATTTACCTCAATGCGAGTTGTACTATAGTGAGGGGTTAATATGTGTTCCTGATAATGACAGGGCCAGGCTCAGTCTGTAATTAAAGGTAGAATATAGTAAATAGGTATCCTATCACATAGGGGGTTAATAGTGAAATATTACCATAACACGTTGGAGACTGGGTTGAGTTTCAGGATCTGGATGTAGGAGCCTCGGGTGTAGAGAGGTATCTGAGCAGGGTGGCCTTGCAAGGTAAGGAGAAAATAGAAGGAAGGAGAGAGGGGGAAGAACAACATGAAAGAACATGAATAAGGTCGCGAAAAGGGGATGCCAGAGTGTCCGGGCGAGCCACTTGCCCTCCTTGTGTGGGTGATCGTGCAATCTGTGCGTCTCGTGCTGTGAGCGCTGCAGCTTCTGAGTTTAAATGGATGGTGCGGTCAGGGGCGTAACTTCCGGTGATTAATGGGCGGAAGTGATGCGTGTCGGCGTGAGCCGCACGCCGCGCATGCGCAGACAGCAAGGATGCTTGTTATACAACGGATCATGGGAGCGGCGCGTCATATCCGGTATTTGGAATACAAGGAAGCATGGGCGGTGGAACGCAAACCGCGCATGCCTATTGGATTCAATATACTCCAGTGAGAAAAGGTGCTGGATAAAGTGCTGTGCCGCTCCAATATGATGGGATACAATCGCCAGTATCTCAAGTGAGGTGGGGCACTGGTAGATAATAGTGGTGGTGCCTATGGACGGGACGAATAGTTCTGTGAACGAAATGAAAGAGGAATTAGAATTTTATCTAATGCACAGTAACACATACCAAAAGGGTTCATCAGATCAGTAAAATATAAGGACTATAAATCTCTAAGAGGGAGATCCCAGTAATACACGTATACACAGCACAGGAGTATGTCATAGCATATCTAAATAAGACAATTAGTGGAGAACCATTGCAGAAATTATATTTAGAGACCTGATTCATATTTTCGATTGAGCCCATGGGGTTCCATGGTGCCCAGAGTGTGTATCCATCTAGCTTCTAATTCCAGGAGGCGCTTAATTCTATTGCCCCCTCTGCGGTTCACACAGACCTGATCAATTACTTGATACCTAAGTTGGGAGACGTTATGTGCCGCTGTTTGAAAGTGATGGGGAATGGGTAGTAAGGTACGTCCGCAACGAATGTCGGATTTATGTTTGTTTATGCGGTCTCGGACATGTTGGGTGGTCTCACCAACATATCCGAGACCGCACGGACATTTGATATAGTAAATCACGTATGAACTATCACACGTGTAGAAACTCTTGATGTGAAAAACTTTACCGGTTCGAGGATGTGTAAAAGTGTTACCTCTGGTAACGTTGGAACATTGTGCGCAGCTCAGGCACGGGAAAGTCCCGAACTGAGGATTACCAATGAACCGTTGCCGGGAAGAGGTTATGGCGGAACCTATGTCCGCCCGAATGAGCTTATTTTTCAGATTTGGAGATTTTTTGTAACAGATCAGTGGTGGGTTATGAAATTCTTTGATGTGGGGATAGGACATTCCCAAAAGCGGCCAATGTCTGAGAATAATGTTCTTGAGTAATGGAGAGAAAGGATGATAAGTATTTATGAAATAAATACGATTCTTAGTGTCATCTGCTTTCACTGAGGATGTTGCGGTTTTCTCAGCTATTTCCTGGGGATACCCCCTCTGGATAAACTTACCACTCATTTCTTGGTGTCTGCTGATTCTAGTCTCTTATCGCTAACCAATCTATCCACTCTTGTGTGTTGTGAAATGGGTAGGGACCGCTTGGTATGTCTTGGATGATTACTGGTGTAGTGGAGAAGACTGTTACGGTCTGTGGGCTTGATGTAAATGTCAGTGGACAGTAGGCCTGTGATGTCTTTGGTGACTAAACAGTCCAGGAAATTGATCCTGTCAGGATCATGATGTATAGAGAATGATAGACCCGGTAGGAAACTGTTGATATCCATATGGAAGGTGAGTAGAGACTCAAGATCACCATTCCAAATCATAAATATATCATCTATATAACGACGCCATAGGAGTGCGTGCTGATTGATGAGTGGGTGATTATGTACATATTTTTCCTCAAAACGCGTCATGAATATGTTGGCGTAGGGGGGTGCAACATTAGAACCCATTGCAGTCCCCCTGCGCTGGACATAAAATTGATCCTGGAACAGAAAGTAATTCTGTTCCAAGATGATGGTAAGCATGTCGATGCAGAAAGATCTGTTATCAGCTGGTAAGGTGGTGTACTGTTCCAAAAACCAATCAACTGCCGAGAGTCCTGTGTCATGGTCTATACTAGTGTATAGACTATTGACGTCCATTGTTACCAAAAGGGATAATGGTGGTATCCGGTTTAAATCTGTAAGGATTTCAAGGAAATGGGAAGTGTCTTTGATATATGATTGAGTGAGTGGAATGAAAGGGGATAGAATTTTCTCAATAGTCTTGGCCACCGGTGAAAAAACAGAATCAGTGGAGGCTACGATAGGTCTCCCGGGTGGGTGAGTGAGATGTTTATGAATTTTAGGGAGAGTATAAAACACAGGGGTGACAGGGTGTGGATTATGGAGATAGTCTCTGAGTTTCTAATCAATGGTACCTGAATCATAATAACGTTTGGCGACGGATGTAATCAGTGAGGCAATTCTGGGAGTGGGGTCACTACCAATGGGTTCATACGTCAAGTAGTCTGACAACTGTCCCTGTATCTCGGAAATGTAATATGTCCGATCAAGGATGACGATAGCGCCACCCTTGTCGGCCGGTTTAATGACGATGGAAGGATTATTTTGAAGGGAGTTTAGTGCCCTGGACTCCTCTACTGTGAGATTATTTTTAAGATGGAAATCTCCTGTGGAAATCTTTTTATTGAGTACACTAACATCATCAGATACTAAAGAGATAAATGTCTCGACCGGATGGTATGTTCTGGGCGGCATGTAAGAGCTGGGAGATTGCAAATTAAGACCCTTTAAGGAAAAACACAGGTTATTAGAATCTGGTATAACATCAAGGGTATTACTCTCACTGATCTTATCAAAATGCGTTTTTAAGCGAATAGATCTGAATAAACGGTTGAGTTCTTGTTCAACTCTGAACGTATCATACTGGGGAGTGGGACTAAACGAGAGCCCTTTCTGTAATACTAGGTATTCGGTGGGGGACAGGGTGTAGGACGAAATATTGTAGACCAAATCGGTTTTACCTGCGACCTCGTCCATACCCGATCCTCTCGGTGATAACGCGTGGTGTCTACGTCCCCTCCTCGTCTTCTTCCTGACTGACGACGTTGCCCTAAAAAATGGGACTGTTGGCGAAGTGGTCGATACTCGTTGTCCGAACTTCCCGAGGAGGAGTAACCTGTGAATCTCGAAGGACGCCTTGTGCTGAACGAGTCTCCTGATCGCCATCGATAGACAGAGCCTCTCGTATAGTCCTCCTCAACGAATTTAGGAAAAATTTGGAAAATAGAAAACGTCAGAAATTTCAGAGGGACCAGGAGGACTATACAAGAGGCTCTGTCTATCGATGGCGATCAGGAGACTCGTTCAGCACAAGGCGTCCTTCGAGATTCACAGGTTACTCCTCCTCGGGAAGTTCGGACAACGAGTATCGACCACTTCGCCAACAGTCCCATTTTTTAGGGCAACGTCGTCAGTCAGGAAGAAGACGAGGAGGGGACGTAGACACCACGCGTTATCACCGAGAGGATCGGGTATGGACGAGGTCGCAGGTAAAACCGATTTGGTCTACAATATTTCGTCCTACACCCTGTCCCCCACCGAATACCTAGTATTACAGAAAGGGCTCTCGTTTAGTCCCACTCCCCAGTATGATACGTTCAGAGTTGAACAAGAACTCAACCGTTTATTCAGATCTATTCGCTTAAAAACGCATTTTGATAAGATCAGTGAGAGTAATACCCTTGATGTTATACCAGATTCTAATAACCTGTGTTTTTCCTTAAAGGGTCTTAATTTGCAATCTCCCAGCTCTTACATGCCGCCCAGAACATACCATCCGGTCGAGACATTTATCTCTTTAGTATCTGATGATGTTAGTGTACTCAATAAAAAGATTTCCACAGGAGATTTCCATCTTAAAAATAATCTCACAGTAGAGGAGTCCAGGGCACTAAACTCCCTTCAAAATAATCCTTCCATCGTCATTAAACCGGCCGACAAGGGTGGCGCTATCGTCATCCTTGATCGGACATATTACATTTCCGAGATACAGGGACAGTTGTCAGACTACTTGACGTATGAACCCATTGGTAGTGACCCCACTCCCAGAATTGCCTCACTGATTACATCCGTCGCCAAACGTTATTATGATTCAGGTACCATTGATCAGAAACTCAGAGACTATCTCCATAATCCACACCCCGTCACCCCTGTATTTTATACTCTCCCTAAAATTCATAAACATCTCACTCACCCACCCGGGAGACCTATCGTAGCCTCCACTGATTCTGTTTTTTCACCGGTGGCCAAGACTATTGAGAAAATTCTATCCCCTTTCATTCCACTCACTCAATCATATATCAAAGACACTTCCCATTTCCTTGAAATCCTTACAGATTTAAACCGGATACCACCATTATCCCTTTTGGTAACAATGGACGTCAATAGTCTATACACTAGTATAGACCATGACACAGGACTCTCGGCAGTTGATTGGTTTTTGGAACAGTACACCACCTTACCAGCTGATAACAGATCTTTCTGCATCGACATGCTTACCATCATCTTGGAACAGAATTACTTTCTGTTCCAGGATCAATTTTATGTCCAGCGCAGGGGGACTGCAATGGGTTCTAATGTTGCACCCCCCTACGCCAACATATTCATGACGCGTTTTGAGGAAAAATATGTACATAATCACCCACTCATCATTCAGCACGCACTCCTATGGCGTCGTTATATAGATGATATATTTATGATTTGGAATGGTGATCTTGAGTCTCTACTCACCTTCCATATGGATATCAACAGTTTCCTACCGGGTCTATCATTCTCTATACATCATGATCCTGACAGGATCAATTTCCTGGACTGTTTAGTCACCAAAGACATCACAGGCCTACTGTCCACTGACATTTACATCAAGCCCACAGACCGTAACAGTCTTCTCCACTACACCAGTAATCATCCAAGACATACCAAGCGGTCCCTACCCATTTCACAACACACAAGAGTGGATAGATTGGTTAGCGATAATGAGACTAGAATCAGCAGACACCAAGAAATGAGTGGTAAGTTTATCCAGAGGGGGTATCCCCAGGAAATAGCTGAGAAAACCGCAACATCCTCAGTGAAAGCAGATGACACTAAGAATCGTATTTATTTCATAAATACTAATCATCCTTTCTCTCCATTACTCAAGAACATTATTCTCAGACATTGGCCGCTTTTGGGAATGTCCTATCCCCACATCAAAGAATTTCATAACCCACCACTGATCTGTTACAAAAAATCTCCAAATCTGAAAAATAAGCTCATTCGGGCGGACATAGGTTCCGCCATAACCTCTTCCCGGCAACGGTTCATTGGTAATCCTCAGTTCGGGACTTTCCCGTGCCTGAGCTGCGCACAATGTTCCAACGTTACCAGAGGTAACACTTTTACACATCCTCGAACCGGTAAAGTTTTTCACATCAAGAGTTTCTACACGTGTGATAGTTCATACGTGATTTACTATATCAAATGTCCGTGCGGTCTCGGATATGTTGGTGAGACCACCCAACATGTCCGAGACCGCATAAACAAACATAAATCCGACATTCGTTGCGGACGTACCTTACTACCCATTCCCCATCACTTTCAAACAGCGGCACATAACGTCTCCCAACTTAGGTATCAAGTAATTGATCAGGTCTGTGTGAACCGCAGAGGGGGCAATAGAATTAAGCGCCTCCTGGAATTAGAAGCTAGATGGATACACACTCTGGGCACCATGGAACCCCATGGGCTCAATCGAAAATATGAATCAGGTCTCTAAATATAATTTCTGCAATGGTTCTCCACTAATTGTCTTATTTAGATATGCTATGACATACTCCTGTGCTGTGTATACGTGTATTACTGGGATCTCCCTCTTAGAGATTTATAGTCCTTATATTTTACTGATCTGATGAACCCTTTTGGTATGTGTTACTGTGCATTAGATAAAATTCTAATTCCTCTTTCATTTCGTTCACAGAACTATTCGTCCCGTCCATAGGCACCACCACTATTATCTACCAGTGCCCCACCTCACTTGAGATACTGGCGATTGTATCCCATCATATTGGAGCGGCACAGCACTTTATCCAGCACCTTTTCTCACTGGAGTATATTGAATCCAATAGGCATGCGCGGTTTGCGTTCCACCGCCCATGCTTCCTTGTATTCCAAATACCGGATATGACGCGCCGCTCCCATGATCCGTTGTATAACAAGCATCCTTGCTGTCTGCGCATGCGCGGCGTGCGGCTCACGCCGACACGCATCACTTCCGCCCATTAATCACCGGAAGTTACGCCCCTGACCGCACCATCCATTTAAACTCAGAAGCTGCAGCGCTCACAGCACGAGACGCACAGATTGCACGATCACCCACACAAGGAGGGTAAGTGGCTCGCCCGGACACTCTGGCATCCCCATTTCGCGACCTTATTCATGTTCTTTCATGTTGTTCTTCCCCCTCTCTCCTTCCTTCTATTTTCTCCTTACCTTGCAAGGCCACCCTGCTCAGATACCTCTCTACACCCGAGGCTCCTACATCCAGATCCTGAAACTCAACCCAGTCTCCAACGTGTTATGGTAATATTTCACTATTAACCCCCTATGTGATAGGATACCTATTTACTATATTCTACCTTTAATTACAGACTGAGCCTGGCCCTGTCATTATCAGGAACACATATTAACCCCTCACTATAGTACAACTCGCATTGAGGTAAATCCCATTATTTGGCATATGTTTTAGCAACCTAATTATTCCACCCTAACTATACCCTTGTCTCCAACATAGTGATAACACCTGAAGCATTATCGCATTATCTGTGCTGACATTAACTGACTGCTACACCTGGTGACGTTACTTAATGGTATGTGTGCCTCAACATGCCTTATTCTCTTCCAGACGGCAGGTCTCGTTCAACACTTATATATTCTCCTTTCAGATTCTAAAATGACTTAAGTCTGACATATCTCACCAGGGGGTTCCTATACCCGTTACTACGTTTGTAGCAAACATTTGATCCACAGGTATGTCCTTCTGTTTATCCACTACGGCCAGTATTTCCATACACCATTATACCACTGGTCTCACGGACATATACCCTTTTATATATATGATCGTCCTAATTATATTTTTCATTTCCCTTATAGGGATAATACCCGAAGCACTATTATATTATACTACCTGCATTTACATCAACATACTACTCCGCCTGGTGAGGCCCTGTTGTGGTATACATGCTCCCACGTACCTTACCTTTCTCCGATGATATACATCAATTTGTAACCACTTTTTCACCATATATATATTTTTCTTCTAGAGTCCACTACAGTCAAAGTCAGACACATTGACCACTGGGTCCTCATACCCGCTATTAGGTCTCTGGTCACAACCCTGTCTGCAGGTATGTTCACTGGTTCAGATAGAATTACCGGCTTTTACATATATTGCTGTACCATTGGTTTCACTGACTTACTTCATGTCATCCATAGGATCACCTTATATATTTCATAACCTTCACAGCGGGTTATTTGCATTAGATCCTGTTCTTTGCAGGTAGGCCCGGATCTCCCCTTCTTACTTCCTCCCTCTCTCCCTCCTCCCCCTCCCTCCCTTCTGTCCCCTATGTTAAACCAAGGATCACACCAAGACATGATCCCTTACTGTGTTCCTCTTTCCTTCTTTTCCCTTTCCTCGTAGGCCAACATCCTTTTTCAAATTTTCACCATCTTTATCTAACTGGATGCAGACGTAGATGGGTGAGCATCTTATCCCCCTAATTTTAGACTCCATATAGCACAATATCTTTCACAGACGGTTTCCTAATCCCTCATCGATAAATATTTAGAATTACTTTATTCAGTGTGACATTGGTCTCTTTGCCTTGTTTCCACATATGTAAATCAGGTCGTATGTATTATTGTTGTCTTTCACATTTTGTATGTCCTTTATGATTCTTATATATTTTCTTTGTATATTTTTCCACATGTAAAATGTATTAAAGTCAGATTGTCCGACCAGATGAAGGCTTGAAGCCGAAACGTTGTTTTGAGGTGGACTTTCTACTACGTGAATTTTTGCTCACAATAAAAGGAAAAATAGATCAAGATTATTGAACTTGTGTCCGTTTTTCTCGTGGGAAACCATACAGTGTGCCGGGGTTCATATTTTTCTTGTCTACAGTTTTTCCCAGAGCACCTGTTTAAATTGGTGATGCTAGGTCCTATTCTCTTATTGAACAAAATAAATCAGACCTTAAAAGCACTCCATTCATTACTTCATTATTTAAAAACCAATATCCACATGACACACAAAAAGGTGTATAGAAAACTCTAACCTAACAGCAATGTCACCCACAGGTAACCAATGGTTACCAAACAAAGTGCATCGTGCTCACCATATGTGAAGTAGTAAATAAATGCATGTATCCTTCTGGAACAGTATACACAAAGAGGTGTCCATATAATCACTAGATCTTGCAGTCTATTCAAAACCTGTCCCTGCCTAGCAACGTAGGTTTCAAAGCCCTAGGTTCAGCTGGCACCACTGTTCCACGACAGCTTACCCTTCACCCTGCCCCTCCCCTTGCCCTATCCCATCAAACTGTAACAATGGGCAAATAACAAAGTAATTATACATAGAGCATATGCAAAAAGACATATATAACAGATCATTTAGTTTAGGGCCATGCGTAAAGGACTCCTGTCTTGATGCTAAGGGTCCCTTGGTCCCGACACATTTCCCTTTTCTCCGATGAACCAAGGGTTCCTCATGGGAATTTGATCTGGCCAAAAGGCATAATAGCCCAAATAAAGCTCTATGGCATTGGTGGTGGCTAGGGATCCCTAGTATCATGACAGGAGTCCTTTACCTATGGACCTAAGCTAAGTGCTCTATTATATGTCTTTTTGTATGTGTTCTATGTATAATTCCCTTGTTTTTTGCCCATTGTTACAATTTGATGGGATAGGGCAAGTGGAGGGACCTTTGTGGAGGGACCCCTTTGTGTATACTGTTCCAGAAGGATACATAGATTGATTTATTTACTACTTCACATATGTTAACACAGGTGAGCATGATGCACTTTGTTTGGTAACCATTGGTTACCTGTTGGTGACATTGCTCTTAGGTTAGCATTTTCCATTTTTGTGTCATATGCATATTGTTTTTTAAATAATGAAATAATAAATGGAGTGTTTTAATGTCTGATTTGTTTTTTCTACTGTAAGTAATCATGTTACCTGTTTACATATTCAATATAAAGTTTTGTAATTGATATGCATTTTTAAGTGCATATTATCAGCATTAATTTGAAGGTATTCACATCCTAATTGGGTAATGGTTTAGGAATTACAGCTCATTAACATGTAGCTGCCTCTTTTTTAAGGGACAAATAGTAATTGGACAGTTATCTCAAAAGCTCTTTGATGGGCTGCATGGGCCATTATTCCCTCATTAATCCATCATAAATTAAGAAATTAAAAGGTCTGGAGCCAATTCCAGGTGTGACATTTGCATATCGAAGCTGTTGTTGTGAACTCGCAACATGCAGTCAAAGGAGCTCTTAATGGAGGGGAAAAAAACATCATTGGGCTGAAAAAAAATAATCAGAGAGATAGCAGTAATATTAGGAACGGCCAAATCAAGAGTCTGGTATATTCTGGGAAAAAATTAACACACTGAAGAGCTTGGGAACTCAAAGAGTCGTGGATGTCCAAAGAAGTTAATAGTGGTGGATGATCACAGAATCATTTCCTCAGTGAGGGAAAACCCCCTTTACAACATCCACCCAAGTGAAGTACTCTCTCCAGGAAGTAAGTGTTTCTGTATCTTAGTCTACCATAAAGAAAATACTTCATGAGAGCAAATATGAAGGGTTCAACATAAGGTGCAAACCATTCATTAGCCTTAGAAATAGAAAGGCCAGATTAGACTTTGTTAAAAGCATTTAAAAAGCCAGCCAGTTCTGGAAGTATTGACAGTTGAAACTAAGATCCCCCCCCCCCCGTAACAGAATGATGGGAAGCAGAAAGTATGCAGAAGGCTTCGAGCGGCTCAAGATCCAATTAGCACTAAATCCTCTGTAAAACATGGTGGATTCAGTGTGATGTTCGGGCATGCATGGCTTCCAATTGCTCAGGTCACTTGTGTTTATTGATGATGTGACTGAAGACAGAAGCAGCCGGATGAATTCTGAAGTGTACAGGGCTTTACTTTCTGCTCAGAATCCACCAAATACAGAAAGGTTGATTGGATGGCACTTCACTGTACTGAGGGACAATGACCAAAAACATACTGCAAAAGCAACACAGCAGTTTTAAGGCAAAGAAAAGGAATAATCTGTAATCACCATATCATAACCCCATTGAGCTGCATTTCCCATGCTTAAGACAAAACCTAAGGCAGAAGGACCCACAAACAAGCAACAACTGAGGTCAGCTACAGTAAAGGCTGGCAAAGTATCACAAAGGAGGAAACCCAATGTTTACTGACGTTCATGGTTTCCAGACTTCAGACAGTCATTGCCTACAAAGGATTCTCTATGAAGAAATAAAAATGAACATTTATTTATGGTAAAGTGAATTTTTCCTGTTACGTCTGAGCCTCTAAAATGAAGAGGCTTGTGACGGTTGTAATTCCTAAATGTTTCATAAGATATTTTTGTTGAACACCTTTAACTAAACCTTAAAGTCTGCACTTCAATTGCATCTCTGTTGTTTCATTTTAAATAAAAACTGGTGGCATGCAGATCCCAAATCATGGAGATTCAGTCACTGTCCAAATATTTCTGGACTTAACTGCATGTGCACACAAGTGTTTTTCACTTTCTGCCTAAAAAATGCAAAATGAATGCTAAAAAGAATGAGTTTATGCATTTATATATAAAACTGTGCATATGGTCTTTTGAGCTTCCTTAAACCTCTTCAAGTTAAAAAAAGATGTGAAGGTTAAAAGAAGTAAGCTGACCATTCTTAAGGTGGTTTCTGCTTGCTAGGCACTCAGTAGTTTGTAAAATACAAAGACGTTTCAAAAAGAGCTCAGGAAATTATCGAAAAAGAAGCAAAAAAGAATTCAGGACAAGGCAAATACCAGCTTATCAGTAAGGCAGCCAGGTGTCGGCCATCCCCGCCAATCTGCTATTAATGACCTATCCAATGGCTGTAATACAGCACCAGGACAGCTGCAGCGGAGAGCTGTAATGTAAATGATCATGCAGCAGCTTTTGTCCCGTACCATACTCCGGATCAATCCGAGGTATAAGAGCATTATTCCCCCATATGTGGGATACATAGGGAGAGTTGTATGTAAAGACATTAAAGCACTACTCTCTTTCTCTGCCAGAACTGTAATGTCTTTCAGTGCTGGGAGTGAGAAAGCCCGATGAGGTTAGACACATCACTCATAGCAGATCACAGTGAAAAAAATCAGGTTTTGTTCTTCTGTGTGAAAATTTCTTTGCTCCCTAAATCGCAATGCCTTCTTATGATTGGGCAACATCATATAGGGGAAAAAGTAAACATCCCTAGAGAATAATCTATGTTAATGCCCCCATGGTTGAAGGCAACATTTTAATATAAACTTTGAAAGTCCATATCTACATAATACAGTAGAGAAAAAAAAAAAAAAAAACATTTTAATCAGCCTTTCTGACCATTCCTACTGATAGTTACAGTTTAGAAACTCAGAAAAAAAGGAGTCTTTAAATTTTGCCAAGAGTAGACATAGTATCCTAATAAGCAACACCATATAATATAATAATAATTTATTTAATTTTTGCTCCAGAATACAAATAATTAAACAAAATAGGGATGGGTATAGTGCAAAAGGGGGAAAAAAAAACCACGTGCCCTCAGAATAAAAGGACCAGGAAATATGATGTATAAATTCAGTAATGGGATACAGTGAGAACTAACATTAAATGGTGCTGAACAATTGTGACTAAGGCTAGTTTCACACTTGCGTTGAACGGCATCTGTTGCATTGCGTTGTGTGACGGATGCGACGGATGTGTTGCATATAGTGGCACAACGGATGCAACGGATGCTGAAAAACAACGCAATTCGTTTTGTTTTTTTTTTACAGTTTTACCGTCGGCAGACTATTGTGAACGATCAGCTGATCGCTAACAGTAGTACGCCGCCGGGTGATCAGCTGTTCACTCACAGTAGCCGGCCGCCGGGTGATCAGCCGATCACTCACAGTAGCCGGCCGCCGGGTGATCAGCCGATCATTCACAGTAGCCGGCCGCCGGGTGATCAGCCGATCACTCACAGTAGCCTGCCGCCGGGTGATCAGCTGATCGTTCGGTCGCCGACAATGTGTGCGGGGAGCGGGAGCGGGGGGTGGAGTGCGAAGTGGGTGGAGCTGAGCAGGGCCATGGCTGAGGACGTCAGTGCCGCGGGGACTGCATCGCTCGGGGACAGGTGAGTGAGTGTGAGAGTGTGTGTGTGTGTGTGTGTGTGTGTGTGTGTGCGATTGTGTGTGTGCGATTGTGTGTATACATACGGAGTGCGGGGAGGGGGCAGGGAAGTGTCGGGCTCCCGGCACACGTAACCAGGGTTCCTTGGTTACCCGATGTGTACCCTGGTTACGGGTGGAGGGAGCCAGAGAGAGCGTGCGCAGTGAAATCCAAAGGATTCCGTTGCTCAAAAAAAGTTACATGCTGCGTTCCTTCCGCCCGACGCAGCGTCAAAATAACGACGCTGCATCGTCCGGCGGATGCAACGCTGACACTTGCGTTACAGTGCGTCATCCATACAAGTCTATGGAGAATAGCGCAGTGCGTTAACGGACTGCGCTATTCTCCATAGTGACGGACTCCGCTGAACGCAAGTGTGAAACTAGCCTTACAGGATTATATCATAATGATTGTAGCTCACTACTAGAGTTGAGCGCGGTTCGTGGTTCGTGGTTCTCCAGTTCTAGGCTCGAGTGATTTTGGGGCATGTTCTAGATCGAACTAGAACTCGAGCTTTTTGCAAAAGCTCGATAGTTCTAGAAACGTTCGAGAACGGTTCTAGCAGCCAAAAAACAGCTAATTCCTAGCTTGGTTTCTGCTGTAATAGTGTAAGTCACTCTGTGAATCAAACTATTATCACATTTCAGTGTATAGTGTGCGTGAACAGCGCCTTCAGATCACTGCTGTTTCTATAATGGCGATCGCCATTTTTTTTTTTTTTTCTTGTCTTCCTTCCCTAAGCGCGCGCGTCTTGTGGGGCGGGCCAGCATGTCAGCCAATCACAGACACACACACAGCTAAGTGGACTTTGAGCCAGAGAAGCAACGGCATGTGTGATAGGATCTGCATGTCACATGTCCCTGCATTATAAAACCGGACATTTTCTTCACGGACGCCATTATCTGCCTTCTGCGTCTTTGGTGTCAGACATCACTGTCGCAGCTCCGTCATCCTGAGTCCTATAGCCGATACAGCTGTATGCGCTGCATACACAGCGTTAGACAGCATAGGGAGAGCACTTTATAGCAGTCCTTTTAAGGGCTCAAACCGGCAGGGTCAGAGTTAAGGTGACAGGTCTTGAAAACAGCGCCAGCGTCTGTGCAGCCAAGGTCAGGGATTTCCTCCCTGCATTTCACCATTAGGAGGGAATAGAAAGGCAGGCTTCCATTCCTCTACCCAGAGCACCACAATCCTGCCACTGTACCCTCTTGTCCTCTGCACACTCCAACTCATAACTAAGCCATTATACTAGCACACACTCAGTGTACCTAGTGGCATCTTATCTGTGGCTATTGGACTTTGCTTTAGTCCCACTAGTGCCAAGACATTTGCAGAGCGCATCTGCCTGCATTGCACACTCCAACTAATTATAACTAAGCCATTATACTAGCAAACACTCAGTGTACCTAGTGGCATCCTATACGTGGCTATTGGACTTTGCTATAGTCCCACTAGTGCCAAGACATTTGCAGAGCGCATCTGCCTGCGTTGCACACTCCAACTAATTATAACTAAGCCATTATACTAGCAAACACTCAGTGTACCTAGTGGCATCCTATACGTGGCTATTGGACTTTGCTATAGTCCCACTAGTGCCAAGACATTTGCAGAGCGCATCTGCCTGCGTTGCACACTCCAACTAATTATAACTAAGCCATTATACTAGCAAACACTCAGTGTACCTAGTGGCATCCTATACGTGGCTATTGGACTTTGCTATAGTCCAACTAGTGCCAAGACATTTGCAGAGCGCATCTGCCTGCGTTGCACACTCCAACTAATTATAACTAAGCCATTATACTAGCAAACACTCAGTGTACCTAGTGGCATCCTATACGTGGCCATTGGACTTTGCTATAGTCCCACTAGTGCCAAGACATTTGCAGCACGTCTGCCTGCGTTGCACACTCCAACTAATTATAACTAAGCCATTATACTAGCAAACACTCAGTGTACCTAGTGGCATCCTATACGTGGCTATTGGACTTTGCTATAGTCCCACTAGTGCCAAGACATTTGCAGAGCGCATCTGCCTGCGTTGCACACTCCAACTAATTATAACTAAGCCATTATACTAGCAAACACTCAGTGTACCTAGTGGCATCCTATACGTGGCTATTGGACTTTGCTATAGTCCCACTAGTGCCAAGACATTTGCAGAGCGCATCTGCCTGCGTTGCACACTCCAACTAATTATAACTAAGCCATTATACTAGCAAACACTCAGTGTACCTAGTGGCATCCTATACGTGGCTATTGGACTTTGCTATAGTCCCACTAGTGCCAAGACATTTGCAGCATGTCTGCCTGCGTTGCACACTCCAACTAATTATAACTAAGCCATTATACTAGCAAACACTCAGTGTACCTAGTGGCATCCTATACGTGGCTATTGGACTTTGCTATAGTCCCACTAGTGCCAAGACATTTGCTGAGCGCATCTGCCTGCGTTGCACACTCCAACTAATTATAACTAAGCCATTATACTAGCAAACACTCAGTGTACCTAGTGGCATCCTATCTGTGGCTATTGGACTTTGCTTTAGTCCCACTAGTGCCAAGACATTTGCAGAGCGCATCTGCCTGCATTGCACACTCCAACTAATTATAACGAAGCCATTATACTAGCAAACACTCAGTGTACCTAGTGGCATCCTATACGTGGCTATTGGACTTTGCTATAGTCCCACTAGTGCCAAGACATTTGCAGAGCGCATCTGCCTGCGTTGCACACTCCAACTAATTATAACGAAGCCATTATATTAGCAAACAGTCAGTGTACCTAGTGGCATCCTAAACGTGGCTATTGGACTTTGCTATAGTCCCACTAGTGCCAAGACATTTGCAGAGCGCATCTGCCTGCGTTGCACACTCCAACTAATTATAACTAAGCCATTATACTAGCAAACACTCAGTGTACCTAGTGGCATCCTATACGTGGCTATTGGACTTTGCTATAGTCCCACTAGTGCCAAGACATTTGCAGAGCGCATCTGCCTGCGTTGCACACTCCAACTAATTATAACTAAGCCATTATACTAGCAAACACTCAGTGTACCTAGTGGCATCCTATACGTGGCTATTGGACTTTGCTATAGTCCCACTAGTGCCAAGACATTTGCAGCACGTCTGCCTTCGTTGCACACTCCAACTAATTATAACTAAGCCATTATACTAGCAAACACTCAGTGTACCTAGTGGCATCCTATAAGTGGCTATTGGACTTTGCTATAGTCCCACTAGTGCCAAGACATTTGCAGAGCGCATCTGCCTGCGTTGCACACTCCAACTAATTATAACTAAGCCATTATACTAGCAAACACTCAGTGTACCTAGTGGCATCCTATACGTGGCTATTGGACTTTGCTATAGTCCCACTAGTGCCAAGACATTTGCAGCACGTCTGCCTGCGTTGCACACTCCAACTAATTATAACTAAGCCATTATACTAGCAAACACTCAGTGTACCTAGTGGCATCCTATACGTGGCTATTGGACTTTGCTATAGTCCCACTAGTGCCAAGACATTTGCAGAGCGCATCTGCCTGCGTTGCACACTCCAACTAATTATAACTAAGCCATTATACTAGCAAACACTCAGTGTACCTAGTGGCATCCTATACGTGGCTATTGGACTTTGCTATAGTCCAACTAGTGCCAAGACATTTGCAGCACGTCTGCCTGCGTTGCACACTCCAACTAATTATAACTAAGCCATTATACTAGCAAACACTCAGTGTACCTAGTGGCATCCTATACGTGGCTATTGGACTTTGCTATAGTCCCACTAGTGCCAGGACATTTGCAGAGCGCATCTGCCTGCGTTGCACACTCCAAATAATTATAACTAAGCCATTATACTAGCAAACACTCAGTGTACCTAGTGGCATCCTATACGTGGCTATTGGACTTTGCTGTAGTCTCACTAGTGCCAAGACATTTGCAGAGCGCATCTGCCTGCGTTGCACACTCCAACTAATTATAACTAAGCCATTATACTAGCAAACACTCAGTGTACCTAGTGGCATCCTATACGTGGCTATTGGACTTTGCTATAGTCCCACTAGTGCCAAGACATTTGCAGCACGTCTGCCTGCGTTGCACACTCAAACTAATTATAACTAAGCCATTATACTAGCAAACACTCAGTGTACCTAGTGGCATCCTATACGTGGCTATTGGACTTTGCTATAGTCCCACTAGTGCCAAGACATTTGCAGAGCGCATCTGCCTGCGTTGCACACTCCAACTAATTATAACTAAGCCATTATACTAGCAAACACTCAGTGTACCTAGTGGCATCCTATACGTGGCTATTGGACTTTGCTATAGTCCCACTAGTGCCAAGATATTTGCAGAGCGCATCTGCCTGCGTTGCACACTCCAACTAATTATAACTAAGCCATTATACTAGCAAACACTCAGTGTACCTAGTGGCATCCTATACGTGGCTATTGGACTTTGCTATAGTCCCACTAGTGCCAAGACATTTGCAGAGCGCATCTGCCTGCGTTGCACACTCCAACTAATTATAACTAAGCCATTATACTAGCAAACACTCAGTGTACCTAGTGGCATCCTATACGTGGCTATTGGACTTTGCTATAGTCCCACTAGTGCCAAGACATTTGCAGCACGTCTGCCTGCGTTGCACACTCCAACTAATTATAACTAAGCCATTATACTAGCAAACACTCAGTGTACCTAGTGGCATCCTATACGTGGCTATTGGACTTTGCTATAGTCCCACTAGTGCCAAGACATTTGCAGAGCGCATCTGCCTGCGTTGCACACTCCAACTAATTATAACTAAGCCATTATACTAGCAAACACTCAGTGTACCTAGTGGCATCCTATACGTGGCTATTGGACTTTGCTATAGTCCCACTAATGCCAAGACATTTGCAGAGCGCATCTGCCTGCGTTGCACACTCCAACTAATTATAACTAAGCCATTATACTAGCAAACACTCAGTGTACCTAGTGGCATCCTATACGTGGCTATTGGACTTTGCTATAGTCCCACTAGTGCCAAGACATTTGCAGAGCGCATCTGCCTGCGTTGCACACTCCAACTAATTATAACTAAGCCATTATACTAGCAAACACTCAGTGTACCTAGTGGCATCCTATACGTGGCTATTGGACTTTGCTATAGTCCCACTAGTGCCAAGACATTTGCAGCACGTCTGCCTGCGTTGCACACTCCAACTAATTATAACTAAGCCATTATACTAGCAAACACTCAGTGTACCTAGTGGCATCCTATACGTGGCTATTGGACTTTGCTATAGTCCCACTAGTGCCAAGACATTTGCAGAGCGCATCTGCCTGCGTTGCACACTCCAACTAATTATAACTAAGCCATTATACTAGCAAACACTCAGTGTACCTAGTGGCATCCTATACGTGGCTATTGGACTTTGCTATAGTCCCACTAGTGCCAAGACATTTGCAGAGCGCATCTGCCTGCGTTGCACACTCCAACTAATTATAACTAAGCCATTATACTAGCAAACACTCAGTGTACCTAGTGGCATCCTATACGTGGCTATTGGACTTTGCTATAGTCCCACTAGTGCCAAGACATTTGCAGAGTGCATCTGCCTGCGTTGCACACTCCAACTAATTATAACTAAGCCATTATACTAGCAAACACTCAGTGTACCTAGTGGCATCCTATACGTGGCTATTGGACTTTGCTATAGTCCCACTAGTGCCAAGACATTTGCAGCACGTCTGCCTGCGTTGCACACTCCAACTAATTATAACTAAGCCATTATACTAGCAAACACTCAGTGTACCTAGTGGCATCCTATACGTGGCTATTGGACTTTGCTATAGTCCCACTAGTGCCAAGACATTTGCAGAGCGCATCTGCCTGCGTTGCACACTCCAACTAATTATAACTAAGCCATTATACTAGCAAACACTCAGTGTACCTAGTGGCATCCTATACGTGGCTATTGGACTTTGCTATAGTCCCACTAGTGCCAAGACATTTGCAGAGCGCATCTGCCTGCGTTGCACACTCCAACTAATTATAACTAAGCCATTATACTAGCAAACACTCAGTGTACCTAGTGGCATCCTATACGTGGCTATTGGACTTTGCTATAGTCCCACTAGTGCCAAGACATTTGCAGAGCGCATCTGCCTGCGTTGCACACTCCAACTAATTATAACTAAGCCATTATACTAGCAAACACTCAGTGTACCTAGTGGCATCCTATACGTGGCTATTGGACTTTGCTATAGTCCCACTAGTGCCAAGACATTTGCAGAGCGCATCTGCCTGCGTTGCACACTCCAACTAATTATAACTAAGCCATTATACTAGCAAACACTCAGTGTACCTAGTGGCATCCTATACGTGGCTATTGGACTTTGCTATAGTCCCACTAGTGCCAAGACATTTGCAGAGCGCATCTGCCTGCGTTGCACACTCCAACTAATTATAACTAAGTTGCATTGTCAGGGATATTTATTCTTTATTATTCTGCTGTTAATAAAGCTAGACCACCACTGCAATCTTCACCACCTCTCAATTTTTACTACCACATTTTCAGTCCACAATCTTGTCGCAATCAACATGAGTGGCAAAATGACAGATGCTGGTGGAAAGGGGAACAGGCGTGGTGGAAAACGCAAAAAAGGTTTTGTCCGTGGGGAAGGTGGCAAAGCTCCATTATCATCTGCTGAAGATAGACCATCTACCAGCAAAAGTAAGATGTCTACTACTTACCGTGGACAATCCGATGTGCTCCCTTTTTTACGGACACGAACAACAGGAAGAAAGGTAGATGATGGGCAAAAAAGGAAAATGCTTGAATGGATCTCAAGTGGTCCAACAAGTGCCCTCTCAGCCACTTCAAGTACCGCATCCAAAAAACACCAGTCCTCTGAGTTGTCATCCCAATCACACTTGATTTCTCCTAGCTCTGAAGTCTCCATCAGCCCTGCACAGTATGGTGGAACTGAGATGGCTGAGTCTGCAGAGCTGTTCAGTCACACTATAGCCTGGGAATCAGAGGTCTGCTCCCAAGCTACAGTGAGTACAGAACAGGAAATGGTCTGCAGTGGTGCCCAGAACCTTTGTGACTCTGATTCAGGCCGTGAGGACCAAGTTTCTGAGCATAATGTTGACCCTTTGTCACAAACTGTAACACCTGTGGTTATAGACAATGAGGAACATACTGATGAAGATGAGACGCAGATACCCGATTGGGATGACAACTTAAATATTCGGTCAGGGCAAGAAGAGGCTCGGTCTGAGGGGGAGGGGAGTGCAAACACAACAATTGATGATGACGTTCTAGATCCCACCTACTGTCAACCCCCAGTCAGGCACTCGAGGAGGTCAACAGAGGCGGTGGAGGAGGATGCAACCGACGACGAAGTTACCTTGCGCCTTCCTGGACAGAGTCGGAGCACTGGTAGCACGTCTACAACTGCATCCTCAGCCACCACTCTGCCTATGAGCATTATTCGGGGTGGATCAACAGGTCGCATGGCCTCTAAGCCTTGCCTAGCCTGGTCCTTTTTTGACATCGAAAAAGATCGCCCAAATCATGTGATATGTAACATTTGTCATGATTCTCTTAGTAGAGGTCAAAACCTCAGCAGTTTGACAACTTCTTCCATGAATCGTCACATGAATAAATATCATAAGTCCCGGTGGGAAGCTCACCGTGCTGCAATGCGGCCTAGCGGAGCGAACCATCCACCGCCCGCCCCTTCCAGTGCATCCGCGCGCTCTTCATCTTCTAGGACTGTGGGGACAGCTGTCACACCTGTTTTTCCACGCAAAACTTCCACCACTGTAACCGCAACAGGCAGTTTGCTTGTAAGGTCGTCAGTTGGTTTGGAAGGGGAAACAAGTGAGTGTGTACAGCTCTCTCAGACATCGATAGCACCAACGTTGGATCAAGGCAACATCATGTCTCCGCCTGCACTTTCCTCACAAACCTGCATTTTTCCAGGGACACCCTACTCAACACCGTCTACACACAGCAGCCAGATCTCTGTCCCTCAGATGTGGTCAAATAAAAGGCCACTTCCTCCGACCCATGACAAAGCTAAGAGGTTGACTCTATCCCTCTGTAAGCTGTTGGCTACCGAAATGCTGCCTTTCCGCCTAGTGGACACACAGGATTTTAGAGACCTTATGTCTGTCGCTGTGCCCCAGTACCAGATGCCTAGTCGCCACTACTTCTCTAAGAAAGGTGTGCCCGCGCTACACCAGCATGTCGCACACAACATCACCGCTTCCTTGAGAAACTCTGTGTGTGAACGGGTGCATTTCACCACCGATACATGGACCAGTAAGCATGGACAGGGACGTTACATGTCGCTGACTGGGCACTGGGTAACTATGGTGATAGATGGTGAAGGGTCTGCTGCACAAGTCTTGCCGTCCCCACGACTTGTGTGTCAATCCTATGTCTGTCCAAGTTCCGCCACAGCTTCTGCATCCTCCACCTCATCTGGGTCCTCCACCTCCGCCCCAAGCCTGCCTGGTCAGGCCACCAGCGTTCTCACTGCGCAGAAGGAATCACGCACCCCTCATTACTATGCTGGCAGCAGAGCGCAGCGGCATCAGGCGGTCTTTAGCTTGACATGTCTTGGGAATAAGAGTCACACAGCTGAGGAGTTGTGGTCAGCTCTGCGGTCCGAGCTTAATAAATGGTTGTCTCCACTCAACCTGCAGCCTGGTAAGGCCGTGTGCGACAATGCTGCAAACCTGGGTGCGGCACTTCGCCTGGGCAAGGTGACACACGTACCTTGTATGGCTCACGTGTTGAACCTTGTCGTCCAGCAATTTTTAACACACTATCCCGGCCTAGATGGCCTTCTGAACAGGGCACGAAAACTGTCAGCTCACTTCCGCCGTTCAAGCGCCGCAGCAGAGCGACTTGCATCGCTCCAGAAGTCTTTCGGCCTGCCGGTTCATCGCCTGAAATGCGATGTGGCGACACGCTGGAATTCAACTCTCCACATGTTACAGCGACTGTGGCAGCACCGCAGAGCCCTGGTGCAATACGTCATGACGTATAGCCTGGGCCAACGAGATGCAGAGGTGGGGCAGATCACCCTGATGGAGTGGTCTCAGATCAAGGACCTATGCACCCTTCTGCACAGTTTCGACATGGCGACAAATATGTTTAGCTCTGACAATGCCATTATCAGCATGACGATTCCAGTCATTTACATGCTGGAGCACACGCTAAACACTATTCGGAGTCAGGGGGTGGGACAACATGAAGGGGAGGAACTACAGGAGGATTCATATGCGCAAGGGACAACAACATCACCAAGGTCCAGACGTTCATCATCACCAACGCAGCAGGCATGGGACCATGGGGGACAGGGATCGACAAGGGCGCATAGTAGCAGGCGAAATGTTGAGCAAGGTGCAGGAGAACATGAAGAAATGGAGGACGAACTGTCCATGGACATGGAAGACTCAGCGGATGAGGGAGACCTTGGTCAAATTTCAGTTGAAAGAGGTTGGGGGGAGATGTCAGAGGAAGAAAGAACGGGTAGCACCTCTATGCCACAAACACAGCGTGGACTTGGTCCGCATGGCTGCGCAAGACACATGAGTGCCTTTTTGTTGCACTACCTCCAACATGACAGTCGTATTGTCAAAATTAGAAGTGATGATGACTACTGGATTGCCACACTATTAGATCCCCGGTACAAGTCCAAATTTTGTGACATAATTCCAGCCATAGAAAGGGACGCACGTATGCAGGAGTATCAGCAGAAGCTGTTACTCGATCTTAGCTCGGCTTTTCCACCAAACAACCGTGCAGGTGCAGGGAGGGAATCTCCCAGTTGTAACTTGACAAACATGGGACGGTCTCGTCATCTTCAACAGTCTACCCGTACCAGTAGGACCGTATCTGGTGCCGGTAACAGCAATTTTATGGAATCTTTTCATAATTTTTTTAGACCCTCTTTTGCAAGGCCACCAGAGACAACAAGTCTGACACATAGTCAACGGCTGGAGAGGATGATACAGGAGTATCTCCAAATGAACATCGATGCCATGACTGTGCAACTGGAGCCTTGCTCCTTTTGGGCTTCAAACCTAGAAAAATGGCCAGAGCTCGCAACTTACGCCTTGGAGATTTTGTCGTGTCCAGCTGCCAGCGTTGTCTCTGAACGTGTATTCAGTGCTGCTGGGTGTGTGCTGACAGATAAGCGCACGCGTCTGTCCAGTGACAATGTGGACAGACTGACGTTCATCAAAATGAACAAGTCATGGATCCAGAAGGAATTTACTACCCCTGTGTCATCCTGGGGAGAGTAAATGCTTGTTGATTTGGAATGTGCTTGATGCAAATCAAAACATCCTGTTTGCAACTAGGGCACAAGTGCTGCCACTGATAAGGTGTCTGTGTGGGGCCCAATTTTTGGAAAAAAGGGAGACTCCGCTTGGAGTAACCCTTGCTTACATTGTTTTTAAAAGAAGCCAAGATGAACAGAGCTGGGATCAGGAAAGACTTTGCTACCTACCCCGGTGTCATGCTGGGGACGGTTAATTATGGCGTATTTTTGAATGTGCTTGATGCAAATGTAGCTGTGAAGTGTACAACTAGGGCACAAGTGCTGCCACTGAATGGGTGGGTGTGTGGGGCCCAATTTTTGGAAAAAAAGGGAGACTCCTCTTGGAGTAACCCTTGCATGCTGTGTTTTTAAAAGAAGCCAAGATGAACAGAGCTGGGATCAGGAAAGACTTTGCTACCTACCCGGTGTCATCCTGGGGACGGATAAGAATGGCGTATTTTTGAATGTGCTTGATACAAATGTAGCTGTGAAGTGTACAACTAGGGCACAAGTGCTGCCACTGAATGGGTGGGTGTGTGTGGGGCCCAATTTTTGGAAAAAAAGGGAGACTCCGCTTGGAGTAACCCTTGCTTACATTGTTTTTAAAAGAAGCCAAGATGAACAAGTCATGGGTCAGCAAAGACTTTATCTACCTACCCCGGTGTCATCCTGGGGACGGATAAGAATGGCGTATTTTGGAATGTGCTTGATGCAAATCTAGCTGTGAAGTGTACAACTAGGGCACAAGTGCTGCCACTGAATGGGTGGGTGTGTGTGGGGCCCAATTTTTGGAAAAAAAGGGAGACTCCGCTTGGAGTAACCCTTGCTTGCTGTGTTTTTAAAAGAAGCCAAGATGAACAGAGCTGGGATCAGGAAAGACTTTGCTACCTACCCCGGTGTCATCCTGGGGACGGATAAGAATGGCGTATTTTTGAATGTGCTTGATGCAAATCAAAACATCCTGTTTGCAACTAGGGCCCAAGTGCTGCCACTGATGGGGTGGGTGTCTGTGTGGCCCAATTTTTGGAAAAAAGGGAGACTCCGCTTGGAGTAACCCTTGCTTACATTGTTTTTAAAAGAAGCCAAGATGAACAGAGCTGGGATCAGGAAAGACTTTGCTACCTACCCCGGTGTCATCCTGGGGACGGAAAAGAATGGCGTATTTTGGAATGTGCTTGATGCAAATCTAGCTGTGAAGTGTACAACTAGGGCACAAGTGCTGCCACTGAATGGGTGGGTGTGTGTGGGGCACAATTTTTGGAAAAAAAGGGAGACTCCGCTTGGAGTAACCCTTGCTTGCTGTCTTTTTAAAAGAAGCCAAGATGAACAGAGCTGGGATCAGGAAAGACTTTGCTACCTACCCCGGTGTCATCCTGGGGACGGATAAGAATGGCGTATTTTTGAATGTGCTTGCTGCAAATCTAGCTGTGAATTGTACAACTGGGGCCCAACTGCTGCCACTGAATGGGTGGGTGGGTGTGGGGCCCAATTTTTGGAAAAAAAGGGAGACTATGCTTGGAGTCACCTTGCGGTGTTTTACATGATTTTAGAATGGCGTGCCATGCCTATATCTGTGTGTCCTCCTCTTTTTCCTTGTCCAGCTGTTTTGTTTTCGCATGAGTATATGTCCTTGTCACTTTCCAATGTGTTTGAGTTGTTTGTCACCTTTTGGACACTTTTGAGGGTGTTTTCTAGGTGTTTTACTGTGTTTGTGATTGCCTGCCATTGTTTCCTATTGGCTCGAGTTCGGTTCGTCGAACGTTCGACGAGCCGAACTCGAACGGGAGGTCCGTTCGGCGAACCGACCTCGAGCCGAACCGGGACCGGTTCGCTCATCTCTACTCACTACCATCCAATAATAATCACACATAAGTGCAACCAATATAACTCACCCATAAATTATGCCCAGAACCTTTGTGACTCTGATTCAGGCCGTGAGGACCAAGTTTCTGAGCATAATGTTGACCCTTTGTCACAAACTGTAACACCTGTGGTTATAGACAATGAGGAACATACTGATGAAGATGAGACGCAGATACCCGATTGGGATGACAACTTAAATATTCGGTCAGGGCAAGAAGAGGCTCGTTCTGAGGGGGAGGGGAGTGCAAACACAACAATTGATGATGACGTTCTAGATCCCACCTACTGTCAACCCCCAGTCAGGCACTCGAGGAGGTCAACAGAGGCGGTGGAGGAGGATGCAACCGACGACGAAGTTACCTTGCGCCTTCCTGGACAGAGTCGGAGCACTGGTAGCACGTCTACAACTGCATCCTCAGCCACCACTCTGCCTATGAGCATTATTCGGGGTGGATCAACAGGTCGCATGGCCTCTAAGCCTTGCCTAGCCTGGTCCTTTTTTGACATCGAAAAAGATCGCCCAAATCATGTGATATGTAACATTTGTCATGATTCTCTTAGTAGAGGTCAAAACCTCAGCAGTTTGACAACTTCTTCCATGAATCGTCACATGAATAAATATCATAAGTCCCGGTGGGAAGCTCACCGTGCTGCAATGCGGCCTAGCGGAGCGAACCATCCACCGCCCGCCCCTTCCAGTGCATCCGCGCGCTCTTCATCTTCTAGGACTGTGGGGACAGCTGTCACACCTGTTTTTCCACGCAAAACTTCCACCACTGTAACCGCAACAGGCAGTTTGCTTGTAAGGTCGTCAGTTGGTTTGGAAGGGGAAACAAGTGAGTGTGTACAGCTCTCTCAGACATCGATAGCACCAACGTTGGATCAAGGCAACATCATGTCTCCGCCTGCACTTTCCTCACAAACCTGCATTTTTCCAGGGACACCCTACTCAACACCGTCTACACACAGCAGCCAGATCTCTGTCCCTCAGATGTGGTCAAATAAAAGGCCACTTCCTCCGACCCATGACAAAGCTAAGAGGTTGACTCTATCCCTCTGTAAGCTGTTGGCTACCGAAATGCTGCCTTTCCGCCTAGTGGACACACAGGATTTTAGAGACCTTATGTCTGTCGCTGTGCCCCAGTACCAGATGCCTAGTCGCCACTACTTCTCTAAGAAAGGTGTGCCCGCGCTACACCAGCATGTCGCACACAACATCACCGCTTCCTTGAGAAACTCTGTGTGTGAACGGGTGCATTTCACCACCGATACTTGGACCAGTAAGCATTGACAGGGACGTTACATGTCGCTGACTGGGCACTGGGTAACTATGGTGATAGATGGTGAAGGGTCTGCTGCACAAGTCTTGCCGTCCCCACGACTTGTGTGTCAATCCTATGTCTGTCCAAGTTCCGCCACAGCTTCTGCATCCTCCACCTCATCTGGGTCCTCCACCTCCGCCCCAAGCCTGCCTGGTCAGGCCACCAGCGTTCTCACTGCGCAGAAGGAATCACGCACCCCTCATTACTATGCTGGCAGCAGAGCGCAACGGCATCAGGCGGTCTTTAGCTTGACATGTCTTGGGAATAAGAGTCACACAGCTGAGGAGTTGTGGTCAGCTCTGCGGTCCGAGTTTAATAAATGGTTGTCTCCACTCAACCTGCAGCCTGGTAAGGCCGTGTGCGACAATGCTGCAAACCTGGGTGCGGCACTTCGCCTGGGCAAGGTGACACACGTACCTTGTATGGCTCACGTGTTGAACCTTGTCGTCCAGCAATTTTTAACACACTATCCCGGCCTAGATGGCCTTCTGAACAGGGCACGAAAACTGTCAGCTCACTTCCGCCGTTCAAGCGCCGCAGCAGAGCGACTTGCATCGCTCCAGAAGTCTTTCGGCCTGCCGGTTCATCGCCTGAAATGCGATGTGGCGACACGCTGGAATTCAACTCTCCACATGTTACAGCGACTGTGGCAGCACCGCAGAGCCCTGGTGCAATACGTCATGACGTATAGCCTGGGCCAACGAGATGCAGAGGTGGGGCAGATCACCCTGATGGAGTGGTCTCAGATCAAGGACCTATGCACCCTTCTGCACAGTTTCGACATGGCGACGAATATGTTTAGCTCTGACAATGCCATTATCAGCATGACGATTCCAGTCATTTACATGCTGGAGCACACGCTAAACACTATTCGGAGTCAGGGGGTGGGACAACATGAAGGGGAGGAACTACAGGAGGATTCATATGCGCAAGGGACAACAACATCACCAAGGTCCAGACGTTCATCATCACCAACGCAGCAGGCATGGGACCATGGGGGACAGGGATCGACAAGGGCGCATAGTAGCAGGCGAAATGTTGAGCAAGGTGCAGGAGAACATGAAGAAATGGAGGACGAACTGTCCATGGACATGGAAGACTCAGCGGATGAGGGAGACCTTGGTCAAATTTCAGTTGAAAGAGGTTGGGGGGAGATGTCAGAGGAAGAAAGAACGGGTAGCACCTCTATGCCACAAACACAGCGTGGACTTGGTCCGCATGGCTGCGCAAGACACATGAGTGCCTTTTTGTTGCACTACCTCCAACATGACAGTCGTATTGTCAAAATTAGAAGTGATGATGACTACTGGATTGCCACACTATTAGATCCCCGGTACAAGTCCAAATTTTGTGACATAATTCCAGCCATAGAAAGGGACGCACGTATGCAGGAGTATCAGCAGAAGCTGTTACTCGATCTTAGCTCGGCTTTTCCACCAAACAACCGTGCAGGTGCAGGGAGGGAATCTCCCAGTTGTAACTTGACAAACATGGGACGGTCTCGTCATCTTCAACAGTCTACCCGTACCAGTAGGACCGTATCTGGTGCCGGTAACAGCAATTTTATGGAATCTTTTCATAATTTTTTTAGACCCTCTTTTGCAAGGCCACCAGAGACAACAAGTCTGACACATAGTCAACGGCTGGAGAGGATGATACAGGAGTATCTCCAAATGAACATCGATGCCATGACTGTGCAACTGGAGCCTTGCTCCTTTTGGGCTTCAAACCTAGAAAAATGGCCAGAGCTCGCAACTTACGCCTTGGAGATTTTGTCGTGTCCAGCTGCCAGCGTTGTCTCTGAACGTGTATTCAGTGCTGCTGGGTGTGTGCTGACAGATAAGCGCACGCGTCTGTCCAGTGACAATGTGGACAGACTGACGTTCATCAAAATGAACAAGTCATGGATCCAGAAGGAATTTACTACCCCTGTGTCATCCTGGGGAGAGTAAATGCTTGTTGATTTGGAATGTGCTTGATGCAAATCAAAACATCCTGTTTGCAACTAGGGCACAAGTGCTGCCACTGATAAGGTGTCTGTGTGGGGCCCAATTTTTGGAAAAAAGGGAGACTCCGCTTGGAGTAACCCTTGCTTACATTGTTTTTAAAAGAAGCCAAGATGAACAGAGCTGGGATCAGGAAAGACTTTGCTACCTACCCCGGTGTCATGCTGGGGACGGTTAATTATGGCGTATTTTTGAATGTGCTTGATGCAAATGTAGCTGTGAAGTGTACAACTAGGGCACAAGTGCTGCCACTGAATGGGTGGGTGTGTGGGGCCCAATTTTTGGAAAAAAAGGGAGACTCCGCTTGGAGTAACCCTTGCTTGCTGTGTTTTTAAAAGAAGCCAAGATGAACAGAGCTGGGATCAGGAAAGACTTTGCTACCTACCCCGGTGTCATCCTGGGGACGGATAAGAATGGCGTATTTTTGAATGTGCTTGATGCAAATGTAGCTGTGAAGTGTACAACTAGGGCACAAGTGCTGCCACTGAATGGGTGGGTGTGTGGGGCCCAATTTTTGGAAAAAAAGGGAGACTCCGCTTGGAGTAACCCTTGCATGCTGTGTTTTTAAAAGAAGCCAAGATGAACAGAGCTGGGATCAGGAAAGACTTTGCTACCTACCCCGGTGTCATCCTGGGGACGGATAAGAATGGCGTATTTTTGAATGTGCTTGATGCAAATGTAGCTGTGAAGTGTACAACTAGGGCACAAGTGCTGCCACTGAATGGGTGGGTGTGTGTGGGGCCCAATTTTTGGAAAAAAAGGGAGACTCCGCTTGGAGTAACCCTTGCTTACATTGTTTTTAAAAGAAGCCAAGATGAACAAGTCATGGGTCAGCAAAGACTTTATCTACCTACCCCGGTGTCATCCTGGGGACGGATAAGAATGGCGTATTTTGGAATGTGCTTGATGCAAATCTAGCTGTGAAGTGTACAACTAGGGCACAAGTGCTGCCACTGAATGGGTGGGTGTGTGTGGGGCCCAATTTTTGGAAAAAAAGGGAGACTCCGCTTGGAGTAACCCTTGCTTGCTGTGTTTTTAAAAGAAGCCAAGATGAACAGAGCTGGGATCAGGAAAGACTTTGCTACCTACCCCGGTGTCATCCTGGGGACGGATAAGAATGGCGTATTTTTGAATGTGCTTGATGCAAATCAAAACATCCTGTTTGCAACTAGGGCCCAAGTGCTGCCACTGATGGGGTGGGTGTCTGTGTGGCCCAATTTTTGGAAAAAAGGGAGACTCCGCTTGGAGTAACCCTTGCTTACATTGTTTTTAAAAGAAGCCAAGATGAACAGAGCTGGGATCAGGAAAGACTTTGCTACCTACCCCGGTGTCATCCTGGGGACGGATAAGAATGGCGTATTTTTGAATGTGCTTGCTGCAAATCTAGCTGTGAATTGTACAACTGGGGCCCAACTGCTGCCACTGAATGGGTGGGTGGGTGTGGGGCCCAATTTTTGGAAAAAAAGGGAGACTATGCTTGGAGTCACCTTGCGGTGTTTTACATGATTTTAGAATGGCGTGCCATGCCTATATCTGTGTGTCCTCCTCTTTTTCCTTGTCCAGCTGTTTTGTTTTCGCATGAGTATATGTCCTTGTCACTTTCCAATGTGTTTGAGTTGTTTGTCACCTTTTGGACACTTTTGAGGGTGTTTTCTAGGTGTTTTACTGTGTTTGTGATTGCCTGCCATTGTTTCCTATTGGCTCGAGTTCGGTTCGTCGAACGTTCGACGAGCCGAACTCGAACGGGAGGTCCGTTCGGCGAACCGACCTCGAGCCGAACCGGGACCGGTTCGCTCATCTCTACTCACTACCATCCAATAATAATCACACATAAGTGCAACCAATATAACTCACCCATAAATTATGCCCAGAACCTTTGTGACTCTGATTCAGGCCATGAGGACCAAGTTTCTGAGCATAATGTTGACCCTTTGTCACAAACTGTAACACCTATGGTTATAGACAATGAGGAACATACTGATGAAGATGAGACGCAGATACCCGATTGGGATGACAACTTAAATATTCGGTCAGGGCAAGAAGAGGCTCGGTCTGAGGGGGAGGGGAGTGCAAACACAACAATTGATGATGACGTTCTAGATCCCACCTACTGTCAACCCCCAGTCAGGCACTCGAGGAGGTCAACAGAGGCGGTGGAGGAGGATGCAACCGACGACGAAGTTACCTTGCGCCTTCCTGGACAGAGTCGGAGCACTGGTAGCACGTCTACAACTGCATCCTCAGCCACCACTCTGCCTATGAGCATTATTCGGGGTGGATCAACAGGTCGCATGGCCTCTAAGCCTTGCCTAGCCTGGTCCTTTTTTGACATCGAAAAAGATCGCCCAAATCATGTGATATGTAACATTTGTCATGATTCTCTTAGTAGAGGTCAAAACCTCAGCAGTTTGACAACTTCTTCCATGAATCGTCACATGAATAAATATCATAAGTCCCGGTGGGAAGCTCACCGTGCTGCAATGCGGCCTAGCGGAGCGAACCATCCACCGCCCGCCCCTTCCAGTGCATCCGCGCGCTCTTCATCTTCTAGGACTGTGGGGACAGCTGTCACACCTGTTTTTCCACGCAAAACTTCCACCACTGTAACCGCAACAGGCAGTTTGCTTGTAAGGTCGTCAGTTGGTTTGGAAGGGGAAACAAGTGAGTGTGTACAGCTCTCTCAGACATCGATAGCACCAACGTTGGATCAAGGCAACATCATGTCTCCGCCTGCACTTTCCTCACAAACCTGCATTTTTCCAGGGACACCCTACTCAACACCGTCTACACACAGCAGCCAGATCTCTGTCCCTCAGATGTGGTCAAATAAAAGGCCACTTCCTCCGACCCATGACAAAGCTAAGAGGTTGACTCTATCCCTCTGTAAGCTGTTGGCTACCGAAATGCTGCCTTTCCGCCTAGTGGACACACAGGATTTTAGAGACCTTATGTCTGTCGCTGTGCCCCAGTACCAGATGCCTAGTCGCCACTACTTCTCTAAGAAAGGTGTGCCCGCGCTACACCAGCATGTCGCACACAACATCACCGCTTCCTTGAGAAACTCTGTGTGTGAACGGGTGCATTTCACCACCGATACTTGGACCAGTAAGCATGGACAGGGACGTTACATGTCGCTGACTGGGCACTGGGTAACTATGGTGATAGATGGTGAAGGGTCTGCTGCACAAGTCTTGCCGTCCCCACGACTTGTGTGTCAATCCTATGTCTGTCCAAGTTCCGCCACAGCTTCTGCATCCTCCACCTCATCTGGGTCCTCCACCTCCGCCCCAAGCCTGCCTGGTCAGGCCACCAGCGTTCTCACTGCGCAGAAGGAATCACGCACCCCTCATTACTATGCTGGCAGCAGAGCGCAGCGGCATCAGGCGGTCTTTAGCTTGACATGTCTTGGGAATAAGAGTCACACAGCTGAGGAGTTGTGGTCAGCTCTGCGGTCCGAGTTTAATAAATGGTTGTCTCCACTCAACCTGCAGCCTGGTAAGGCCGTGTGCGACAATGCTGCAAACCTGGGTGCGGCACTTCGCCTGGGCAAGGTGACACACGTACCTTGTATGGCTCACGTGTTGAACCTTGTCGTCCAGCAATTTTTAACACACTATCCCGGCCTAGATGGCCTTCTGAACAGGGCACGAAAACTGTCAGCTCACTTCCGCCGTTCAAGCGCCGCAGCAGAGCGACTTGCATCGCTCCAGAAGTCTTTCGGCCTGCCGGTTCATCGCCTGAAATGCGATGTGGCGACACGCTGGAATTCAACTCTCCACATGTTACAGCGACTGTGGCAGCACCGCAGAGCCCTGGTGCAATACGTCATGACGTATAGCCTGGGCCAACGAGATGCAGAGGTGGGGCAGATCACCCTGATGGAGTGGTCTCAGATCAAGGACCTATGCACCCTTCTGCACAGTTTCGACATGGCGACGAATATGTTTAGCTCTGACAATGCCATTATCAGCATGACGATTCCAGTCATTTACATGCTGGAGCACACGCTAAACACTATTCGGAGTCAGGGGGTGGGACAACATGAAGGGGAGGAACTACAGGAGGATTCATATGCGCAAGGGACAACAACATCACCAAGGTCCAGACGTTCATCATCACCAACGCAGCAGGCATGGGACCATGGGGGACAGGGATCGACAAGGGCGCATAGTAGCAGGCGAAATGTTGAGCAAGGTGCAGGAGAACATGAAGAAATGGAGGACGAACTGTCCATGGACATGGAAGACTCAGCGGATGAGGGAGACCTTGGTCAAATTTCAGTTGAAAGAGGTTGGGGGGAGATGTCAGAGGAAGAAAGAACGGGTAGCACCTCTATGCCACAAACACAGCGTGGACTTGGTCCGCATGGCTGCGCAAGACACATGAGTGCCTTTTTGTTGCACTACCTCCAACATGACAGTCGTATTGTCAAAATTAGAAGTGATGATGACTACTGGATTGCCACACTATTAGATCCCCGGTACAAGTCCAAATTTTGTGACATAATTCCAGCCATAGAAAGGGACGCACGTATGCAGGAGTATCAGCAGAAGCTGTTACTCGATCTTAGCTCGGCTTTTCCACCAAACAACCGTGCAGGTGCAGGGAGGGAATCTCCCAGTTGTAACTTGACAAACATGGGACGGTCTCGTCATCTTCAACAGTCTACCCGTACCAGTAGGACCGTATCTGGTGCCGGTAACAGCAATTTTATGGAATCTTTTCATAATTTTTTTAGACCCTCTTTTGCAAGGCCACCAGAGACAACAAGTCTGGCACATAGTCAACGGCTGGAGAGGATGATACAGGAGTATCTCCAAATGAACATCGATGCCATGACTGTGCAACTGGAGCCTTGCTCCTTTTGGGCTTCAAACCTAGAAAAATGGCCAGAGCTCGCAACTTACGCCTTGGAGATTTTGTCGTGTCCAGCTGCCAGCGTTGTCTCTGAACGTGTATTCAGTGCTGCTGGGTGTGTGCTGACAGATAAGCGCACGCGTCTGTCCAGTGACAATGTGGACAGACTGACGTTCATCAAAATGAACAAGTCATGGATCCAGAAGGAATTTACTACCCCTGTGTCATCCTGGGGAGAGTAAATGCTTGTTGATTTGGAATGTGCTTGATGCAAATCAAAACATCCTGTTTGCAACTAGGGCACAAGTGCTGCCACTGATAAGGTGTCTGTGTGGGGCCCAATTTTTGGAAAAAAGGGAGACTCCGCTTGGAGTAACCCTTGCTTACATTGTTTTTAAAAGAAGCCAAGATGAACAGAGCTGGGATCAGGAAAGACTTTGCTACCTACCCCGGTGTCATGCTGGGGACGGTTAATTATGGCGTATTTTTGAATGTGCTTGATGCAAATGTAGCTGTGAAGTGTACAACTAGGGCACAAGTGCTGCCACTGAATGGGTGGGTGTGTGGGGCCCAATTTTTGGAAAAAAAGGGAGACTCCGCTTGGAGTAACCCTTGCTTGCTGTGTTTTTAAAAGAAGCCAAGATGAACAGAGCTGGGATCAGGAAAAACTTTGCTACCAACCCCGGTGTCATCCTGGGGACGGATAAGAATGGCGTATTTTTGAATGTGCTTGATGCAAATGTAGCTGTGAAGTGTACAACTAGGGCACAAGTGCTGCCACTGAATTGGTGGGTGTGTGGGGCCCAATTTTTGGAAAAAAAGGGAGACTCCGCTTACAGTAACCCTTGCTTGCTGTGTTTTTAAAAGAAGCCAAGATGAACAGAGCTGGGATCAGGAAAGACTTTGCTACCTACCCCGGTGTCATCCTGGGGACGGATAAGAATGGCGTATTTTTGAATGTGCTTGATGCAAATGTAGCTGTGAAGTGTACAACTAGGGCACAAGTGCTGCCACTGAATGGGTGGCTATGTGTGGGGCCCAATTTTTGGAAAAAAAGGGAGACTCCGCTTGGAGTAACCCTTGCTTGCTGTGTTTTTAAAAGAAGCCAAGATGAACAGAGCTGGGATCAGGAAAGACTTTGCTACCTACCCCGGTGTCATCCTGGGGACGGATAAGAATGGCGTATTTTTGAATGTGCTTGATGCAAATCAAAACATCCTGTTTGCAACTAGGGCACAAGTGCTGCCACTGATAAGGTGTCTGTGTGGGGCCCAATTTTTGGAAAAAAGGGAGACTCCGCTTGGAGTAACTCTTGCTTACATTGTTTTTAAAAGAAGCCAAGATGAACAGAGCTGGGATCAGGAAAGACTTTGCTACCTACCCCGGTGTCATGCTGGGGACGGTTAATTATGGCGTATTTTGGAATGTGCTTGATGCAAATCTAGCTGTGAAGTGTACAACAAGGGCACAAGTGCTGCCACTGAATGGGTGGGTGTGTGTGGGGCCCAATTTTTGGAAAAAAAGGGAGACTCCGCTTGGAGTAACCCTTGCTTACATTGTTTTTAAAAGAAGCCAAGATGAACAAGTCATGGGTCAGCAAAGACTTTATCTACCTACACCGGTGTCATCCTGGGGACGGATAAGAATGGCGTATTTTTGAATGTGCTTGATGCAAATCTAGCTGTGAAGTGTACAACTAGGGCACAAGTGCTGCCACTGAATGGGTGGGTGTGTGTGGGGCCCAATTTTTGGAAAAAAAGGGAGACTCCGCTTGGAGTAACCCTTGCTTACATTGTTTTTAAAAGAAGCCAAGATGAACAGAGCTGGGATCAGGAAAGACTTTGCTACCTACCCCGGTGTCATCCTGGGGATGGATAAGAATGGCGTATTTTGGAATGTGCTTGATGCAAATCTAGCTGTGAAGTGTACAACTAGGGCACAAGTGCTGCCACTGAATGGGTGGGTGTGTGTGGGGCACAATTTTTGGAAAAAAAGGGAGACTCCGCTTGGAGTAACCCTTGCTTACATTGTTTTTAAAAGAAGCCAAGATGAACAAGTCATGGGTCAGCAAAGACTTTATCTACCTACCCCGGTGTCATCCTGGGGTCGGATAAGAATGGCGTATTTTTGAATGTGCTTGATGCAAATCTAGCTGTGAAGTGTACAACTAGGGCACAAGTGCTGCCACTGAATGGGTGGGTGTGTGTGGGGCACAATTTTTGGAAAAAAAGGGAGACTCCGCTTGGAGTAACCCTTGCTTGCTGTGTTTTTAAAAGAAGCCAAGATGAACAGAGCTGGGATCAGGAAAGACTTTGCTACCTACCCCGGTGTCATCCTGGGGACGGATAAGAATGGCGTATTTTGGAATGTGCTTGATGCAAATGTAGCTGTGAAGTGTACAACTAGGGCACAAGTGCTGCCACTGAATGGGTGGGTGTGTGTGGGGCACAATTTTTGGAAAAAAAGGGAGACTCCGCTTGGAGTAACCCTTGCTTACATTGTTTTTAAAAGAAGCCAAGATGAACAAGTCATGGGTCAGCAAAGACTTTATCTACCTACCCCGGTGTCATCCTGGGGACGGATAAGAATGGCGTATTTTTGAATGTGCTTGATGCAAATCTAGCTGTGAAGTGTACAACTAGGGCACAAGTGCTGCCACTGAATGGGTGGGTGTGTGTGGGGCACAATTTTTGGAAAAAAAGGGAGACTCCGCTTGGAGTAACCCTTGCTTGCTGTGTTTTTAAAAGAAGCCAAGATGAACAGAGCTGGGATCAGGAAAGACTTTGCTACCTACCCCGGTGTCATCCTGGGGACGGATAAGAATGGCGTATTTTTGAATGTGCTTGCTGCAAATCTAGCTGTGAATTGTACAACTGGGGCCCAACTGCTGCCACAAAATGGGTGGGTGGGTGTGGGGCCCAATTTTTGGAAAAAAAGGGAGACTATGCTTGCGGTGTTTTACATGATTTTAGAATGGCGTGCCATGCCTATATCTGTGTGTCCTCCTCTTTTTCCTTGTCCAGCTGTTTTGTTTTCGCATGAGTATATGTCCTTGTCACTTTCCAATGTGTTTGAGTTGTTTGTAACCTTTTGGACACCTTTGAGGGTGTTTTCTAGGTGTTTTACTGTGTTTGTGATTGCCTGCCATTGTTTCCTATTGGCTCGAGTTCGGTTCGTCGAACGTTCGACGAGCCGAACTCGAACGGGAGGTCCGTTCGGCGAACCGACCTCGAGCCGAACCGGGACCGGTTCGCTCATCTCTACTCACTACCATCCAATAATAATCACACATAAGTGCAACCAATATAACTCACCCATAAATTAGCTTAGATAGTTACAGTTTAAAAGAAAAAAAATATATGGTCCTCTTAAAGTCAGATACCATATTTACCAAGTTCCCACTTTTTTTAAAAAAATGTACAAGGTATTTAAAAAAATGATACAATGTATTAGCTACAATATTAGGAATATTAAATGTCTAATTATTCTTTTACACACACAGATACACACATATATTCCTGATGAACACAATCATAATTTTACATACAGAAGTATGCTTTTATATACATACTAGAAGGTGGCCTGATTCTAACGCATCGGGTATTCTAGAATTTATTGTGTAGTTAATGTAGGATTTTTGTTATATATATATATAGATGTTGTTGTGTGTAGTTGCCAAGTGTTTGTGTAGGGCGCTGTAAATGTTCTGGGTGTTGTCTGGGTGTGGTGGGGGGTGAGAGCAGTGTTGTTTGTGTGGCATTGTGTGTGGAGCGCTGTGTGTCTGCAGCGTTGTGTGTCTGCAGCGGTGTGTGTGGGGCTGTGTGTGTTGCGCTGTTTGTGTGGGTGTGTGTGGGGTGTGTGTGTGTTTTGGGGGGAGGTATGTTTTGTGCAGTGTGTGTGTGTTGGAGGAGTAGTCCTGGGGGGAGAGGAGTCTAATAGGAGGAGTAGTCCTGGGGAGAGAGGAGTCTAATAGGAGGAGTAGTCCTGGAGGGGAGAGGAGTATAATAAGAGGAGTAGTCCTGGGGGGAGAGGAGTATAATAGGAGGAGTAGTGCTGGGGGGAGAGGAGGATAATAGGAAGAGTAGGAGGAGTAGTCCTGGGGGGAGAGGAGTATAATAGGAGGAGTAGTCCTGGGGGGAGAGGAGTCTAATAGGAGGAGTAGTCCTGGGGGGGAGGAGGATAATAGTAGTCCTGGGGACAGCAGAGGATAATAGGAGGAGTAGTCCTGGGGGGAGAGGAGTCTAATAGGAGGAGTAGTCCTGGAGGGGAGGAGTCTAATAGGAGGAATCGTCCTGGGAGGGAGGAGTATAATAGGAGTAGTAGTCCTGGGGGAGAGGAGTCTAATAGGAGGAGTAGTCCTGGGGGGAGAGGAGTCTAATAAGAGGAGTAGTCCTGGGGGGGAGGAGGATAATAGGACTAGTCCTGGGGAGAGCGGAGGATAATAGGAGGAGTAGTCCTGGGGGGGAGGAGTATAATAGGAAGAGTAGGAGGAGTAGTCCTGGGGGGAGAGGAGTATAATAGGAGGAGTAGTCCTGGGGAGAGAGGAGTATAATAGCAGGAGTAGTCCTGGGGAGAGAGGAGTATAATAGGAGGAGTAGTCCTGGGGGGAGGAGGATAATAGGAGGAGTAGTCTTAGGGAGAGAGGAGGATAATAGGAGGAGTAGTCCAGGGGGGAGAGGAGGATAATAGGAGGAGTAGTCCTGTGGTGTGAGGAGTATAATAGGAGGAGTAGTCCTGGGGGAGAGGAGGATAATAGGAAGAGTAGTTCTGGGGGGAGAGGAGTCTAATAGGAGGAGTAGTCCTGGGGGGGAGGAGGATAATAGGAGTAGTCCTGGGGACAGCAGAGGATAATAGGAGGAGTAGTCCTGGGGGGAGAGGAGTCTAATAGGAGGAGTAGTCCTGGAGGGGAGGAGTCTAATAGGAGGAGTCATCCTGGGAGGGAGGAGTATAATAGGAGTAGTAGTCCTGGGGGAGAGGAGTCTAATAGGAGGAGTAGTTCTGGGGGGAGAGGAGTCTAATAGGTGGAGTAGTCCTGGGGGGAGGTGTCTAATAGGTAGAGTAATCCTGGGGGGAGGTGTCTAATAGGTGGAGTAGTCCTGGGGAGAGAGGAGTATAATAGGAGGAGTAGTCCTGGGGGGAGAGGAGTATGATAGGAGGAGTAGTCCTGGGGAGAGTGGAGTATAATAGGAGTAGTCCTGGGGAGAGAGGAGTATAATAGGAGTAGTCCTGGGGGGAGGTGTCTAATAGGTGGAGTAGTACTTGGGGGGAGGTGTCTAATAGGTGGAGTAGTCCTGGGGGGGAGGTGTATGGGTGCCCAATGTGTGCGGGGGGCGTGGCCGAGCGGACACAGTGTGCGGGAGGCATGGCCGACCGGGCACAGTGTGCGGGGGGCATGGCCGAGCAAGCACAGTGTGCGGGGGGCGTGGCCGAGCAGGCACAGTGTGCGGGGGGCGTGGCCGAGCGACCAATGCGTGCGGGGGGCATGGCCGATCGACCAATGCGTGCGGGGGGCGTGGCCGGGCCGAGCCGAGCGGCCAATGCGATGGTTGTCACTGTAATGACGTCATTTTGGAGCAAGACAGACAGACAGACAGAATAAGGCAATTATATATATAGATAAAAAAGTATGAAAATACATGAAAACATGATTTTATATACACACAGTCCCAAAGTACTAATTAAATACATATATACACACAGACATACTTTTCAATAGATAAGATTTCAAATACAGTACATACTGTATGTACCCTCTTATTACAGAGATACAAGTGCATCTCAATAAATTAGAATATAATCAAAAAGTTAATTTATTTCATTAATTCAATACAAAAAGGGAAATGCATATATTAGATATAAATCACTACAGCGTGATCTATTTCAAGTGTTTATTTCTGTTAATATTGTTGATTATTACAGCTAATGAAATCTGGTTGAGATCTGGTGATTGATTCGGCCATTGCAGAATATTCAACTTATTTGCCCTAAAAACTTTTTGGATTGCTTTCACAGTATGTTTTGGCTCACTGTCCATTTGTGCTGTGAAGCACAGTCCAAAAAATGTTGCATTTGGTTGAACCTGAGCAGAAATTACAGCCCTGTACACTTCAGACTTCATCCAGCTGCTTCTGTCTTCAGTCACATCATCAACAAACACTAGTGACTCACTGACAATGGAATCCATTCATGCCCAACCATCACACTGCTTTCACCATGTTTTTCAGAGGAAGTTGTGTGCTTTGAATCATGATCTGTTGCAACCCTCCTCTATGCTTTTTTCTTCCCATCACTCTGGTACAGATCTTAGTTTCATCTGTCCAAATATTGCTTTTTCAGAACCGGGCTGAGTTATTTAAATGCTTTTCTGGAATGTCTAATCTAGCCTTTCTATTGTTAAGGTTGACTAATGGTTTGCATCAGGTGGCGAACCCTCTGTATTTGCTCTTTATGGTGGAGTAAGATATCACCTACTTCCTGGAGTGTCTTCTTTGCTTGGGTGGATTTTGTGAAGTGGTTTTTATTCACAATGGAAAAGATTCTCTGATCATCCACCACTTATTGAATAGCATGTTAGCATGCCTTTGTGGGCGGGCTGTCATGCTAATAGGGCAGAATGACACAAGGAACTAATGCTGCTGAGACTAGTCTCTGCCCTCATTAGCATACCATAAAGAATCCTTAGAAATACTTTTTCTAAAGATCTCTTTATGTATACTACTAGATGCTGGGACCGTTAGGCAGGGAATAGAAATATGCACCCAAAACTGGTCATGGTTCTGGGTGCATATTGCACCTGACAGGTTCAATTTAAATATTGAAATATTTATATTTTCAGCTTATTTTACCTGTCACTGGGGTTGGTTTATTAGCTCCAGTTACAAATGAAATAATGCAGCCTGATTGCTACATAGCAGAACTGTTTGAGTCTTTTATGACTCAGCAGCTTCGGATCCCTCACTCTACACACTGACCACATGGCCACTGAGTATGGAGGAAGAAGCACCTGTTAGGACCAGGATGACGGGTAGGCCCAGGAGGTGGATCCACTGGACTGAGCACCCCACCGAGGGCAAGATGCCCGGTAGCCGAAGCACTACGGGTAGCAGGACAGTCCGTTCAGAGGAGTGGGTGTAGAAGTCCCTGGGACCACAGAGTCTCTGAAGGTAGTCCGGGTGACGGAGCGCAGGTTCGGAGGCCGAGATGATGTCAGGCAGGGTCCGAAACCAGCGGAACGGGGAGGTCGGTCACCACACGGATCCAGGGATCGGAGACGGTAGGAACTGAGAAGATGGCGGACAGTCCGTTTGGGGTTCTGGAACCGTCAGGACCGGTTGGCGAGACAGGAGCGGCTCTACAAGAGAGATAGGTAAGTACGAGACAATGGCACAGGGAGACCTGACTCCTAGCTTAGCAAACACGAACAGGCCCCGCCCACTTGGAAAGGAACTCCCTATATACCCTGCACCTGAATCTTCAATATCCTGTTGGAGGACACTGGCCCTTTAAGAGAGGGTCAATGACCACGCGCGCGCCCTAATGCGCATGCGCGAGGCCCGGGTGCCAGAAGCCAGAGCAGGGAGCGGTGCACAGGAGGCAGGAGTGCTCAGCATCGCAGATGGGCGCCGGGACCGGGGACCGGGTTGCCTGGAGGACGCAGGTGAGGGAGCATGGAGGCCGTGGAGCGGGGGACGCCTGGCAAAGGAGCCGGGGAGCGAGGCAGGGGAGCCGGGGAGCGTGGCAGGGGAGCCGGGGAGCGTGGCAGGGGAGCCGGGGAGCGTGACAGTACCCCCTCCCCCACGCCCCCCTCCCCGCAACCGGGACAGGAAGGCACGTATCAGGGGAGTACCCACATGCTCCCGGGGTTCCCAGGACCTATCCTCAGGACCATACCCAGCCCAGTCCACCAAGAAGAACTGTCGGCCCCGCACGGTCTTCATGGCCACGATATCCCTTACTGCATAGATGTCATCGTCAGCAATAGGAGGAGGAGCAGAACTTGCAGTAGCGGAGAAGGGACCAAGGACAACCGGCTTGAGCAGGGAGACATGGAAGGAGTTGGGTATCCTCATCGTGGCCGGGAGCTGCAGCTTGTAGGAGACCTCATTTATTTTGCCAATGACTTTAAACGGCCCGATGTAGCGAGGACCCAGCTTGTATGATGGTAGCTTCAATCGGACATATTTGGAGCAAGCCAGACCAGATCTCCTGGAGAGAAACATGGAGGATCCAGGCGCCTCTTGTCTGCGTGTCTCTTCATCCGCAGGGAAGCACGTCCAAGGGACGTCTTGACAGAGTCCCAAATCGTTGAAAAGTCACGGACTACGGTATCAGCAGCAGGGACATCCGAGGAAGAAGATACAGGCAATGGGACGGAAGGCTGAAGTCCGTAAACGACATGGAAGGGAGAGCTGGAGGAGGATTCACTGACGTGATGGTTATGGGAGAATTCAGCCCAAGGAAGAAGCATGGACCAGTCGTCGTGATGGGCGTTAACGTAGTGATGTAAGAAGGAGGTCAGGATCTGATTGACTCGTTCCACTTGGCCATTCGACTGAGGATGGTAGGCTGAAGAAAAGTCCAGAGTCACTCCCAGATGTTTGCAGAGAGCCCTCCAGAAGCGGGAGGTAAACTGAGTTCCTCTGTCGGACACAATGTGTGAGGGAAAGCCATGCAACCGGAAGATGTGCTGTATGTAGGCGTCAGCGAGTTCCTGGGCAGAGGGGAGTCCAGCCATAGGGACGAAATGAGCCATTTTGGAGAAACGGTCCACCACGACCCATATGACTGTGTGTCCGGAGGACAAGGGCAAGTCTGTAATAAAGTCCATTGCAATGTGTTGCCACGGAATGGAGGGAATTGGCAGCGGCAGAAGACGACCATATGGCAGGTGTTTGGGCGTCTTGTTCCGGGCACAAGAGGAGCAGGCTGAGACAAAGGACGCGACGTCCGTGCGAAGGAATGGCCACCAATAGTGATGTACAATTGTACTCCATGTTCTCTTCTGACCAGCATGGCCGGGTATTTTCGAGGCATGGCCCCAGTGCAACACTTTTTGTCTGTCAGTTTCAGAGACATAGGTCTTTCCGGGCGGTATCTGGGCCAGAGTGACAGGAGCCACCGGAATGATTTTACTTGGGCAGATGATGGGCTGGGATGTCTCCTCCTCATGTTCCATGGGCACGAATGACCTGGACAAGGCATCTGCTCGCACATTCTTATCCGCGGGCCGAAAATGGAGCTGAAAATCGAACCTGGCAAAGAACAAGGACCACCTGGCTTGTCGTGGGTTCAGTCGCTGAGCAGACCGCAGGTATTCCAGGTTCTTGTGGTCCGTGTAAATGATTACAGGGTACACTGCTCCCTCCAGAGGGTAGCGCCATTCCTCCAGAGCCAGTTTGACTGCTAATAGCTCTCGGTCACCGATGGTATAGTTGCGTTCAGACGCTGAGAAGCTCTTGGCGAAGAAACCGCAGGTGACCATCTTCCCGGTGGAGGACTTCTGCATGAGCACTGCCCCGGCCCCAGAGGAGGAGGCATCCACCTCCAAGGTGAACTGTCGGTTTAACTCAGGACGGTGGAGCACAGGAGATGAAGCAAATGCCCGCTTCAGGGAGCCAAACGCGGCGTCGGCCGCAGGTGACCAGTCCTTCAGATTAGCCCCCTTCTTGGTCAAGGCAGAGAGAGGCGCAGTCAGGGCAGAGAAGTGAGGGATGAACTGACAGTAATAGTTCGCAAAGCCGAGAAAACGTTGAATTGCCTTCAGTCTGGAAGGAGGGGGCCAGTTGAGAACGGAAGAGACCTTCTCCGGATCCATCTGCAGGCCGGTATCGGAGATTACGTAACCCAGGAAGGGAAGAGAAGACTGCTCGAAGACACACTTCTCGTACTTGGCGTACAGGCGATTCTCTCTAAGCCTTTGTAGTACCAGCTGCACGTTCTCTCTGTGGGTCTGGAGGTCCGGAGAGAAGACCAGGATGTCATCCAAATATACCACCACACAGACGTAGAGAAGGTCCCGGAACACGTCGTTCACTAGTTCTTGAAAGACTGCCGATGCGTTACACAGGCCAAAGGGCATCACACAATACTCGTAGTGCCCATCGCGAGTATTGAATGCGGTCTTCCATTCGTCCCCAGAGCGGATGCGGACCAGGTTGTAGGCACCACGAAGATCCAACTTGGTAAACAAATGAGCTCCTCTAAGCCGATCAAACAATTCGGGGATGAGCGGCAGGGGGTATTTATTCTTTACGGTGATTTGATTCAATCCCCGGTAGTCAATGCAGGGGCGCAGGTCGCCCTCTTTCTTCTTAACGAAAAAGAAGCCTGCTCCAGCAGGAGAGGAGGATCTCCGGATGAATCCCCTCTAAAATCCCAAGTGCCAGCCATCAAGATTACAGCTACCCTACAAATATAGTGAGTGGGGTCCCAACAGCTTCAAGCTAAGGGGCCACACAGAGAACTAACTTGTGCACAGAGGCGGCTCCAGATTACCCAGTGACGCCAGTAGGAGCGGATGCCTGGACGGGCTCCCCTGTAGAGACTGTGATGCACAGAGTCTTTGGTTTATCTTCAGTGTGAATGTCTGCTTTATAATCCTCATCCTGCACCATGACTACCCACAGTGAATACCCTGGTTCCCCTGCACCCTGCGCTCCCAAACATCTCACCAAAAACCCCAGAGGCTGGGGCCTTCCCTACCTGCGGAGGGACTGACACCTTGCTGCTCCACACCATCTGTCCCGGTACGCCTTCCAGCAGCGGCGGTAGTTTCATTACCGCAACCTGCAGGTGGCGTCATGAGCTTCTCCCCTGTAAATAATCCCCTTTCAAGGATCGGAGTGAGTGCCGAGCTCGGGTCTGGACCCCTCGAGCCACAACCATCCCAGATCCGAGCACCCCGGTCTGCGCTGGGGCGGCACACATCATACACAGGACTTGTTTTTACAGTGGTTGACAAGCCAGAGATGGTAAGAAACTGTTGATGCATTCTTTATGAGCACTCTAGCAATTTCTGAGAGACGTCTCCCCAGTTTCATAGCTGTAAGGTCATATCTATAGAAGTGAAACTACCCAGATGCACAACAGCTTCAGGACCACCCATTACTTTAAAGGGGTTTTTTGTTTATTTATTGGTACTTAACAAGTGTTTTGGGGACTTTATTTTACAGTACATAGTAGTATATAGGTACACAGGTTCTCCTCCTGCACTTGTTAGTGCAGCTATCCTCAGATTGCAGAGCTCTCCTATTTACCAAATGTCTGTTGATGGAGGAGCATGTGGCATTCGGGCCCCTTAAATTGAAAAACAACTTTCCCAAATGCAATGTTTTTCAGTTGAGGTTGATGGACAAATTTGGTCAAATGCAATTTTGAGCATAAGCATCCCTAAAATGGTTAAGTGGAAAAAACTATCCCAACATATTTGATAAAAGTTAAAATAAAAATAAAGTCGGCAATCCCATTAATTCTGTAAGATCATGTCAGTATTCCATTTTTAACCCTCTCATATGTGCCCTTCCTAGTTTAACAACTTTTTACGTGTGTAAAAAAGTTGTCTTTAATTTTTCCTTGTTGAGTTTTATTTTTAGTTTCTAGGTAGAATAATCTTCGAGTTTTGTCCTATAGTATTTAAATCCATACTAGAACTCACCCTAATTTAAGCTTTCCTAAATCACATCCAACACCAGAGACATAAAGGTTACAGCTCAGTCAGCAAAAAGGGGATGGCAAACACAGCGACAAGCTACGCTGATACTCATAAATTAATCTGCGGAAAGATAGACTGGGGACATAGCAATAGAGAAGGTGAGAGAAGAAATAATGGGTTACCTTAGGTCAAGTCAAGGTGACACATCACGGCAAAGAATACATCACTGCACAACATATCAGTAGGCTTTGCCAGATCTATTTGAATTTATAAATATAGGTTGGTATTTCAGAGTCTAAATGCCAAGCCAGGATTTTCAATGAGGTTTCTATTTTAAGTGAAAGTGCAGATTATAAAATGCATAAAACTATGTTATATTAGTCAAATTAGTATATGCTAATGACCCACCAGGACCTTATTATGTGAAAGCTGAAATATATCACGTGTCGTATACATTGAATTTGTAGCTCTATTTTTCCCTTCTGAATTTCTTTTATTTTTCTTCATAAAAAAAGCAAAAAAAAGCTTATATCTGATTCAATGTGATATTGTCACAGCCAATTTTCAGGGGCTATTAGCCTATAACAATTGCCATCTCCAGGGTTAGAATTAAGCACATTAAAAACTTTAGTTGAAAGTACAAGCCATTTATTCAAACTTCATAACAAACTCGTACTATCTTCTGATACAGACAAAGCAATTCCATCAACAGTACAGTCATGGCCAAAAGTTTTGAGAATGCTACAAATATTAATTTTTACAAAGTCTACTGCTTAAGTTTTTCTAATGGCAATTTGCATATACTCCAGAATGTCATAAAGAGTGATCAGCTTAACAGCAATTACTTGCAAAGTCAATATTGGCTAAGAAAATGAACTTTAACCCCCAAAACACATTTCAACATCATTGCATTCCTGCCTTAAAAGGAGCAGCTAACATTGTTTTAGTGATTGTTCCATTAACACAGGTGTGGGTGTTGATGAGAACAGGGCTGGCGATCAATCAGTCATGATTAAGTAAGAATGACACAACTGGACACTTTAAATAGGAGGCTGGTGCTTGGTATTATTGTTTCTCTTCAGTTAACCATGGTTATCTCTAAAGAAACACGTGCAGCCATCATTGCTCTGCACAAAAATAGCCTAACAGGTAAGAGTATCGCAACTACAAAGATTGCACCTCAGTCAACAATCTATCGCATCATCAAGAACTTCAAGGAGAGAGCTTCCATTGTTGCCATAAAGGCTCCAGGGCGCCCAAGAAGGACCAGCAAACGCCAGGACCGTATCTTAAAACTGTTTCAGCTGCGGGATCGGACTACCTGCAGTGCCGAGCTAGCTCAGCAATGGCAGCAGGCTGGTGTGAGTGCTTCTGCACGCACTGTGAGGTGGAGACTGCTTAAGCAAGGCCTGGTTTCAAGGAGGGCAGCAAAGAAGCCACTTCTCTCCAGAAAAAACATCAGGGACCGACTGATATTCTGCAAAAGGTACAGGGAGTGGACTGCTGAGGACTGGGGTAAAGTCATTTTCTCAGATGAATCCCCTTTTCGATTGTTTGGGACATCTGGAGATCAGCTTATTAGGAGAAGAAGAGGTGAGCGCTACCACCAGTCTTGTCTCATGCCAACTGTTAAGCATCCTGAAATGATTCATGTGTGGGGTTGCTTCTCAGCCAAGGGAATCGGCTCACTCACACTCTTGCCTAAAAACACAGCCATGAATAAAGAATGGTACCAGAATGTCCTCCAAGAGCAACTTCTCCCAACTGTCCAAGAGCAGTTTGGCGCCCAACAATGCCTTTTCCAGCATGATGGAGCACCTTGCCATAAAGCAAAGGTGATCACTAAATGGCTCATGGAACAAAACATAGAGGTTTTGGGTCCATGGCCTGCATACTCCCCAGATATTAATCCCATTGAGAACTTGTGGGCAATCATCAAGAGACGGATGGACAAACAAAAACCAACAAATTCTGGCAAAATGCAAGCATTGCTTATGCAAGAATGGACAGCTATCAGTCAGGATTTGATCCAGAAGTTGATTGAGAGCATGCCAGGGAGAATTGCAGAGGTCCTGAAGAAGAAGGGTCAACACTGCAAATATTGACTTGCTGCATTAACTCATTCTAACTGTCAATAGAACCTTTTGGTACTCATAATATGATTGCAATTATATTTCTGTATGTGATGTAAACATCAGAGAAACACAATTAAAAACCAGAGGGCAACAGATCATGTGAAAATATAATTTTGGTGTCATTCTCAAAACTTTTGGCCATGACTGTATACCACACCATGGCAGTCCAAGAGAAAGGCTTGCTGTCTTCCATCTAAAAACACATTTATTTATGACATTACCTTTGGCTAGTAATGCCAGACATCCTAGGAGACCTGGTCTCCTAGGTCTCCTGGTCTCTGCTATGAAGGCTAATGGTTTCATTTCCCCTGTAACTGGGGCTATTATAATACTTATCTATTGACATGTACTTGCACAGGTCTAAATGGCCCAGTACTATACTGGTGAAACAGTCAAATGAAGAATCGGAAACAAGCTTAAGGCTATGTTCAAACATTGCATCTTTTACTGCATTTTTGGTGCATTTATGAGGTCACAAAGATGCACCTATCTGCATGCATTTCCTTCTCCCAGAAAAGTCTATGAGATTTCCATTTTGCTGTCCACTCTGAGCATCTTTTGTTGGCTACATCTTGCCTGCGTTATTGAAGTTGCAGCCAACATGCAGCATGTCAATTCTTTTTGCGTTTTTCTAGCATTTGTGAATCCTCCAGTCAATAGATTTGACTTAAAAACCGCATTGGGCAAAACCCGCTAACATTGTTTCAAAAACGCATGCAGGTTTTTTATGCTTTTTTGCAGCAGGTGCATTTTTTGGGGCCAAAAATGCTGCATCTTTGCGGTTAAAAAAAGATGCAGTGTGTGAGAATAGCTTTAAAGATATCTAAGTAAGATTCCTAAAAATCTGCTATACTACACTCCTGATAAAATTTGGTGCAATCTTAAAGTTACATAGATATGAAGCCATGATGAGGATTCTGAAATTCCTCTTGCAGTTCTGCTCCACTAATCTATAGTATAAATTCCAATTGTAGAATAAAGATTACCGCTAACAGTGGAGTACAGACTTCTAATGGGTTTTCAGGGTAACCTAAGGCATTTTTTCCCTGCTTGTTCAATTTTCTATTTGGATTACTCCTGCTTACAACATGGGTGCTACTAAAATATAATGTACTGTGCAATTTTCGAATATTTTATGGAGACTTATCTAAAACACATTTATGATTTTAAGATTATTGAACAATAGAGAAAAGCCATAAAAATAAAACCTAACATTTTTTCAATAACACACAGATGAGAAAAAAACAAATCTGAAATTCGCCCAAGACAAACTACCATTATTAAGAGTGAAGCCTTTAAAAGCCCATCTCTTTATAATAAGGGTCAGTGTACATGTCTTCTGTAGACATAAAGTATTTTCTGCTGTAGAGAGTTTTATGGCGCACTTATTGTCATTGTATTTCTGAGGTGTCATCTGGGGGAAGGTACCGGGACGATTACTATTCATAGGCCTACATTACCATATGTCATCCTTTACCCATTTCTGTCATTCTATTGCATGTTTATGTTCTATGACTACTGGACCATATACTTAATGTAGAAGATAAAAGCAGAACAATGCATTTTAATGTGGATTTCCTTCCCACACACCAGCCTGACTTCACTCTTGACTAGGGCCATTTATTTCACAATACTAATACGAATCACAAAAACAAGTTAGAAATGCTTTAATATAGTAAACAGATAAGAATACAGATATGACATCCAATAATATCCAAGCAGGTCAATAAAGCATAAATCATGATAACATTCTAAATGTGACAACGCCATCATGACATAACTTGGTTAATAATGAATGAGACATTATTGCTTTTTTTCCCCCAAATTATGATCAGTAAAAAATAACTATTTTTTACCTCTAAAGATATGGCAGACTTTTTTCATTGTAATTTTACTTCACAACTTTTCTTTTAATTTTTTTTTTGTTGGTGTACCCACTTGGAAACTTGTTTTGGTTTTCAACAAGACAAGATGCCAAGGAAAACTTCTCCGATGAGCAGATTGACAACGAATAGAGGGAAGGTGCACAAGCTCAGCCTTTGATCAGACAGATAGAGCTCTGCCCATTCTTGGAATGGACCAGTTGGACCTTTCACAGTGATCAAAAATGTTAGCCGCTATTCTATCTCTATTAAAAATACACGTTTTATTAATAATTCATTAAAATCCAAAAAACACACAAACACAAAGTGCCAAGGTCAGGTGACCCCTAAATCAAAAAATGGGATTCGGCCACAGAAAAAAAGTGGATGGGGGCGGGGAAGGGAGACCCTAATGACCCTCGATAAACCAGGTGTCCCTACCTGTCAACGGAGGGTGTGACACCTTAAGTTTTCGGGCGCCCCCATTCCACGACGGCTATCCCTTTTCCTCACCCTAAAAACAGGGACAATACCACAGAATGATGAGGATAAAGGGAAGTAAAGTTAGACCACTTATGCAGGGTGGAAGGGGGTGGGGGAGGATAACCCTGATGACCCTCAATAGACCATGTGGTAAATCATGGCTATAGGCCTATAGCCATGATTTACCACATAGAGGATCTGCTGCTGTCTCCCAAAGCCTCCTGAGGAACCTTCAATGGGAAAGGAGAAACGCGTAGAGGCAAGGCAGGGATGAGGACCTGCTTTTTCAGGGAAGTAAACTATCATTATTTCCCTTCTCTGCCTTATGTTTAATATCTACCTGAGGTTGATTGCACCCCAATAAGACATTGGTTATGTGTGGTATTAAATACCTTGTCTTGTTCTGATTGAGAGGGGACCCCGGTAGCTCCCTTTGGGATACTCATGATTTTTGATCCAAAGGATTATTATATGAGCTAATTGTGGCAGATATCTTATATTATCATTAATGGTTGTATATTATAATACCAAGAGTCAGGCTTAAAATACATATTGGTGTACTGTACCCCATTACATTGTTCTTTGGGTACGGCAACTTCATTTCCCTTTATTCCACCTTATCTTGTAGTATTGTCCCTGATTTTGGGGCAAGGAAAAGGGATAGCCGTTGTGGAATGGAGGCACCCGGAAACTTAGGGTGTTACACCCTTCGTTGTCAGGTAGGGACACCTGGTCTATTGAGGGTCATCAGGGTTATCCTCCCCCACCCCCTTCCACCCTGCATAAGTGGTCTAACCTTACTTCCCTTTATCCTCATCATTCTGTGGTATTGTCCCTGTTCTTAGGGTGAGGAAAAGGGATAGCTGTCGTGGAACGGGGGTGCCCGAAAACTAAGGTGTCACACCCTCCGTTGACAGGTAGGGACACCTGGTTTATCGAGGGTCATTAGGGTCTCCCTTCCCCGCCCCCATCCACTTTTTTTCTGTGGCTGAATCCCATTTTTTGATTTAGGGGTCACCTGACCTTGGCACTTTGTGTTTGAGTGTTTTTTGGATTTTAATGAATTATTAATAAAACATGTATTTTTAATAGAGGTTGAGGTAAATTGTTAACCACTTTGTAATCTGCCTTACCTGGATTTTCTTTTTCTACTGTTAGTCCTATCTCTAGATAGAGGGTAATTTCTCCTCTTGATACCAACTAAAGAAGAGTGGATCATTTTTCAAAACCCCCATCCATGGTCCAGGTAAGTACTCTCTAGCCATTGACAGTAGCTGGGAGAATTTCCTTGCCTTGCTTAGTATGATGCCTAATGTGCTGGCTGGTGTAATGTTATCTATGCATCATGTGCCAGCGCAGGAAATTGCAAGATGAGCCTGAGATCTAGGAAGGTCAGGAAATTCAAGCAACTACTATGCATGACTAGAGAGCATTGGGTTGTGCAAAACAAACTATTAATCTTCAGTATCTTTTTTTTTAATTAATTCTAGGGTATGTATTAAGAACAATCAATATTGGTTTTAATGTCCTAAATTGTGCTCTACACAAATGGTAACATAAATACGGCATTAACCTAAAATGGGTGAACTAAGTATTGAACACGTCACCAATTTCCTAAGTAAATAGAGTTCTAAAGGTCCTATTGACATGAATTTCTCACCAGATGTCAGTAACAACATGTCCATTTCGCACAGGCAAAGAAATCAAACTATAGATGTCCATAAATTTAGTGATGTTTAATAATGAGAAATGATACAGGGAACAAGTACTGAACACACTTACAGAAATGTATTTAACACTTCATACAAAGACTTTGTTGGTGATGACAGCTTCAAGATTTCTCCTGTATGGAGAAACTAGTCGCATGCATTGGTTTGCTGGGATTTTAGTCAATTCTTCCACACAAACACTCTACAAATCCTGAAGGTTGGCTCCCTCTATGAACTCTGTTTTAGTTCCATCCATAAATGTACTATTGGATTCAGGTTAGGTGAATGGCTGGGATATTCTAGCAGTTTTATTTTGTTTCTCTGAAAGCAATTGTACACCCTCATTTTATCTTCATCATCCTGGTAGATGACAGCAGAGTTTTATTAAAAACGTCTGGGTACATTTGTCTATTTATCCTTACTTCAAATTTGATGAATTTTGCCATATAATGAAAAACATTCCCACACCATGATTTTTCCCCCTTGAAACTTTACTGGTGGTTCGGTGTTTTTGGGGTGATATGTAGTCCCTTTTGGTGTATTATTTATGGCATCCAAAGAGCTAAATTTTGGTACCATTTGACCAGACTATATTATACTAGTATAACACAGGTTTGTCTAAATGCTATTGAGCAAATTTTAAACACGCTTCAATATGCTTTTTGTTCAACAATAGAGTTTTGCATACTGACCGTGGAGGCTGAGTACATTATTTATTGTTTTCTTTTAAACAATTGTACCTGCTGATTCCAGGTTTTTCTGTAGCTTTCCACATCTATTGAACTCTTCTGGTAATTATTTTTACTCCTCTGTATGAAATCTTGAGGGGACCATCTGGTTGTGGTTGGTTTATGGTGAAATGATTTTCTTACCACTTCCCGATTATGGCCCTATTAGTGCTTGCTGCAACCTTTAGTAGTTTAGAAATCTTTCTGTAAACAACACGCTTACTATGTTTTGCAACAAAAAGTTTGCGAAGATCTTGAAACAGCTCACTGGTTTTACCCATCATTAGATGTTTCTTGTATGGCATGTTGGTAATGAGACATCTTTTTATTGGCCATCAGTTAGGCTATGTGCGTACGTTGCGTTTTTTCCCCGCGGAAACGCTGCGTTTTGAACGGCAGTGTAACTGTAAGCGTTCAGCTTCCCCAGCAAAGTCTATGAGAAAGCTGAAAAATCAATGCACACGTTGCCTTTGTAAACGCAGCGTTTTGGATGATCCAAATCGCTGCAGAAAAAAAAGCAGCATCTCACTTCTTTTGTGCGTTGTAGCTGCGTTCTCCACCCATTGAAATCAATGATGTGGGTCAGAACGCAACCAAAATGCACTTGGACTGCATTTTTGTTGCGTTCCGCATGCTTTTTTGACAAGCAAAACGCAGGTCTTTTCAGTCTCTGTGATGTCGGTCAATTTCTGTCTGTGGATGTCGGTGAATCTCCCTCTGTCTGTTGGTTGGTCGGTCTCTTTCTCTGTCAGTTGGTTGCTCTGTCTGTCTCTTTCTCTCTCTGTCGGTCGATCTCTCTGTCTGTCTGTCCCTCTCTCTGTCTGTAGGTCAGTCTGCCCCCTCTCTCATACTCACGGTTTCCCGATCACAGGCGCGGCGCTGCACGGCATTCACACTGCTCCGGCGGCTTTTCCTCTTTTGAAAATGCCGGCCACTCATTATTCAATCTCGTATTCCCTGCTTTCCCCGCCCACCGGCGCCTATGATTGGTTGCAGTCAGACACGCCCCCACGCTGAGTGACAGCTGTCTCACTGCAACCAATCACAGCCGCAGGTGGGCGGGTCTATATCGTGTAGTAAAATAAATAAATAATTAAAAAAAAAAACCGACGTGCTGTCCCTCCCAATTTTGATACCAGCCAAGATAAAGCCACACGGCTGAAGGCTGGTATTCTCAGGATGGGGAGCTCCACGTTATAGGGATCCCCCCAGCCTAACAATATCAGCCAGGAGCCCCCCGGAATTGCCGCATCCATTACATTTGACAGTCCTGGGACTTTACCCGGCTCATCCCGAATTGCCCTGGTGCGGTGGCAATCGGGGTAATAAGGGGTTAATGGTAGCAGCCCATAGCTGCTACTAAGTCCTAGGTTAATCATGACAGGCGTTTCCCCGAGATACCTTCCATAATTAACCTGTAAGTGAAAGTAAATAAACACATACACCCGAAAAAATCATTTATTTGGAAAAAAAGACAAAAAAACACCCTCTTTCACCATTTTATTAAATCCCCAAATACCCCTCCAGGTCCGGCGTAATCTAGAGGTCCCGTGACGCATCCAGCTCTGCTACATGAAGCCGACAGGAGCGGCAGTAGAACACTTACAGCCCCTGTGAGCTCCACGCAGCAACTGAAATGAATCGCACTGTCAGCGAGGACGTCACTGAGGTAATGCCGGTGTGTGTGTGGTGATGATGAGGGCTGTAGTGTCAGGATGTGTGCGGGGATGTCAGCGGTAATGTCGGGATGTGTGCAGGGATGTCGGCGGTAATGTCGGGATGTGTGCGGGGATGTCGGCGGTAATGTCAGGATGTGTGCGGGAATGTCGGGTTGTGTGTGAGGATGTCGGCGGTAATGTCGGGGTGTGTGCGGGGATGTCGGCGGTAATGTCGGGATGTGTGCGGGGATGTCGGTGGTAATGTTGGGGTGTGTGCGGTGATGTCGACGGTAATGTCGGGGTGTGTGTGGGGATGTGTGCGGGAATGTCGGGATGTGTGCGGGAATGTCAGGATGTGTGCGGGAATGTCGGGATGTGTGCGGGGATGTCGGTGGTAATGTCAGGATGTGTGCGGGAATGTCGGGATGTGTGCGGGGATGTCGGCGGTAATGTCGGGATGTGTGCGGGGATGTCGGTGGTAATGTCAGGGTGTGTGCGGGGATGTCGGCGGTAATGTCGGGATGTGTGCGGTGAAGATGATAATCGGGACGTCACACACAGACAGAGCTGCGGTATGACAATAAAGTCGGGTGCAGTTCACCCGAGTTCATTCTCATCGCCCGACTCTGTCTGTGTGTGCTGTCAGCCGGCATGTAGCAGAGCTGAATTGCCGGAGGAACGCACTGGCAAAAATGCATCCAAAACACATGCAAAACGCATGGAAAAAGCATCCAAAATGCATGTGTTGTGGATGCATTTTATTTTATAAACCCAGTGTCCAGTCTGCCAGAGGGTGCATTCTTTTCTGCACTGCAGAGAACGCAACGTGCGCACATAGCCTTAAACTACCTGATATTTTATACTAAGTGGCAGGATTGTTTTCTAATTCTGAAAGATTTCAGCTGGTGTCATGATTTTCCATGGCTTTTAGCACCTATCTTTCTTCATGTGTTCAATTCTTTTTTCTTGTGTCATTTCTCAATATTACACACAACTTATTTATAGACATATATGGAAGTATCTAGTATGTTACACAAATATAGAAGTTTATTACCTTGATATAGCTTACCCATTGTTAACCAAATAGCTGCTCTTAAGTATTTGGGGATCTACTATTTAAGAATACATAGCTTAGCAGTCTAAAGGGGGCTTTATACGCTACGATATCGTTAATGTTTTATCGTCGGGTCACGCCGTTAGTGACGCACATCCGGCGTTTTTAACGATATTGCAGCGTGTGACACTTTTGTGCGACCTAAAACGATCACAAAAGTGGCCAAAATCATTTGACGTGGAGAGGTCATCCTAAAACCAAAAATCGCTTAACGCTCATTAGCGATGTTGTTCCTCATTCCTGTGGCAGCACACATCGCTGTGTGTGACACCGCAGGAGCGAGGAACATCTCCTTACCTGCGTCCACCGGCTATGCGGAAGGAAGAAGGTGGGCGGGATGTTTACGTCCCACTCATCTCCGCCAATCCGCTTCTATTGGACGCCTGCTATGTGACGTCGCTGTGACGCCGCATGACCAGCCCCCTTAGAAAGGAGGCGGATCGCTGGCCAGAGCGACGTCGCAGAGCAGATAAGTCTGTGTGATGGGGGTGCGCGATTTTGTGCGCGACAGGCAGCGATATGCCCGTGTCGCACAAAAGATGAGGGCGGGTACGCACGCTAGCGATATCGGCAATGATATCGTAGCGTGTAAAGCCCGCTTAAGTCTTCTACTAGATAACAGCCAATTGACCAATCACATTCACTATACACAGAACATGACCAAGCAGTTGCTGAAAAAAATAAAAAAAAGTGGTATTCATTATGTATGAAGTAGCTAATACATTTTAGCAAATACTTAGTAGCTGTGTTGTACATCATATTTACATTTTATATTACTTGTAAATACTATAAATCTTAAAAATATATGTGCACACATTTCTTTCAGGTTGGTCTACTCTGAAACTCAGCTAAAAACGCACTTCAAAAATACTAAAAAAATGAACATGTGCACTGCAATATCAAAATGATGTTGTGCGCATGTTTGGTCTTTTAACCACTTCAGGCTTTGAAAGCTCCACAGCGATTGAAACAAGAGACCTGACTATTCTTTGGATGGCAAAAAGCAGCAGATAGGACACCAAAAATACTTCAGGAAAAACACCACTGGAATTTTCTTGAAACCTATTTTGCTTGAAAAACTCAACCAGTCCACCGATGTCTAAGAGACAACATCTGGTCATACCCAAAGAGATACTTTGATGGTTTGCTCTTTTATGTTACTTTGCTACTTTGAAAAATGTGTAAGTTTTGATCAAATATATTAGGTTTATTTTAGAATTTATAAACATGGCATTGGACAAAGTAGGTACCAAAATTATGGATTAGCAGGAAAGCGATAACATCTACAAATAATAACATAATGTCTCAAATGGAAAAAAGGGCGAATAAATCCTGATAATTAATGTGGTCCTACAATATTAGCGCTACATTATTTAACCCAGTTTATTTAATATGATATTTTTTAAGATGGTGTCATTTTTATGTCCACTAAATACTTGTGTTTATTTTATACCTGATCCACTCATCATAAAAGAATTGAAGCCTTTGTCCTCCCTAATTTACAATGCAGGTCAGGCACTGGGCTTGCTTGAGCTCACTTTCACAATATAAATGAATAGGATAAGTAAATCATGCTACTGCCAAATGGCCTACATGAGCAACTAATGACTTGAAACACCCAGTTCCATTCATGCAGTTCCATCAAGCTCATGTTTAAAAAATCTCTCTGCCTACATCTGCCCTCTTCTATTCATTCCACATGCAATTATATCTGTTCTAATCTAGCCGGGATAGTCAAATAGTCTTTGGCAGTATTCTACTAATTAAATCTGAAATCTATTCTTGATTGTATGAAAATTTCTCTTGCTTACTATAATCTTTGCTCACATGTGGTCTTCTGTATATACTTAATGCATCTTGATTTATTAACATAAACCCTCATTGGGACTAAGCATAACACCTGTCCCTTTGACATAGTTCTATCTTCCATGTCCACCTTTTCAGAACATGAAGTCTTGACAGCTACAATTATTTGGGTACACAAAATAATATTCCAAGCTTGCAATCAGAAAAGTACTAGTTGTCAGCAGCTTTGTCCAAAGGAACAAAATAACCTTAAGTTTCAGTATTTAATCCACAAAGCAATTTATATTACATAGAAAAGTCATTCTGGCTGCCATCTTAACGGTTTCTGCTGATGTTTCCACTCTGTATCATATTACTGTCTTCAAAATAATAGTAAGATTAGACCTCATAAAAGCAGATTCTGTCTCCCAAGATTTGGACCCTCTGATTTTGGGTTTAGTTTTTACATTGTTCAGTGTGCTATAAAACCAGCACTGCAAGATGACTTTTCAGGTTAGTACAAAAGCAATAACAATATTGTATATATTTTTTTGTTTTAGTGGTTAAAAAAATGAGAACTTAAACAATTTTGGTTTATGTCGCTGTTATGAACATAAATACTCTCACACAAGGGAAAAGGATAAAGGGGAGGACCTACTACAGGGAGATGGTGCACCTGCACCCAACTGGTCCTTGTACCGACTAGAAAGACCCGAGCCGCACTACTAAAAACACCACCTCAGACCTGTCTACCTAAAAGGCCATTAAGGGGTTTCTCATACTTCCTGGAGTACCAGAGGAGAGACAGCAACACACTGCATACAAGGGGAGAGGAAGGTGTGTAGGAACACATAAAGTTAGAAAACTAAAAACACAGTCATATAAAGTGAAAGGAAAAGGTGCAGGGAAGGAAAGCAAAAGCAGGAACACTCAACTTATGTTTACCCATAGGTAAGCGCCTAAGCTGAAAAGCTGCAAGTCCTAGACAAAAAGTCCAACTACTAATTTAACCAGCAAAGAAATGCAGTGAAAGGAGATGATATATAACCCAACCTAGAATGTGGTAGGGCAGGCCAAACAGGAGAATGAGAAACACCTTGAGAGAAGATATCCAAGAAGGGAGAACAACAAGGATGATAGAAACCATCAGCATTTGGACAGGGAAGAGGAAGAAAAGGCAACGGACAGAGGAATCAACCATGAAAAATAGGTCACTGGAATGAAACTCCAAATCGACGCATGACAGCCACCATTTATTGAGACCTTTATCGGTTGGAGTTTCATGAGGGCTTACAATTTGCATGTACCATAAAAGTTTTTATTGATTGTACCATTATTGCATTTTGGAGGAGGTGTAGCCCCAAAAAGATCAATTCTGGAGCTTTAATTTTTTTATTGTATTTATTTCTTTATCTTTGTTTTAGACAAAAGGAAAGGTCTTGTAAATGAATGCTTGTTTTCAGATTTTTTTAACTTTTTTATTACTTTTTCTTCTAGTTTCCCTAGTGGATTTGAAACTTTGATCATTTAATTATTTATAATATGTACTTCAATACGAAAGTATTGCAGTTCATAGTAAAAATAATGATCACCTATGAAGCCCATCTGGTATTGCGCCACTTTAATTCTGGTGTCAGAGATTGATAGTGGCATTTAGGTGGTTAAGCAGTGGTGAATATAGCTAGCTCAGATCGCCGCTGTTTGCGGAATGAGCTTGTTTTTTAAGACAGCTGGCACCCATGGTGTATAGAACAGCTCCTCAAAGGTTTGTGTCGAACACCTGTATCCGCCATACAGGAACAGGAAGGAGTTGAGATTTCTTGTATGGCTTACGTTCTTCTTTGGGGTCTGCAATTCTTTGCACAGAAATGTTGGCATATTTTCATGAACCAAGCTTTTACTTCCTATCCACTAAACATTTCATCCTGAATGTGGCTATTTAAAGCTTGGCATTTTCATTGTTTCTGCATGGATTTAGAGGCTCTTTAACATTTAGCAAAGAGATATGACTCTCAATTATTCTGTAAATGAGGGTGACACATTTTGACATGGTAAAATTTTCACTTTTGAAAAAATTCCTTTTATTGCTAATGTTTTCATAAAGGAGTAAGTATAGATAATAGGGATCATCCTAAGCAATAAATATGATGTAATAAAGTTCTTATTTTTTATCTTATACACTATTTGCAGTTGCTCTGAAAGACAGATTTCAGGAAGGAGAGATCCCTCATTCAAAGTCATATGCATTAATGGACAATCTATGGATTCAGTACGTAACATTTTTACATAAATTTGTTTTTCCCAGGTGTTTAGTGTGTTTTCCTAATTCTATGTGCCTAAAATTAAAAGAAAAAGGTTATTATTCCCCATAAACTTTGCTTTTTTGGTCAGAACAAAGATTTTTTTTAAATGTACTGTATCTTTTTTTAGAAGTATTTGCAAAATGTTCAGTGCTGAGTATAGACGTTGAGAAGCTTCTGTAACTGTCAGGACTATCAAGACTTTTCTAGAACTGTCCAGAAGTATTCATAGCAGCATAAATACAGGTATCTTAAACTATCCATTTTATTTGCCATTCTGCTAAGTAAAGGCCCAGTCACACTAAACAACTTACCAACGATACAACCTGATAGGGATCGCTGGTAAGTTGCTAGGAGGTCGCTGGTGAGATGTCACACTAAGCGACGCTCCAGCGATCCCACCAGCAACTTGACCTGGCAGGGATCGCTGGAGCATCGCTACACGTGGAAGCATGCTGCGCTTGGTAACTAAGGTAAATATTGGGTAACCAACCCGATATTTACCTTGGTTACCAGCGCACACCGCTTAGCGCTGGCTCCCTGCACTCCTAGCCACAGTACACATCGGGTTAATTACCCGATGTGTACTGTAACTACATGTGCAGAGAGCAGGGAGCCGTGCACACTGCTTAGCGCTGGCTCCCTACTCTCCTAGCTACAGTACACATGGGGTTAATTACCCGATGTGTACTGCAGCTACATGTGCACAGAGCAGGAGCCGGCACTGACAGCTGAGAGCGGCGGAGGCTGGTAACAAAGGTAAATATCGGGTAACCAAGGTAAGGGCTTCTTGGTTACCCGCTGTTTACCGTGGTTACCAGCGTCCGCAGATGCCGGCTCCTGCTGCCTGCACATTTAGTTGTTGCTCTCTCGCTGTCACACACAGCGATGTGTGCTTCACAGCGGGAGAGCAACAACTAAAAAATGGCCCAGGACATTCAGCAACAACCAACGACCTCACAGCAGGGGCAAGGTTGTTGCTGGATGTCACACTAAGCAACATCGCGAGCAAGTTGTGCATCAGCAGTGATGTTGCTAGCGATGTTGCTTAGTGTGACGGTACCTTAAGTGAACTTGTTAATTAGTTAATTTAGATGACATCAAGAGGTTTCATACATCTGTCAAATGCATATTGCTTTGTGTGTTGCCAATTTATAAAGACAAGACCAAAAAAGGACTCTGTGAAAGCATCTTCTAAGATGTATAAGCATTCTTTGGCATGCCTGTTGGGGATTAAGACAAACTGGGGGCACCTCATTTCACATATGAGAAGTGCAAGAAAACTCTTGAAGATAAGTAGATAACTGCTGCTTTCCTAGATGGTAGACTTTTATTTTCATTTTGCTAAATTTTGAGAGGTTTTATACTTTAAAAGAGCTGTAGTTAAGACTTTTTTTTCACAAATTTCAATGTTCTTTCAAAATATACAATACAATATGTCATGATCTCTGCCAGGCTCAAGCATTGCTGAGCCATTGCGTATATCTTTCCCCAGGGTCACAGGTCGTGGAAAGGGCTTATTCCAATCTGCCTCATCTCGGTGGTCGGCTGCTATATCTTTGTGCTGCTGTTACTGGAACACCGCCAGTTATAGTTCCTGCTCTGCTGCACATGAGTCTGGCTCCTGTGAATGTTCCCTGAGCCGCCCTATCTTCCAGCTACCATCCAGACCTGAGCCCTCCCCGTCCTGTCTGTCTGCCCAGCTCCTCCTAACTGCCTGGTCCCATCCTGTGTCTCTCCTGTTCCTGCTTCTCTCTATACCGTTTGTCTGCTCATCTCCTCCTGACTTCCCGGTCCCGTCCTGTGACTCTCCGGTCCCTGTTTGTAGCTCTCATCTCCCGTCCACTGACCTTGCTTTGTTGTACCTGAATTTGGCTCTGCTTCTCCCTTCTCTCATTGGCATTAGTTCCTGGTTCCCGACCTCTGGCTAGCACCTGACCACGATTTGCTTCCCCCTGGTTTTGACTTGACATCCCGGTACTGACTCAGCCGGTACTGACTATTCTATTGTTTTTGCACCCTCTAGTGGGTAGTCTGATAACTGCATCTAGAAACACCTACAGTGTTTCTCAGTGCCTCCACTAGTATAGCATGACACAATATATACTGTGTTAATATCTTACATATCACTAGTAGAGATGAGCGAACCGGTCCCGGTTCGGCTCGAGGTCGGTTCGCCGAACGGAGCTCCCGTTCGAGTTCGGCTCGTCGAACGTTCGACGAACCGAACTCGAACTGCATAGGAAACAATGGCAGGCAATCACAAACACAGTAAAACACCTAGAAAACACCCTCAAAGGTGTCCAAAAGGTGACAAACAACTCAAACACGTGGGAAAGTGACAAGGACATATACTCATGCGAAAACAAAACAGCTGGACAAGGAAAAAGAGGAGGACACACAGATATAGGCATGGCACGCCCTTCTAAAATCATGTAAAACACCGCAAGGTGACTCCAAGCGTAGTCTCCCTTTTTTTCCAAAAATTTGGCCCCACACACACCCACCCATTCAGTGGCAGCAGTTGGGCCCCAGTTGTACAATTCACAGCTAGATTTGCATCAAGCACATTCAAAAATACGCCATAATTAACCGTCCCCAGGATGACACCGGGGTAGGTAGCAAAGCCTTTCCTGATCCCAGCTCTGTTCATCTTAGCTTCTTTTAAAAACACATCAAGCAAGGGTTACTCCAAGCGGAGTCTCCCTTTTTTCCAAAAATTGGGCCCCACACACACCCACCCCTTCAGTGGCAGCAGTTGTGCCCCAGTTGTACACTTCACAGCTACATTTGCATCAAGCACATTCAAAAATACGCCATTCTTATCCGTCCCCAGGATGACACCGGGGTAGGTAGCAAAGTCTTTCCTGATCCCAGCTCTGTTCATCTTGGCTTCTTTTAAAAACACAGCAAGCAAGGGTTACTCCAAGCGGAGTCTCCCTTTTTTCCAAAAATTGGGCCACACAGACACCCACCCCATCAGTGGCAGCACTTGGGCCCTAGTTGCAAACAGGATGTTTTGATTTGCATCAAGCACATTCAAAAATACGCCATTCTTATCCGTCCCCAGGATGACACCGGGGTAGGTAGATAAAGTCTTTGCTGACCCATGACTTGTTCATCTTGGCTTCTTTTAAAAATAATGTAAGCAAGGGTTACTCCAAGCGGAGTCTCCCTTTTTTCCAAAAATTGGGCCCCACACACACCCACCCCTTCAGTGGCAGCAGTTGTGCCCCAGTTGTACACTTCACAGCTACATTTGCATCAAGCACATTCAAAAATACGCCATTCTTATCCGTCCCCAGGATGACACCGGGGTAGGTAGCAAAGTCTTTCCTGATCCCAGCTCTGTTCATCTTGGCTTCTTTTAAAAACACATCAAGCAAGGGTTACTCCAAGCGGAGCCTCCCTTTTTTCCAAAAATTGTGCCCCACACACCCACCCATTCAGTGGCAGCACTTGTGCCCTAGTTGTACACTTCACAGCTACATTTGCATCAAGCACATTCAAAAATACGCCATTCTTATCCGTCCCCAGGATGACACCGGGGTAGGTAGCAAAGTCTTTCCTGATCCCAGCTCTGTTCATCTTGGCTTCTTTTAAAAACACATCAAGCAAGGGTTACTCCAAGCGGAGTCTCCCTTTTTTCCAAAAATTGGGCCCCACACACACCCACCCCATCAGTGGCAGCACTTGGGCCCTAGTTGCAAACAGGATGTTTTGATTTGCATCAAGCACATTCAAAAATACGCCATTCTTATCCGTCCCCAGGATGACACCGGGGTAGGTAGATAAAGTCTTTGCTGACCCATGACTTGTTCATCTTGGCTTCTTTTAAAAACAATGTAAGCAAGGGTTACTCCAAGCGGAGTCTCCCTTTTTTCCAAAAATTGGGCCCCACACACACCCACCCCTTCAGTGGCAGCAGTTGTGCCCCAGTTGTACACTTCACAGCTACATTTGCATCAAGCACATTCAAAAATACGCCATTCTTATCCGTCCCCAGGATGACACCGGGGTAGGTAGCAAAGTCTTTCCTGATCCCAGCTCTGTTCATCTTGGCTTCTTTTAAAAACACATCAAGCAAGGGTTACTCCAAGCGGAGCCTCCCTTTTTTCCAAAAATTGTGCCCCACACACCCACCCATTCAGTGGCAGCACTTGTGCCCTAGTTGTACACTTCACAGCTACATTTGTATCAAGCACATTCAAAAATACGCCATTCTTATCCGTCCCCAGGATGACACCGGGGTAGGTAGCAAAGTCTTTCCTGATCCCAGCTCTGTTCATCTTGGCTTCTTTTAAAAACACAGCAAGCAAGGGTTACTCCAAGCGGAGTCTCCCTTTTTTCCAAAAATTGGGCCACACAGACACCCACCCCATCAGTGGCAGCACTTGGGCTCTAGTTGCAAACAGGATGTTTTGATTTGCATCAAGCACATTCAAAAATACGCCATTCTTATCCGTCCCCAGGATGACACCGGGGTAGGTAGATAAAGTCTTTGCTGACCCATGACTTGTTCATCTTGGCTTCTTTTAAAAACAATGTAAGCAAGGGTTACTCCAAGCGGAGTCTCCCTTTTTTCCAAAAATTGGGCCCCACACACACCCACCCCTTCAGTGGCAGCAGTTGTGCCCCAGTTGTACACTTCACAGCTACATTTGCATCAAGCACATTCAAAAATACGCCATTCTTATTCGTCCCCAGGATGACACCGGGGTAGGTAGCAAAGTCTTTCCTGATCCCAGCTCTGTTCATCTTGGCTTCTTTTAAAAACACATCAAGCAAGGGTTACTCCAAGCGGAGCCTCCCTTTTTTCCAAAAATTGTGCCCCACACACCCACCCATTCAGTGGCAGCACTTGTGCCCTAGTTGTACACTTCACAGCTACATTTGCATCAAGCACATTCAAAAATACGCCATTCTTATCCGTCCCCAGGATGACACCGGGGTAGGTAGCAAAGTCTTTCCTGATCCCAGCTCTGTTCATCTTGGCTTCTTTTAAAAACACATCAAGCAAGGGTTACTCCAAGCGGAGTCTCCCTTTTTTCCAAAAATTGGGCCCCACACACACCCACCCCTTCAGTGGCAGCAGTTGTGCCCCAGTTGTACACTTCACAGCTACATTTGCATCAAGCACATTCAAAAATACGCCATTCTTATCCGTCCCCAGGATGACACCGGGGTAGGTAGCAAAGTCTTTCCTGATCCCAGCTCTGTTCATCTTGGCTTCTTTTAAAAACACAGCAAGCAAGGGTTACTCCAAGCGGAGCCTCCCTTTTTTCCAAAAATTGTGCCCCACACACCCACCCATTCAGTGGCAGCACTTGTGCCCTAGTTGTACACTTCACAGCTACATTTGCATCAAGCACATTCAAAAATACGCCATTCTTATCCGTCCCCAGGATGACACCGGGGTAGGTAGCAAAGTCTTTCCTGATCCCAGCTCTGTTCATCTTGGCTTCTTTTAAAAACACAGCAAGCAAGGGTTACTCCAAGCGGAGTCTCCCTTTTTTCCAAAAATTGGGCCACACAGACACCCACCCCATCAGTGGCAGCACTTGGGCCCTAGTTGCAAACAGGATGTTTTGATTTGCATCAAGCACATTCAAAAATACGCCATTCTTATCCGTCCCCAGGATGACACCGGTGTAGGTAGATAAAGTCTTTGCTGACCCATGACTTGTTCATCTTGGCTTCTTTTAAAAACAATGTAAGCAAGGGATACTCCAAGCGGAGTCTCCCTTTTTTCCAAAAATTGGGCCCCACACACACCCACCCCTTCAGTGGCAGCAGTTGTGCCCCAGTTGTACACTTCACAGCTACATTTGCATCAATCACATTCAAAAATACGCCATTCTTATTCGTCCCCAGGATGACACCGGGGTAGGTAGCAAAGTCTTTCCTGATCCCAGCTCTGTTCATCTTGGCTTCTTTTAAAAACACAGCAAGCAAGGGTTACTCCAAGCGGAGTCTCCCTTTTTTCCAAAAATTGGGCCACACAGACACCCACCCCATCAGTGGCAGCACTTGGGCCCTAGTTGCAAACAGGATGTTTTGATTTGCATCAAGCACATTCCAAATCAACAAGCATTTACTCTCCCCAGGATGACACAGGGGTAGTAAATTCCTTCTGGATCCATGACTTGTTCATTTTGATGAACGTCAGTCTGTCCACATTGTCACTGGACAGACGCGTGCGCTTATCTGTCAGCACACACCCAGCAGCACTGAATACACGTTCAGAGACAACGCTGGCAGCTGGACACGACAAAATCTCCAAGGCGTAAGTTGCGAGCTCTGGCCATTTTTCTAGGTTTGAAGCCCAAAAGGAGCAAGGCTCCAGTTGCACAGTCATGGCATCGATGTTCATTTGGAGATACTCCTGTATCATCCTCTCCAGCCGTTGAGTATGTGTCAGACTTGTTGTCTCTGTTGGCCTTGCAAAAGAGGGTCTAAAAAATTTATGAAAAGATTCCATAAAATTGCTGTTACCAGCACCAGATACGGTCCTACTGGTACGGGTAGACTGTTGAAGATGACGAGACCGTTCCATGTTTGTCAAGTTACAACTGGGAGATTCCCTCCCTGCACCTGCACGGTTGTTTGGTGGAAAAGCCGAGCTAAGATCGAGTAACAGCTTCTGCTGATACTCCTGCATACGTGCGTCCCTTTCTATGGCTGGAATTATGTCACAAAATTTGGACTTGTACCGGGGATCTAATAGTGTGGCAATCCAGTAGTCATCATCACTTCTAATTTTGACAATACGACTGTCATGTTGGAGGTAGTGCAACAAAAAGGCACTCATGTGTCTTGCGCAGCCATGCGGACCAAGTCCACGCTGTGTTTGTGGCATAGAGGTGCTAACCGTTCTTTCTTCCTCTGACATCTCCCCCCAACCTCTTTCAACTGAAATTTGACCAAGGTCTCCCTCATCCGCTGAGTCTTCCATGTCCATGGACAGTTCGTCCTCCATTTCTTCATGTTCTCCTGCACCTTGCTCAACATTTCGCCTGCTACTATGCGCCCTTGTCGATCCCTGTCCCCCATGGTCCCATGCCTGCTGCGTTGGTGATGATGAACGTCTGGACCTTGGTGATGTTGTTGTCCCTTGCGCATATGAATCCTCCTGTAGTTCCTCCCCTTCATGTTGTCCCACCCCCTGACTCCGAATAGTGTTTAGCGTGTGCTCCAGCATGTAAATGACTGGAATCGTCATGCTGATAATGGCATTGTCAGCGCTAAACATATTCGTCGCCATGTCGAAACTGTGCAGAAGGGTGCATAGGTCCTTGATCTGAGACCACTCCATCAGGGTGATCTGACCCACCTCTGCATCTCGTTGGCCCAGGCTATACGTCATGATGTATTGCACCAGGGCTCTGCGGTGCTGCCACAGTCGCTGTAACATGTGGAGAGTTGAATTCCAGCGTGTCGCCACATCGCATTTCAGGCGATGAACCGGCAGGCCGAAAGACTTCTGGAGCGATGCAAGTCGCTCTGCTGCGGCGCTTGAACGGCGGAAGTGAGCTGACAGTTTTCGTGCCCTGTTCAGAAGGCCATCTAGGCCGGGATAGTGTGTTAATAATTGCTGGACGACAAGGTTCAACACGTGAGCCATACAAGGTACGTGTGTCACCTTGCCCAGGCGAAGTGCCGCACCCAGGTTTGCAGCATTGTCGCACACGGCCTTACCAGGCTGCAGGTTGAGTGGAGACAACCATTTATTAAACTCGGACCGCAGAGCTGACCACAACTCCTCAGCTGTGTGACTCTTATTCCCAAGACATGTCAAGCTAAAGACCGCCTGATGCCGTTGCGCTCTGCTGCCAGCATAGTAATGAGGCGTGCGTGATTCCTTCTGCGCAGTGAGAACGCTGGTGGCCTGACCAGGCAGGCTTGGGGCGGAGGTGGAGGACCCAGATGAGGTGGAGGATGCAGAAGCTGTGGCGGAACTTGGACAGACAGAGGATTGACACACAAGTCGTGGGGACGGCAAGACTTGTGCAGCAGACCCTTCACCATCTATCACCATAGTTACCCAGTGCCCAGTCAGCAACATGTAACGTCCCTGTCCATGCTTACTGGTCCAAGTATCGGTGGTGAAATGCACCCGTTCACACACAGAGTTTCTCAAGGAAGCGGTGATGTTGTGTGCGACATGCTGGTGTAGCGCGGGCACACCTTTCTTAGAGAAGTAGTGGCGACTAGGCATCTGGTACTGGGGCACAGCGACAGACATAAGGTCTTTAAAATCCTGTGTGTCCACTAGGTGGAAAGGCAGCATTTCGGTAGCCAACAGCTTACAGAGGGATAGAGTCAACCTCTTAGCTTTGTCATGGGTCGGAGGAAGTGGCCTTTTATTTGACCACATCTGAGGGACAGAGATCTGGCTGCTGTGTGTAGACGGTGTTGAGTAGGGTGTCCCTGGAAAAATGCAGGTTTGTGAGGAAAGTGCAGGCGGAGACATGATGTTGCCTTCATCCAACGTTGGTGCTATCGATGTCTGAGAGAGCTGTACACACTCACTTGTTTCCCCTTCCAAACCAACTGACGACCTACCAAGCAAACTGCCTGTTGCGGTTACAGTGGTGGAAGTTTTGCGTGGAAAAACAGGTGTGACAGCTGTCCCCACTGTCCTAGAAGATGAAGAGCGCGCGGATGCACTGGAAGGGGCGGGCGGTGGATGGTTCGCTCCGCTAGGCTGCATTGCAGCACAGTGAGCTTCCCACCGGGACCTATGATATTTATTCATGTGACGATTCATGGAAGAAGTTGTCAAACTGCTGAGGTTTTGACCTCTACTAAGAGAACCATGACAAATTTTACATATCACATAATTTGGGCGATCTTTTTCTATGTCAAAAAAGGACCAGGCTAGGCAAGGCTTAGAGGCCATGCGACCTGTTGATCCACCCCGAATAATGCTCAGAGGCAGAGTGGTGGCTGAGGATGCAGTTGTAGACGTGCTACCAGTGCTCCGACTCTGTCCAGGAAGGCGCAAGGTAACTTCGTCGTCGGTTGCATCCTCCTCCACCGCCTCTGTTGACCTCCTCGAGTGCCTGACTGGGGGTTGACAGTAGGTGGGATCTAGAACTTCATCATCAATTGTTGTGTTTGCACTCCCCTCCCCCTCAGACCGAGCCTCTTCTTGCCCTGACCGAATATTTAAGTTGTCATCCCAATCGGGTATCTGCGTCTCATCTTCATCAGTATGTTCCTCATTGTCTATAACCACAGGTGTTACAGTTTGTGACAAAGGGTCAACATTATGCTCAGAAACTTGGTCCTCACGGCCTGAATCAGAGTCACAAAGGTTCTGGGCATCACTGCAGACCATTTCCTGTTCTGTACTCACTGTAGCTTGGGAGCAGACCTCTGATTCCCAGGCTATAGTGTGACTGAACAGCTCTGCAGACTCAGCCATCTCAGTTCCACCATACTGTGCAGGGCTGATGGAGACTTCAGAGCTGGGAGAAATCAAGTGTGATTGGGATGACAACTCAGAGGACTGGTGTTTTTTGGATGCGGTACTTGAAGTGGCTGAGAGGGCACTTGTTGGACCACTTGAGATCCATTCAAGCATTTTCCTTTTTTGCCCATCATCTACCTTTCTTCCTGTTGTTCGTGTCCGTAAAAAAGGGAGCACATCGGATTGTCCACGGTAAGTAGTAGACATCTTACTTTTGCTGGTAGATGGTCTATCTTCAGCAGATGATAATGGAGCTTTGCCACCTTCCCCACAGACAAAACCTTTTTTGCCTTTTCCACCACGCCTCTTCCCCTTTCCACCAGCATCTGTCATTTTGCCACTCATGTTGATTGCGACAAGATTGTGGACTGAAAATGTGGTAGTAAAAATTGAGAGGTGGTGAAGATTGCAGTGGTGGTGTAGCTTTATTAACAGCAGAATAATAGAGAATAAATATCCCTGACAATGCAACTACGGCCCTTAAACTGGCAGCAAAAAATGCTAGTATAATGGCTTAGTTATAATGAGTTGGAGTGTGCAACGCAGGCAGATGCGCTCTGCAAATGTCTTGGCACTAGTGGGACTATAGCAAAGTCCAATAGCCACGTATAGGATGCCACTAGGTACACTGAGTGTTTGCTAGTATAATGGCTTAGTTATAATGAGTTGGAGTGTGCAACGCAGGCAGATGCGCTCTGCAAATGTCTTGGCACTAGTGGGACTATAGCAAAGTCCAATAGCCACGTATAGGATGCCACTAGGTACACTGAGTGTTTGCTAGTATAATGGCTTAGTTATAATGAGTTGGAGTGTGCAACGCAGGCAGATGCGCTCTGCAAATGTCTTGGCACTAGTGGGACTATAGCAAAGTCCAATAGCCACGTATAGGATGCCACTAGGTACACTGAGTGTTTGCTAGTATAATGGCTTAGTTATAATGAGTTGGAGTGTGCAACGCAGGCAGATGCGCTCTGCAAATGTCTTGGCACTAGTGGGACTATAGCAAAGTCCAATAGCCACGTATAGGATGCCACTAGGTACACTGAGTGTTTGCTAGTATAATGGCTTAGTTATAATGAGTTGGAGTGTGCAACGCAGGCAGATGCGCTCTGCAAATGTCTTGGCACTAGTGGGACTATAGCAAAGTCCAATAGCCACGTATAGGATGCCACTAGGTACACTGAGTGTTTGCTAGTATAATGGCTTAGTTATAATGAGTTGGAGTGTGCAACGCAGGCAGATGCGCTCTGCAAATGTCTTTGCACTAGTGGGACTATAGCAAAGTCCAATAGCCACAGATAAGATGCCACTAGGTACACTGAGTGTTTGCTAGTATAATGGCTTAGTTATAATGAGTTGGAGTGTGCAACGCAGGCAGATGCGCTCTGCAAATGTCTTGGCACTAGTGGGACTATAGCAAAGTCCAATAGCCACGTATAGGATGCCACTAGGTACACTGAGTGTTTGCTAGTATAATGGCTTAGTTATAATGAGTTGGAGTGTGCAACGCAGGCAGATGCGCTCTGCAAATGTCTTGGCACTAGTGGGACTATAGCAAAGTCCAATAGCCACGTATAGGATGCCACTAGGTACACTGAGTGTTTGCTAGTATAATGGCTTAGTTATAATGAGTTGGAGTGTGCAACGCAGGCAGATGCGCTCTGCAAATGTCTTGGCACTAGTGGGACTATAGCAAAGTCCAATAGCCACGTATAGGATGCCACTAGGTACACTGAGTGTTTGCTAGTATAATGGCTTAGTTATAATGAGTTGGAGTGTGCAACGCAGGCAGATGCGCTCTGCAAATGTCTTTGCACTAGTGGGACTATAGCAAAGTCCAATAGCCACAGATAAGATGCCACTAGGTACACTGAGTGTTTGCTAGTATAATGGCTTAGTTATAATGAGTTGGAGTGTGCAACGCAGGCAGATGCGCTCTGCAAATGTCTTGGCACTAGTGGGACTATAGCAAAGTCCAATAGCCACGTATAGGATGCCACTAGGTACACTGAGTGTTTGCTAGTATAATGGCTTAGTTATAATGAGTTGGAGTGTGCAACGCAGGCAGATGCGCTCTGCAAATGTCTTGGCACTAGTGGGACTATAGCAAAGTCCAATAGCCACGTATAGGATGCCACTAGGTACACTGAGTGTTTGCTAGTATAATGGCTTAGTTATAATGAGTTGGAGTGTGCAACGCAGGCAGATGCGCTCTGCAAATGTCTTTGCACTAGTGGGACTATAGCAAAGTCCAATAGCCACAGATAAGATGCCACTAGGTACACTGAGTGTTTGCTAGTATAATGGCTTAGTTATAATGAGTTGGAGTGTGCAACGCAGGCAGATGCGCTCTGCAAATGTCTTGGCACTAGTGGGACTATAGCAAAGTCCAATAGCCACGTATAGGATGCCACTAGGTACACTGAGTGTTTGCTAGTATAATGGCTTAGTTATAATGAGTTGGAGTGTGCAACGCAGGCAGATGCGCTCTGCAAATGTCTTTGCACTAGTGGGACTATAGCAAAGTCCAATAGCCACAGATAAGATGCCACTAGGTACACTGAGTGTTTGCTAGTATAATGGCTTAGTTATAATGAGTTGGAGTGTGCAACGCAGGCAGATGCGCTCTGCAAATGTCTTGGCACTAGTGGGACTATAGCAAAGTCCAATAGCCACGTATAGGATGCCACTAGGTACACTGAGTGTTTGCTAGTATAATGGCTTAGTTATAATGAGTTGGAGTGTGCAACGCAGGCAGATGCGCTCTGCAAATGTCTTGGCACTAGTGGGACTATAGCAAAGTCCAATAGCCACGTATAGGATGCCACTAGGTACACTGAGTGTTTGCTAGTATAATGGCTTAGTTATAATGAGTTGGAGTGTGCAACGCAGGCAGATGCGCTCTGCAAATGTCTTGGCACTAGTGGGACTATAGCAAAGTCCAATAGCCACGTATAGGATGCCACTAGGTACACTGAGTGTTTGCTAGTATAATGGCTTAGTTATAATGAGTTGGAGTGTGCAACGCAGGCAGATGCGCTCTGCAAATGTCTTGGCACTAGTGGGACTATAGCAAAGTCCAATAGTCACGTATAGGATGCCACTAGGTACACTGAGTGTTTGCTAGTATAATGGCTTAGTTATAATGAGTTGGACTGTGCAACGCAGGCAGATGTGCTCTGCAAATGTCTTGGCACTAGTGGGACTATAGCAAAGTCCAATAGCCACGTATAGGATGCCACTAGGTACACTGAGTGTTTGCTAGTATAATGGCTTAGTTATAATGAGTTGGAGTGTGCAACGCAGGCAGATGCGCTCTGCAAATGTCTTTGCACTAGTGGGACTATAGCAAAGTCCAATAGCCACGTATAGGATGCCACTAGGTACACTGAGTGTTTGCTAGTATAATGGCTTAGTTATAATGAGTTGGAGTGTGCAATGCAGGCAGATGCGCTCTGCAAATGTCTTTGCACTAGTGGGACTATAGCAAAGTCCAATAGCCACAGATAAGATGCCACTAGGTACACTGAGTGTTTGCTAGTATAATGGCTTAGTTATAATGAGTTGGAGTGTGCAACGCAGGCAGATGCGCTCTGCAAATGTCTTTGCACTAGTGGGACTATAGCAAAGTCCAATAGCCACAGATAAGATGCCACTAGGTACACTGAGTGTTTGCTAGTATAATGGCTTAGTTATAATGAGTTGGAGTGTGCAACGCAGGCAGATGCGCTCTGCAAATGTCTTGGCACTAGTGGGACTATAGCAAAGTCCAATAGCCACGTATAGGATGCCACTAGGTACACTGAGTGTTTGCTAGTATAATGGCTTAGTTATAATGAGTTGGAGTGTGCAACGCAGGCAGATGCGCTCTGCAAATGTCTTTGCACTAGTGGGACTATAGCAAAGTCCAATAGCCACAGATAAGATGCCACTAGGTACACTGAGTGTTTGCTAGTATAATGGCTTAGTTATAATGAGTTGGAGTGTGCAACGCAGGCAGATGCGCTCTGCAAATCTCTTGGCACTAGTGGGACTATAGCAAAGTCCAATAGCCACGTATAGGATGCCACTAGGTACACTGAGTGTTTGCTAGTATAATGGCTTAGTTATAATGAGTTGGAGTGTGCAACGCAGGCAGATGCGCTCTGCAAATCTCTTGGCACTAGTGGGACTATAGCAAAGTCCAATAGCCACGTATAGGATGCCACTAGGTACACTGAGTGTTTGCTAGTATAATGGCTTAGTTATAATGAGTTGGAGTGTGCAACGCAGGCAGATGCGCTCTGCAAATGTCTTTGCACTAGTGGGACTATAGCAAAGTCCAATAGCCACAGATAAGATGCCACTAGGTACACTGAGTGTTTGCTAGTATTGTTGAGGATAAAGAATTGAGTATCCAAAAATACTTAATTCAGCCATTTCATAGACTCAGTTATATAGTTCAGTAGATGTGAACTAACTCACATATTTGTGAATGCTTTTGTTTCTTACTAACATGTATATATGTATATTGCATATTCAGTGTATTTTCCTTAACCTCAGTATATACTAGGATATATATATATATATATGTATAGCTTGAAAATGGCCACCATTTCCTGGTTTACACCCAAGACAGATGGACAATGAAATTCCTGAAGCCTTGGATTGACCAATCCAAGGGGCATATGCAGATCTCTCTACGTCATGAAGCCCTGACCTACGATACTTGATTGGACTAAAACTTTTGTTTACACCCCTTTTACTTCGTGGTCTAATTGTCCGAGAATAAAGATTTTCAGTCTTGCCTCAGCCTTGGTCGTGAGAGGAAGAGTTTTAATTGATTTCCAATTAATTATCATTCTTTTTCGCCGTGCACAAACGACATTTTAATTCGGAACAACGATCAGATCGGAAAGGGATCACTTGTATCCATCCTCAACAACTGGAGGCACTGCTGGGATACCGTAAGAAAGATTGGCCGAACTTCTATCTCGGATCCGAGGGATCGTTTCCTAGTACCCACAGGCCGCCGAAACAGGAGCTGATCACTCAAAATCGCAGGTAAGTGTCATATATAATGTATATGAGAACTGCCTGCGGTTTCGGCGATCGGCGATCCCTGAACTGAGGAAGGGGTTGACGCTATTGACCCTTAGCGGGCTTGAATCTTTCGCCGGTAGTCTAAGAACAAAGAGACGGACCCAGACCCCATAGCGTCATAGGGTCCGTGGGTCATACGATCTGATCGTTTGTTTTTTTTATTGCTAATTGTGAACGGTGTTTTTAGCTTCATAGATAGCTTGTAGATTCTACGCTCTGATCTAGTTTTCAAAGAGTTAATTGCCTGTAGTTTTTTTTTCTTCTTCGCTGTGACCGAAGGAAGAAGGGAGGTAGTCACAGACTGAGCGCGGGAATTGAATTACACGCTGTGTCTGCAGTGTCTTAGACAAAAAAAGCAGGGGGGTTGGAATGCCCACAGACGCAGCTGTTGTCTTTGTTCTGTGAAGGAGAAGGGGGGTGGAGGGTGAAGAGGCAGACGCTGGGTGTTAAAACAGCGCAGCTCTTTGGAGAAAGGAGGGGTCAGGTGACTGCAGCCTTTGTATCGTAAAGCAAACAGAGTTGTAATGATTTGAAAGAAAGACAAGTGTTATCTTGGTTTGGATTTGAGAGAAATTAACTAGTTTATGCGTTTTTCAGCATTTTGTAATCGTTGGTTTGTTTTTGGAACAGAGAGATAAGGGAATTGGCGTGTCCCCCAGTGTTTTATATATATATATAAAATACATCGATTCTTGTGTTAATAGCCGGAAATAGGAACACGTGGAGAACGGTATTAGTATCCACGTGTTGGACGCTGAAAAAGTGCGTCCGCTTACACGGGAAAGAGGGGGAGGGATTCCGGTGGTGGAGAAAAGTGTTTTGAACCAGCGTATTCCCCTGAGTATTAACTCATGCACTGCTATGTGAGACGCCGGAAAAATAGGAACGTACGAGGAACGGTATTGTATTCGTACGTTGGACGTCGCAGTATGTCCTTATTGCATAGTAGGGAAGTGGGAAGAGGGTTCAGTTGGATGTGGCCAATCCAGCTAGAGCACTGTATACTCTGTTCAAGAAGAGATTGTTTTTTAGTAGGAGCTGAGAACGCTGTCGCCCTAGTTATAAAAAAAAACGGAAAAAATATACGAAAAATTGTAAGAAATTGTGTAATATCGTTGGACTACCACTAGATGGCAGGCTGCAACCCATGTATTGAAGTTCAGATTAATCTGTAGTGAGTTTATAATGAAGGACAAAGACCCTATTCACTGTGTGTTGCTGTTTGTAGAATCACTAAATGTTTTTCTCTAGCGGTGCCTTATTGTTCTTCTCTAGAAGTCATTATATCTGGTGCTAATCAAATCTCTCCTTTGTATGCTGAAATGCAAATTTACAGGCACCAAAAGTATCCCTGGTTTACTACGTAGTTCCAGCCACTCCCAGTACACCCAGGGAGTCACAACATGGATGCTGCACCCGGAAGTCAGGTGCCTGGAACTTCCTGTGGCAGCCGTCTTGCTACACCCACTGATGGCAGTACACCTCATAAGCCACACCCCTCGCAATGGCTCTTTGTTCAAAGCTCTCCACCCATCCCCGGTGGGAGGTGTTCTCTGGTATATATGACTAACACATTTGAATAAGCATAAATAGTATATTTGTTTACTCAGTTATCCCATAAGTGCAAGTCAAAGATAAGTAAGTGAAACTTTTACAGAATTTTCTGTTCGCATAAAATTAATTGGTATTTTAGAAGTCCTGCAGCATTATATCATAAAATAAAATAGAGGAAGGTAAATATATATATCTTTATACTATGTTAGTTAATTTAAAACAAAAATCGTAAACGACTTACCCCTACTGATGTCAAAATGTATCAAATCCATTTGTAAAAAGGAATTAGGAAAAATGTATAATTCATTCAATGTACATGGGTAATGGATGTGTTCCCTGCTACGTCTTTGTTATAACAAAGGATGAGTTTTTTCCTTCTTCCTCTCTCACTTTTAAGAAGTAAGAATGGAATGTGTCTCTCTCCAATAGTGACGTAAGTTTGGTTTAACCCTTAGAGTTCAGGATTTCCCATTTTTAGTTTGCTGTTTATACCTGAATAGGGAATATTAAATTTTATGGGATGCGCGATATAATTTGTGTTGTTTTGTTTTTAATGGCGATTTATTTGAACAATATTTTTATTTTGTGACTCTATCACCATTTCTGTTTTTACGATTATTTCTAAACAATTTATATATTTTTGCAGGTTAGTCGCCTAGTCACAGCTGTCATTTAATCATGTCTCAGTCGTTTCTACTATGAAAGGTTTTTCTTTTCTTTATGGATACAGTGTTGTTTATTGTAAAGTTTTAAAATTCCCCAGTAATGTATAGTGTTCTGAGATGTACGTTATTTTCAGTGTTTGTTCATTTTAGGTTTTAGTATGTGGCTAATTTATTACCTGCTGTTTTATCTTTTCTTTTAGGGAATACCAGTATACAAATGCTGAATTTTGCCATATTGGTAAATAAACAATTAAACAAGGGGGGAATAAGGTATTAATTATATTCTCCAGTTTCTTGGAGAGCGCAGCAGGCATATTAGATAGGTTTTGAAGTTGACCTTGGTTTTGAAGCTGACCTTTTTCCCATAGGTTATGTTTATTAGATTACTATGAGGTATATCTGTTAACTGAAATAGGAAAGTCTTGTCTTATATGTTTATTTGTTTATTTGTTTGTTTATTTATTTAGTATTCTCAGTCATGTGAGGTATAGATGACCACTAACTGTATTATGATCAGAGATGAAGTTATAAGAATGATCTAATGTATATTTTTTTAGTTTTTGTTTTTATAGATGAAACCAGATGGTGGTCGATTCTGCACTGGATATGCTGCTGTTTACACCACATGAGGTAGTCTAAATTCGACCACTCCCTCCAATCCTATTGATACAGGAGACAGTGATGCATTAAATGCCCTCTCTAGATGGGTAGAACAGGAGTGGGTAAGAGTCTTTAGAGGTGTATGTAGGTTGTAGATTTTTTCCTGTTGTCAAATGAATTAGGTATGCCGAAAAGAAAGTCTAGATCTGAGCTGATGGATTCGGATGGAGATCCTCGCACAGGTGCAGCTGACCAAGAAGCAGTGAACGGGCCTAGAGTTGAGAGTCTTTCACCAATACCGACCATGCCTTGGTGACATTGGTCACGTCAGTGACTTCTGTTACTCCTTGTGTTCTTAAATCCCTACAGGAACAAGCGATACAACAAGGAATGGAGTGTGACATGCAGGGAGCCAGCTGACTGAGGAAGGTCTGTGGATAAAGGGTGGTAAGCTTTCTCTGCCATGAGAGCTCTTCTTAATGATGGCCCAGGTAACATCTGCAAAAGACAATTGTCAGTGTGTGCTTTGGTGACACCGGGTTCAGTACCCAGGTGGGCAGATTCACCCAGTCTTGTGAGACAAGTGCCTAGAACGAAGTGAGAAAAAACTGTAAAGAGTCCGTAGAAACACCCTGCACCTGCTCTACCCATTCTTAGAGACTGCAAACTGATTATAGATGTATATCATGAGCACGTTGTATGCAAGTCTGTGCGTGTTGTGTAAATTTCTCTCCAGGTTTGGTCAGAGGCATTCCAGTGCAGAAAACGACATTATTGTTGAGAAGCACATGAAGGTGGTATGTAAAGAAAAATGTGTTTACAAAAAGTGTATATTTTATAGAAAAGTGGAAACTAGTAAATGGTGTATAAAATGTATATGTTCTGTTTTCTTTTTGCAATAAGCAGGTCTTTATGTAAGATGTTTTTTGGTTTAACATAGACATGTATATTTTTATATAATTGACTGAATAGTGTGCTAAACAGGTGTATTCTCCAATTCCAGATCTTAAATCAGAGCTATTAGCATATGGTCTCCAGTCAGGAGACTGATTGATCCTAAAGGACAAGCGAGAAAGAGCCATGAGTCAACACTAGATGAGCCGATCCAACCACAGAAACATCTATGGATCCACACCTCGCATTGTAGAAGGGTTGATCAACCAGAGCTGCACTGAGCGTTCTGCTCATACTTATCCTTTTCAGAAAATCCTGTACAGTCTTAGACCAGCATTGCCAGAACAGTTAGAAGAGAGGACTTAGAGAACCTTGAGACATGGGAAAGTCCAACTACAAAGGGTGAGGACTCGCCTAGGAGTCCTTGGTCTCAAACCGGTGAAGAAAACCCCTTTCCCCTTTCCGCCCATGTTTCAACGTTCAGTTAGGCAGGTTTTTCAACAGATCTTTCTACCTCTCTTCCTAAGGGAACACAGTACCCTTAGAATTTAGAAATGGCAGAAGTAAGTCTTTAGGGGGGACTGTTGAGGATAAAGAATTGAGTATCCAAAAATACTTAATTCAGCCATTTCATAGACTCAGTTATATAGTTCAGTAGATGTGAACTAACTCACATATTTGTGAATGCTTTTGTTTCTTACTAACATGTATATATGTATATTGCATATTCAGTGTATTTTCCTTAACCTCAGTATATACTAGGATATATATATATATGTATAGCTTGAAAATGGCCACCATTTCCTGGTTTACACCCAAGACAGATGGACAATGAAATTCCTGAAGCCTTGGATTGACCAATCCAAGGGGCATATGCAGATCTCTCTACGTCATGAAGCCCTGACCTACGATACTTGATTGGACTAAAACTTTTGTTTACACCCCTTTTACTTCGTGGTCTAATTGTCCGAGAATAAAGATTTTCAGTCTTGCCTCAGCCTTGGTCGTGAGAGGAAGAGTTTTAATTGATTTCCAATTAATTATCATTCTTTTTCGCCGTGCACAAACGACATTTTAATTCGGAACAACGATCAGATCGGAAAGGGATCACTTGTATCCATCCTCAACAGTATAATGGCTTAGTTATAATGAGTTGGAGTGTGCAACGCAGGCACATGCGCTCTGCAAATGTCTTGGCACTAGTGGGACTATAGCAAAGTCCAATAGCCACGTATAGGATGCCACTAGGTACACTGAGTGTTTGCTAGTATAATGGCTTAGTTATAATGAGTTGGAGTGTGCAACGCAGGCAGATGCGCTCTGCAAATGTCTTTGCACTAGTGGGACTATAGCAAAGTCCAATAGCCACAGATAAGATGCCACTAGGTACACTGAGTGTTTGCTAGTATAATGGCTTAGTTATAATGAGTTGGAGTGTGCAACGCAGGCAGATGCGCTCTGCAAATGTCTTGGCACTAGTGGGACTATAGCAAAGTCCAATAGCCACGTATAGGATGCCACTAGGTACACTGAGTGTTTGCTAGTATAATGGCTTAGTTATAATGAGTTGGAGTGTGCAACGCAGGCAGATGCGCTCTGCAAATGTCTTTGCACTAGTGGGACTATAGCAAAGTCCAATAGCCACAGATAAGATGCCACTAGGTACACTGAGTGTTTGCTAGTATAATGGCTTAGTTATAATGAGTTGGAGTGTGCAACGCAGGCAGATGCGCTCTGCAAATGTCTTGGCACTAGTGGGACTATAGCAAAGTCCAATAGCCACGTATAGGATGCCACTAGGTACACTGAGTGTTTGCTAGTATAATGGCTTAGTTATAATGAGTTGGAGTGTGCAACGCAGGCAGATGCGCTCTGCAAATGTCTTGGCACTAGTGGGACTATAGCAAAGTCCAATAGCCACGTATAGGATGCCACTAGGTACACTGAGTGTTTGCTAGTATAATGGCTTAGTTATAATGAGTTGGAGTGTGCAACGCAGGCAGATGCGCTCTGCAAATGTCTTGGCACTAGTGGGACTATAGCAAAGTCCAATAGCCACGTATAGGATGCCACTAGGTACACTTAGTGTTTGCTAGTATAATGGCTTAGTTATAATGAGTTGGAGTGTGCAACGCAGGCAGATGCGCTCTGCAAATGTCTTGGCACTAGTGGGACTATAGCAAAGTCCAATAGCCACGTATAGGATGCCACTAGGTACACTGAGTGTTTGCTAGTATAATGGCTTAGTTATAATGAGTTGGAGTGTGCAACACAGGCAGATGCGCTCTGCAAATGTCTTGGCACTAGTGGGACTATAGCAAAGTCCAATAGCCACGTATAGGATGCCACTAGGTACACTGAGTGTTTGCTAGTATAATGGCTTAGTTATAATGAGTTGGAGTGTGCAACGCAGGCAGATGCGCTCTGCAAATGTCTTGGCACTAGTGGGACTATAGCAAAGTCCAATAGCCACGTATAGGATGCCACTAGGTACACTGAGTGTTTGCTAGTATAATGGCTTAGTTATAATGAGTTGGAGTGTGCAACGCAGGCAGATGCGCTCTGCAAATGTCTTGGCACTAGTGGGACTATAGCAAAGTCCAATAGCCACAGATAAGATGCCACTAGGTACACTGAGTGTTTGCTAGTATAATGGCTTAGTTATAATGAGTTGGAGTGTGCAACACAGGCAGATGCGCTCTGCAAATGTCTTGGCACTAGTGGGACTATAGCAAAGTCCAATAGCCACGTTTAGGATGCCACTAGGTACACTGAGTGTTTGCTAGTATAATGGCTTAGTTATAATGAGTTGGAGTGTGCAACGCAGGCAGATGCGCTCTGCAAATGTCTTTGCACTAGTGGGACTATAGCAAAGTCCAATAGCCACGTATAGGATGCCACTAGGTACACTGAGTGTTTGCTAGTATAATGGCTTAGTTATAATGAGTTGGAGTGTGCAACGTAGGCAGATGCGCTCTGCAAATGTATTTACACTAGTGGGACTATAGCAAAGTCCAATAGCCACAGATAAGATGCCACTAGGTACACTGAGTGTTTGCTAGTATAATGGCTTAGTTATAATGAGTTGGAGTGTGCAGAGGACAAGAGGGTACAGTGCCAGGATTGTGGGGCTCTGGGTAGAGGAATGGAAGCCTGCCTTTCTATTCCCTCCTAATGGTGAAATGCAGGGAGGAAATCCCTGACCTTGGCTGCACAGACGCTGGCGCTGTTTTCAGGACCTGTCACCTTAACTCTGACCCTGCCGGTTTGAGCCCTTAAAAGGACTGCTATAAAGTGCTCTCCCTATGCTGTCTAACGCTGTGTATGCAGCGCATACAGCTGTATCGGCGATAGGACTCAGGAGGACGGAGCTGCGACAATGATGTCTGACACCAAAGACGCAGAAGGCAGATAATGGCGTCCTGGAAGAAAATGTCCGGTTTTATAATGCAGGGACATGTGACATGGACATCCTATCACACATGCCGTTGCTTCTCTGGCTCAAAGTCCACTTAGCTGTGTGTGTGTCTGGGATTGGCTGACATGCTGGCCCGCCCCACAAGACGCGCGCGCTTAGGGAAGGAAGACAAGAAAAAAAAAAAAAAATGGCGATCGCCATTATAGAAACAGCAGTGATCTGAAGGCGCTGTTCACGCACACTATACACTGAAATGTGATAATAGTGTGATTCACAGAGTGACTTACACTATTACAGCAGAAACCAAGCTAGGATTTAGCTTGTTTTTTGCTGCTAGAACCGTTCTCGAACGTTTCTAGAACTATCGAGCTTTTGCAAAAAGCTCGAGTTCTAGTTCGATCTAGAACAGGCCCCAAAATCACTCGAGCCTAGAACTGGAGAACCACGAACCACGAACCGCGCTCAACTCTAATCACTAGTAATGTGTGAACTAAATCAAGTTCTTAATTCAAAATCTATTTTATTTGCTTACAGGTTGGTACAGGGGAGAAAGAGAGACATGCACTTTGTTATGCCAAGAATTAGGTGTGAACAGACTGACAACTCAACCATTTGCTACTTCTGTATTGTGGAGCCTTCTACATTTCAAACTGGCAAATCGCACCACAAGTCAAAATTTTGTGGTTTTTTTCCTCAATAAATACAAATCCAGCGTAGACCATTGTCCCAAAATCAAGTTGATGAGGAATGTTGGTGATTTTTTTTTCACACTTATATGTGAGTAATTTCATTATAACAGTTAGAACCCAGGAACAAAAATTGTGTTGCATAGTGTTATGATTCACAATGCCAGCACAAGTTAGCTAGATATTAAGTTATATTTTAGAATGGTTCACCAGAAACGCAAGTATATTTTATTCAGTCAAGGTAATTAGGAGTTAAACTAGCTAAAAAGTCAATATCTGGAACAATTCCTTTTTTCTAATTGTTTTTCAGCCTACTTTAATAGAAAGACACATGTAATCTGTGTTCTGCGTGGTTCCAATGGCAACTCCTCTGTACTCAGTTTTTGCAATAAGAGCCATTGTGTCCCTGGCTTTTATAAAGCTGTTATCTAATGGGATACTAAATGTAGTTCAGTAACAAAAAGAGAAATTTGATACAGCAACATTAAAAACAATATGTGAACAAGCCTCGAGACCTTTAAAATTTAATGGACATTTTCACTTTTAAAGAAACATGAAGTGAGAATCAAGGTGAAACAAATAATTGATTTTTAGAGCAAAGCAGCAATGTTCTGACATTCAAAGAAAAGTGCAATGGCAAATTTCATCATCTACTGCAACATACTCCATCAGTGGAAGATACATTGCTAGAAATCTGTAGAATTCTAAGTATCCAGTTTCTATTCACTTCTCCCAGTAAAGCTAAATTGTTCTCCTCCTTCATATTTCTACACTGGCAGTGCAATTGGCAGTTTCGAAATTGGTGCCCTATGCTCTTCATGGATGAGAGCAAGTTCACACTGAGCACATGTGACAGACATGAGAGAATCTGAAGACACTGTGGAGAATGTTCTGCTGCCTACACCATCCTCCAGCATGATCGATTTGGTAGTGGGTCAATAAAGGTGTGAGGAAGCATTTCTTTGGAGGGCTGCACAGCTTTCAATGTCCTAGCTTGAGGTACCCTGATTTCCATTAGGTACCAGGATGAGATCCTCAGACCCATTGTGAGACCATAAGCAGGTGCAGTGGGCACTGTGTTCCTTCTGATATATGCCAAAGCACATGTGATGTGTGAGCGGTTCCTGCATGAGAAAGACATTGATGCTATGGACTGGCCTGGCCATTCCCCAAGCCTAAATCCAATCAAGCACATCTGGGAAATCATGTCTCGTTCCATGCTCCAGCGCCATGTTGTTCCACAGACAGTTCAGGTTGCTTTAATCCAGGTCTGGGAGAAGATCCCTCTGGAGAACATTCACTGCCTCATCAGGAGTATTCCCAGGCATTGTAGAGAAGTCATACAAGCACAAAGAGGCCACACACACTTCATTTCCTCGATGTGAGACATTTCCACTGAAGTTGGATCAGGCTATAATTTGATTTTCCATTTTGATTTTGAGTATCATTCCAAATCCAGACAGAACTCAATGGGATATTAATTTTGATTTACACTGATCATTGTTATGTTTTATGGTTCTCAAAGAATTCCACTATTAAATGTATAAGGATATTCCCTCATTGTTCTACAAGACTCTTGCTACATGCCACCAGTCTAGGACCTGTGGATCCAATTGGCAAGCCATATCCAAACCTGGATTATAATACTATATGGACTTCAGCATCAAATGCAAGGATTCATCTATGATATCAAGGACTACATAAGGAAGAAATCCAGCTTGGGACAGTGATCTGACTACAGACTTTGCGGACCTCAGCCAGCTTCCTAAATCTGGCATTATTCCATTCTCGGTGGGTGCCCGCCGAAAGCGGGGTGCTGCTGAATTGGAGTAAGTAGCCCTGGAAGCTCTGAGGCACGGACATTCTAAATCCCTGGTGAGCCAGCGGAAGGGTGAGACTCTGTTGCCTGTTACATTTGTGTGTTTTGCTGGTTATGTGCTATGTGCAGTTAATTGTTTGGGGATCCAATTAAGTCTTAATATTGGGATTCCCTTACCCTGTGTTGTCTGAGTAGTGTTCCGCCCATGGTTAAGGAGGTCGGGCGTTCAGTTGGGATGAGTCCTGGGCCCTGCTGTCTTCCTAAAGGCGGCCGGGCCAGCGGACGAGAGCACCCACTGACCCCTGTGTCTCCACATATAGCATTGCAGATTTGCCACTTGAAGGCTATGTGTGCATGCTGCGGATTTACAGTGGATTTTATTAATTCCGCAGTGGAAATTCCGCGGGTAAATCCACAGGTATAAAAATACGCAGTGTGCGCACAGCCTTTTCTTTTATACCCATAGGTTTTGCCAGGGAATGACTGCAGAAATGTTAGATACATTTTCTGCAGCAAATCCGCAGTAAAATCAACGGTAAATTCGCAGCGTGCGCAAATAGCCTTAGGCTGTGTGCACACATTGTGTTTTTATCGAGTCCTTTCATGCGTTTTTGAGTCTACATTCGTCACAAAACCTGAAGGGAATCCTCATGCCAGCAAAGTCAATAAGAATCCTGAGGTCTCATGCACACGTTGAGTACTTTCTTCTTGCAGATTTGGTGCAGATTTAAATCTACAGCATGGCAATTCTTTCAGTGTTTTTGCTGCAGATTTCACTCATTGTAATGAATAGGAAAAATCTTCGCCAAAAAACATTTGTCAAAAAGGCACTGAAAACATAACAAAAATGTGTGTTTTTGTTGCTCATTATTTATTGCCCAGAGAAGTAGCAACGATGCAGAAATTTTAACATATAAATACTCTATATGTGCACATACCCTCAATGCATAACAGAAGGAAGAAGGTATAGAACGAAAAAGACTAGATAAGGAAAAGTGAAAAATAAAGAAAATAATTATAAAAGAGAAAGGAAGGTGTAAAATAGCCATATTGAGAAGGTGAGTGAGAGGAATAAAAACAAAGCCTCACGTAGACAGCCGTATTATAAATGCACATTTTACAGATAATTTCTGGTACTGCCTCTCATGTGGCATGTTCAACTTTTTGTGCATTAAAGGAATTATGTCAGCAGGTTTTTGTTATGTATGCTGAAGACAGCATGCTACAAGGGTAGACATAGAACATAGAATTCAGAGCTGCGTGTCTTGTCATAGTTCGATCTATTGTTTATTTGCTATGTTTGTTTAAGCAGCAGGATTTATCATTGCTCGGACTACAATGTCCCCTACACAGGAGTCTGGCACGCCCTCTCCTCTGACTGACACCTCACTGTCAATGTATAATCTCTATTCAGAGCCTGGTGTGGGTGGGATTAGCTCTCTCAGCTCTGCCACATGGCTCAACCTAAAAAGTCTGATTGAGTCTGAAGAACTGCAGCCAGTAATCTAAGTGATACATCGTTGGATTAAGGATTTCTCTGCCTACATCATTCTGCTCTCAGATGAGCAAGCAAAAACCTGCTGACAGATTCCTTTTAAGTATTCTTGACTAGAAGCAGTGACACTTGGAGTACTCATTTCTTTTTATAGACTGTGTACAGACATCATGTGTCTCTGTATGTACATCGTAATGTGAACAGACCCTGTAAAAGAAATATAATATGCTGTTGATAGGAATGTAGTAAAAGGCGGAAAGTGAAAAAAAGCAGTAAGGATGCTATAGAAAAATATTACTTCAATAATACAGCAACAAACTCATTCGTATTTTTACCACTTTAAATTCCAAAATACAAAAAAAAAAAATGTAGAGGTCACTAAAACAAGACACACATTGAGAAATACATACAGAAATTTGACTTTCCCTGTTGATCACAACAGATACAGACAAATATCGACAGAATATTTAGCCTCAGCATGCGAGGAAGTTAGGTCAATAAATAATTTTCTTAAAATACGTTTATTTTACCAACAATAACTGCAGAATAAAAACACATTACTTCTAAATATGCTGTAATATCTTTAAAATTGGAAAAAAAAAAGAAAATGAAAAGACCCCCTGGTAAGTCAGGATAATTAAGATTGACAAATACATATCTTTCTCTCAATGGGGGATTTATGATTTCCTAATTTTTTCTTAATATGCTCACTTGTTTAACATATTTCACTGTTAATGTGCTATATGTGGCATTCTCTTCATTAAAGTCTAAAATATTGGTGGTGCCAAGCTTTTTTCTTTAGGATTTTGCTAATTACTAAAAAGAAAAAGTGAAGATGATAAACAGAGATTTCTTGCAAATGACATAGAACCTAGAGTTAGATTTACCAAACATCAGTAAGTGGTTTATCATTTTCAGCTTTAAGGCTTAGAAAACATCACACATTTGCATAATATAAATATCAATTAAAAATCTAAATTGGGAAAGCAACAGTGCCTTCCTATAGCCCTAGGTGGACGATGCACAGGTATTATAAATACGAGCAACATGCAACAGGATTGTATATTTTTAATTAAATTAATTTCATTATTGTTACATGTGTAAAAATGCGGAGTTCTTAGCACACACATTTTAATCAGAGTTTGTACACTCACCTGTTAAAAATAAGGTGACCTCTTCTGGCTAGGACCATATAGTGGGGAGCTATTAGTATAGTGTCCAGTATAAAAGGTTGTCCTGTGGTCACCATATTTGGGGAAGATGGGCATCCACACTTTGATCAAAATGTGTATGAAGAACCTTACATTTTTACAATATTGAAACTTGAAATGTTTGCATAGTGTGGTGTCATGTAAGTTATCATACAGTAAATACATTTGTATTGCAGCAACAGCATACTTGCAGCATATTTATTATATACTATAGGTAGTGCTCGATAATTTCTATATTTTCTACAAAGGTATTTCATACAAGGCATACAAAATTCTAGAAATGAGCGAACCGGTGGAAGTTTGGTTCTGCGGGTTCAGGCAGACTTTAGATAATGGGACTTCGACTTAACCTGAACCCTAATAGAAGTCACTAATTGGGCAGTTCAGGTCTCCACCCACATGCAGACAGCCATAAACAGATCACTTCCAAGGGTTGGTGGACGAGGTTGTTTGGTGCACACTACATGTGATCATGCAGTTGTTACAGCCACCCCAAGCACCCAAGCACAGCGATGCTCACTCAACTGGCTTGAATACAAAATGCAAACAAACTCTAAACCCAAACTCTGCTTTTTTTGTAAACTCTGTGTTTGGCACGAACAACAAACACCAAATCTCAGGTTCACTCATCTCTATTAATGAGAAAATTACTCAAGAGGCAATGTTTGATCTATTTTATTTTCCTAATGAAAACTACATTTCATGTCACATCAACAGATTTCCAAATAGCTGAGTAATTCTAAAATCAAGTAACTTTACTTCTCTCCGATTCACACTTCAATATTTTTTTTATTAAAAGCCACTTCCTGGTCATTCTGGGCTGTGAGTCTGCAGAGGGGGTAACATCACTGACAAGACAAACACAATTTGCCCAAAGGGCAACTAGAGGTACCCTAACTAAAGATTGATAAAACGTAACTTTTATTACTATACGCATAATAAACAGATCAATCTAAAAGTAGCAAGTAGAGCGAACTAATATGTTTGCTGGGTTATGTATCCGGCCACGAAC